>NW_023458561.1:55312546-55335113 GCF_013731165.1 Rhagoletis pomonella | reverse complement strand
TGGAGATCTTTGGGGTCACTTGGAGGTTCTCAAGCCTTTTCTGGATGATCCCGCTATCAAGCTCACAGATATCATGCTACCGAAATTATCCTTTGATAAGCCCTACAAGGTCAGAATTCCTGAAAGGGACTGCTGTAAAGCGATAATATCTATGATTGACAAAGGGTCCCAAGTATGGTATACCGATGGATCAAAGATGGAAGACGGGAGTACTGGGGCAGGCGTGCTTGGACCAAGGTTCCAGAAAAGTCTGCCAATGGGCTCATACCCAACCATATTCCAGGCGGAGATCTTCGCAATCGAAGTCTGTGTTCGAGAATGTCTTCGGAGAAGGACAAACGGGGCCAGAATAAATATTATGTCGGATAGCCAGGCAGCACTAAGGGCCTTAGACTCATTTAAAACGACATCAAGGCTTGTGGACAGTTGTAAAACTCTTCTGAATAGCCTAGGAGCCCATAATAGGGTTACGCTGTGGTGGGTCCCTGGGCATGAAGGGTTTGAAGGCAACGAAAGGGCTGACTATCTCGCAAAACGTGGGGCCCAAACGCGAATGCATGGTCCCGAGCCTTTCTGTGGTACATCTATAGGATACACTGCAGAACTACTTAGGAGTTGGGAGGAATCTCAGATTGCTGCCCACTGGCGTAAGTCATAGGGAATGAGACAATCAAAGAAATTCATAACTCCTTCTAAGAGGAACTCAGAAAGACTCCGTGAACTCAGCCGGGAGGGTCTTAGGACTATTACAGGCTACCTGACAGGACACTGCAAGTTAAGGTACCATCTAAACAAAATGGGGCTTTCTGTAGAGACGGACTGCAGGTTCTGTGGGCTGGCGGAGGAAACCTCGGAGCACATTCTGTGTGACTGCCCGCGTATCATGAATAGCAGACTGATGCACCTTGGGGAACGATTGTCTTCTCCATCCAAGATTTGGAACACGGCACCCTCCAATGTGCTTAATTTCTTGAATAGCCTAAGGTTGGAGTGACTACAATCAGGGTTTAGCACAATAGATCTTTTAGGTCGCAGCGCGAGTATACCCGACGTACTAATAATAATAATAATAATAGTGTAAGTCGATATAGACCTAGTCTTATAATTTTCAACAGAAAAAGCGAAAGGCGTAAAATTATTCCAACCATTTCTTCAAGCGGTTAAGCTACAATGCTCTAATAAGTGTTAAATGTCTAGGTATAACCCTAGAATACAAGCTTTCATAGAACCCACAACTCGGTAAAGCTGTTCAAAAGTCCATTCTTATGCATAACGCTCTTGCAAACCGAAAATAAGCGGCGGTAAAATCCCCACAGTCTAAGCTTAAGAAAACGTGAAACGAATACCTGGAATCCAATAGAGGTATATTACAGTAGATAATTTTTGGTCGCAGTGATTAGTTGGCTTGCTCACTCCTGGAAACTAAATACTTTAATTCTAAGGTTATCTTTACTAACCTATAACTCCTAAGACCTATGTGATGTCGTGGTAGTTAAAATTGGTGGGGCGATAACTTACAAACAAAGCTTCGTTCGAAATTCTGAGAGAATGAGTTATCCCCCTTTTATACCCGACTGAAGCTCATTTAAAACATGAAAGAGAATGGTAAGATAAACCAGCGTCATTCCATGTTGAATTAAGATGTTTTAGTATTTTATAAAAAAGATTGGGAAATGAATGACTTTTTTTTGCTAAGAATTAGAAAGGGTGAGAAAATACCTTTCCGCTGATACCAAACAAGTCTAGTCTTTCTTAAACAAATCTTTGAAAAAAAGCTAAAAAACAGCATTAAAAAATCTCATTATTATGATTGCGCTGAAAACATTTCTGAATATTTTTATGTCGAATCTTAAAGCTAAAATTGTTTGTCATCTGAGGGGATTTTTTTAAAGAATCTACTAGTTTTATTCATACAAAACTCCATTTTTAATTTTTTTCCGAAATATTTTGGTGGAAATCTTACTATGTATATAGATTATAAATTTTGTAATCCCGGCGGAAAAACCGCAACTTTATTTTGGTGATGCAGTCTAATGTACATATAATAGCCAATCTTTCACTCATACGCCCTGGTACACCCACAAATCGCGCAAAGCGTTGGGTTAAAAGAGTATTGCGAGCAGATATGGTTGGAAAAGAAATCCAATTTCGATTTATTCAATTTATTCGCTTTTTGCTAAATTGAAAAATAAAGTAAAAAACATCAATAAATCAACGTCAATCATTCATTTGCCAAGTATTATATTTAATCTTCGTTATTCGCAAAATCGTATAAGGAATTTTATGTCCTCCTAATTTTCTGATACAGTTTTAATCCGAATTAATCCAATAGATAAAAGAATTTATGAATATGATATTTTGTTTTGTAGAGGAAGAGATTTTAGGCTTGACAACCTTATATATACTGATGACACTGTACACTTACAACCAAGTGAAATTGAGGTTGAGGAGAATAAAGTCAGGATTGAAATATTAGAAATGATTTTCATATGCCTTATGAATGTCCAGTTCGAGGAAAAAGTACAAGTTTTGTTGTATATACTGTGAAACATTGAATTTCTTCAACTCAAGAAACTACATGACAATCAGCGGTTTAATTCAGTAAGTTGTTGTAATCATTTTCTGGGGTATCGTCTTACACGGCAAAGCCACGAAAACGTAAATTTGAATTTTTAAGTCGTTCAAGGATAACTTCTGTCACTGAACACCACTTTTGAGTGTACACTTAGTACGCAGCTACACTACGCTCCAGCGGGGCGTACGATTTTTGCTTTCAACTAACTTTGCCTTGTCAACTTTCACCTGTGCTGTATTGGTTTGTTGTCGCACCCATTAAGTAACCTCTGTCTGCATCATCCTTTTCGGTAAGTACCGTTTAATGTGTTGGTGCATCGTTTTTTGTTACCTGCTTGCAGGTGCACACGCGCGTCTAAATGCAAAATATTCAATTACGAAACTTTTCTTAATTTCACACACACACACCACCACACCTTGGTGCACCAAGGTTTTTTGTGGTCGCCGCTTTTGATATTTTCATTGCCACCTGCCGTCATGTTGCAGCTACAGCTACACGGACATGAAATGCGTGCCGAAAAGGCTAAAGAAAACACTAAGTTGGCATTTTAAGTCGGCAAGCTCAGCAGCTTGTTGGCACTTATATAATTTTTTTTGTACTTTTATTAGCACTTCAGCGGTGTCTTGAGAGCGAAAGGTGTTGCGGTAGAAAGTTTGTTTTGCTCTTTGTACAAGTGATTTAGTTTATGTTGCAAGCGTTTTTCCTCAGCATATGGCAACGTAATGCAATTGCATCTTTAATTTATATTTGAGAAGCTCGCGTGTGAGCTTGTATGTGTTTTTTACTTTGCCCAGCGGCGCATTGTTGTGGCCACCAAAGTTTGTGCAACAAATATGCGTAAAGAAAATGTACGTCACCGCAAAGGCCACATTGCACTTTTGTGGTTTTCTATGCAACTGCTGTGGCGGCCATCCTGTTCACATTTCCATATATGTAATTATATTGTGGCGAAATCTAGGTGTTCTTCTTTCTTTCAGTCGCACTTTCCTTGCTGCCGCCGCTTTTTATTGGCTTTTTGTCAGCACCGCTGATGTTGCTGCTGCTGCTGCACAAAAATTTGAATTTCAAATTTTGCGGTTAAATTAATTTTACTACACTTGCTGTGGCTTACATGTTATTCGTAAGCAACTTAGCAGCTCTGCACGTTGACGGTTTGTTGTTTGTTGGCAAGCTCTATCAAAGTGCAATTAAAAATGCAAATGTTATGATCTAAAAAACTGCATATTTGTATATCGCTGTAAGCGAATTTGCAATTTAATTAAAGCTGAAATAAATAAAAATTAACCACAAAAGGTGTGTTTTCAATTATGTTGCGTATACGCCATGCGTACCCAATTTAACTTTGAGGTGCAGGCAACACAGCAAATGCAGATATACATACATACCAAATGGTTTGTTATTCTTCATAATACAACACATTTATAATTTCACGAGCTTCTGATCAAAAGATGCTTCTTTCTATAACTAAAGTACACAGAACACGGACGCATAGCTGCTTCTGTTTAAATTGTAGTCTTCAATCCCCTCTTTTATTGTCCTTACTGCTTTCGATCTGCGGATAAGTACTTTCAGTCTGTGATCTGAACGGAAAATGTTCCACTTGTGGTACTAAAAGTAGTTACAAGTCTCTTCTATCATCTGGCAAGGGTAAGTTGGATTTAAGTGGCTACTAACAGAAATCAATTGTATACTAAGGCTTTTTATTTGGCATGTTCTAAAGCCGATGCGGACTTAGCCCGCACTCAAACACGCGGAGTAAATAAAATCGACTACTATCTATTTTGTTCGCTTAAAAATGAACGTCTAATGGGGACGTAAAGTGAAATGAGGCTATACTCTCCTTCCCAAACGCCCATCTCACCTTCTCACCTTCTCAGGCGCCACTCTCAACCAATTCATATGAAGGTTTAGTGATCCATGTTATCGCCAGCGAGGTTCTGTTGACCGCGTGCGAGGCTGTATGGCTGAGTTTTCGCTAATAACTAAAACACAAGAAGACATATTATTCGACTTAAAAAAGGACCTTTTAGTCAGTGAATAACCATAATGCACAGCGCCTCTATCTTCACTCAGCAGACGCACGTACAAAATCTATATAATCTGAGCCCCAGAGGGGCGGCTCTGTGATTTGTGTTTCAACGAGATAGGGCGGCAAGACTTTTACTCTACTTTGCAACAGGCATAAAAGTATAAAAGGGCAACCAATCCTTATATGGTCGAATATGCTGGCTGTCAGTATAAGGCAAAAGAGGGTTAAAGTATCGTTGGAGTGTTGATAACAGACTCCACTGATTGAAGTTGATGCGATCATTCCGGTGTGTACCATCATACCAGTATAATATTTCAGATAATAATAAGTGCGTACGTGGCATACAATACATAATAGAAATGAGCATATCCCTAATGTACATACACTAACAAATAGTAATTCATTTCAGACTTAGTTACATATAACAGTATGTTGCATATTTTATTTAAAACTGTTTATATTGCATTAAAAGTTGTGTAATTAGTTTGTTGCTAGGAGAGAGTGCAACTGCGTATGCTTAGTTGCAGATGTATGCATGTATATATATACATATATCGCAAGCTCAGATGAAAAAGTTGCTAAGTCCCGTTTTTCAAATATTACCGGAGAGAAAAAAAAGACTTTCAAACTCATTTTCTTTAAGTACCAAATGTCTCATATTATGAGCTAAAATAACTCTAAACGAAACAAATTACACAACGGCGAAGGAAAGTTTTTGTATTACTTTTTGCGTATTACTGTATAAACTCAGTCAGAACTAAGCAGATAGTTCGATATTTTGAGAATCGATGCATTTTAAATTGTTCTTGCTTCCTGCGTCAAAATCATTTTGTTTTTTTAATAAAAAGTAGACTAAGCTACTTTTCGCTCTAAGCTAGTGATATGTTTATCTGTGCGCATACATATGTAAATTTATAAGGTATGCAGTGTATAGGCTCTGACTATATATATATTTTTTTTGTTTTGTCTAATTTACTGGTGAGCATTGGTGCCTTTTCAACCTTACTCAAAATTAGTGGGTTTTTACTTGAGCATATTTCATTTGTGTTTGCTTTTATTACTCATATTTCTGTTTAGTTTTTGTGTTTTTTTTCTTTTTTGTAATACATCTGATAATAAACATGTAGTTTTGTTTGTGTTCTGATTATTTGGCACTGCTTTTAAATTTTACAAAAATTTGCTGGCCAGTCTCTTGTGATTTGTGTGCAATATTTCGCACTTTTGGGCATTTTGGATAAATTGGTGAAATGTTTTGAGTGAAACAAAATATTGGTTTTATTTAATAACTTTGCTTTTCACTTGCGCATTTCAAAATTTAAGCCTTCACGCGGGAATTAGTTTTATTTTTTTGTGTTATTGTTGAACAATTTGATTACCAAAATTTATATTTTGTTGTAATTAGATGTATTGAAAAGCTGTACTCGTATTTACTGCAGTATTAACAGCTGTAATATAACACCGTGCAAAAACAAAAACACAAAATATTCAAAACACACGAAACAATCCATATACTCACAGAACTATTAGCCAAATATAGTAGAATTGCGTTTTTAGTTTTTCCCACTGAAGTCAGGATTTTTTTCAAAGTACTTTGAACTTTTAAAGAAATGATTAATTCAAAAAATTATTAAAAGAAAAAGTGAGTGCAATGTAGAACAACAATATAGACACCAAATGAGAGAGAAAATTCTGTGAAATTTAAAGACAATAAAGTTGGTTGGTTTACAAGGGCGAATAGGTATTGAAAATTCCCTTTTAATAAATTTGAACTTTTTAAGTTAATAAAGTTTGCAGGACGAAATCCGATGATGATGTCGTGCGTATATTAGTCCCCAAATAATAAATAAAAAAATAAAAATATTGCAAATTTTCAAGGATATTTAAGGAAAAAAATTGTAAAGGACATTTTCCATACCCATTCGCCCTTAGGCACAAAAAATTTTAATCTGTTATGATTCTACAGAATTCTTTCCTTTATATGATACCCTTATTGTTATCCTACATTGCATTGAATAAAAAAAAAACAATTTTTTGAAATAATCATATTGTTGAAATTTCAAAGTCCTTTAAAAGAATGATGATGATGAAAAGTAAACTTGCTTGTTCACCCAGTGATTTCCGTCCTATTAGTGTTCTTCCCTCATTATCAAAAGTGTTTGAGTCGCTGATGGCAGAACAAATCTCCTCACACATTTCTGAAAATAATCTCTTGTCTCCTCTTCAGTCTGGGTTCAGAGCGGGGCATGGATGCTCTACTGCTATGATTAAAATTATGGACGACTTGAGACTTTCTTTTGACAAAGGAGAATTATCTCTTTTATGTTTGCTTGATTTTTCAAAAGCATTTGACTCAGTTGACCATTCATTGCTTTGCTCCAAGCTCGAATTTTATTTCGGTTTTGGTGAATCAGCTTTATCGCTCATGAAGAGCTACTTAAATTGCCGGTCTCAACGAGTGAAAATTGGGTCTGTAACCTCGCAGATTAAGTCCTTGAAATGTGGTGTTCCCCAAGGATCTATCTGAGGTCCTTTGCTATTTAGTATCTTTGTAAATGACATTTTCTTAACGTGTAACTTTGCAACAATGCATGCGTATGCTGATGATATTCAGCTTTATTTATCTGGTTCCTTTGATGACATAGATACGGTTGCTGCTAATTTAAACAATGATATAGACTCTATCTCCCGCTGGGCCAGTCAAAACGGACTCTGCCTAAATCCAAAGAAATCATATGTTTTACCCGTGCATAAGAGAAAATTTAATTATGATATCATTCCAGCTCTCAGTTTAAACAATTGTTCTTTAAAGCTGGTCAGTAAAGTTACTAACTTGGGATTTGTCATCAACTCCTCTCTTAGCTGTATTGATCATACTAACTCTGTTGTAAACAAAGTTTATGGGACCCTTAGATACCTCAGGCAATCTGCATCTTTCACTCCAGTTAGTACTAGGCGTAAACTTGCCCTACAATTAATCTTACCGATAATTACATACTCTGAGTTGGTATATAGTAAGCTTGACTCTAATTCTGCTCACAAAATTGACGTTCTATTTAATTATGTTACCCGGTATGTGTATGGATTACAGAAATTTGACCATATATCCGCTTGGAGGTCTTCTTTGCTGGGATGTGACATCTCAGACTACCTAAAAGCCAGGAACTGCATTTTCCTCTATAAACTTATACATATGAGAACCCCACGTTATCTGTATGACAAACTTATTTTTCCAAAGTCGGAACGTTCTTCTGACTTAATTCTGCCCTCATACAACTTTAAAAACTCTGCCAGACTGTTTTTCATTAACGCTATTCGTATTTGGAATTCTATTCCTCATGCCGTTAAAACCAAATTCAACAAAAGCAACTTTAAAAGTTCCCTCCATACATATTTCTCGTCTAGTTGATGAACCTTCTTAATATTTAAGTTTTTATCTAGTCCATAATTTTTAGTTTGTACATCTATTGTTTTATTCCCAGCATTAATAGTATTAATATTACCTCTAAATCTGTTTAGTTACTTATATTGCTGTTGTACTTCAAAAGACTAAGTCTTATTGTACTAATTTTAAATAAAGAATAAAGAATAAAGAATAAAGAATGTCAGATAAAAAACTAAGTAGGCAGTTTTATTATAATTTACCCATAGTTTCGCGAATATATTCAATTTTTGTGTGTGCAAAATTTACAGACGCTCGGTGTAATAAGTAGCATGTGAATATCATAAAAAATAACCCTACTACATTAGGGTAGCCCATTTTTTTCGTGGAAAAAGGCAAGCATTCCCATAATTTTTTCAAATACCAAAAAGCTAAATACGTATTTTTATTTTTTATTTTCAAAAAAAAAAAGATCGTTAACTGGGATTCCTTAAGTTGCTCTTAGTTGACCGTCTTCTGGTTTTCCTTTTATCTAAATGGATTTTCCTTCTTAAACATTTTTCTAAATTATAATATTTACTTTATCTAATCAATTTAAGTAAACCGGAATTTTCAAGCAGGTGGCAACTCTCAAAACGTTTTCTTTCTTTTCGAACACTCCGGAATTTTTTTTTTTATACTAAAAATGATTTCGCCCTTAACTCTTTATTTAGTAAACAATTATATACATTTGTGCACAGACATGTGTCTGATTCTATGCAGTTTTTTATTGCCTTTATGTAAGCGGACAACCAACTGTGCAAATGTCAAACGTGTATGGCACTTCATTAATCTGCGCTTAAGTGGAAATATTTTAAATACTCAGCTTGTTAGAAGTCACAAAATCTGGAACTATATACAGTTAACCACACGTGTTTCCATAGCTGCGAATGCAGTCAAAAACTCACAAATATATATACATATTTACACACATTGCATCAATTGCTGTGCTTCGCAATAACAGCCACTACTGGCAGATGGGTTGGTGCGCTCGTAAAGACGCCCACACACACACATAGTTCTGTTATTTTAGGCGCTATACTAGAGTCAGTAGGTAGGTAGCAACGTTTGCTCTTTAACGTTTTCCTAGCACTTTTTGCACTTTTGGTTTACTTTTATTTAGAAGTGTGTGTTGTGTTAGCGGGTGTGCATCCGAGCTGTGAGTACAGTGACATCAAAGACAAATTGCACACAACACAATGACAAATTATTTCCCTTTCACTACACTCAGTCATTAATTTACGCTTTATATACCTACTAAGCTTGTGCATTGTGGAGAGCAGCCATGCATGTACATTAGACTGCATCACTCCCCATACAAAAAAAATCGGTACTATTTTTCCATTGGAATTATAAAACCTATTATATTTTAAGACGTCCACCAAAATATTTCGGAAAAATATTAAGATTTAAGGGAGCTGGACCGATTTGAAAATACCTCAAAAAAAGCATAAAAATATTTAAAAAAAAAACGAAAAAAAAATTTTCATCGGAATCGTAATGATGAGATTTTTGATGCTGTTTTTTAACTTTTTCAAAAGATTGGTATAGGAAAAACTTGAATAACTAAACCTTAACTTTTCCGATTTAGACTTAAGAGGTGTCATTGGAAAGGTATTTTCTCACCCTTTTTATTTCATTGCTAATAAACTCATTCAAAGAATGGAAGAAAAAGGTAGGATGAACGAACGTCATTCAAAGTTGAATTAAGATGTGTTGGTATTCGAAAAAAACAAGATGGGGCACTGAGATCCCATAAGTCTAAATCAGAACATTTTTGGCCCAGTTATTCAAGTTTTTCTTAAACCAATCTTTGAAAAAATAAAAAAACAGCATCAAAAATCTCATTCTTACGATTCCGTTGAAAAGATTTTCAAATATTTTTATGCAGATTTTTTAAGCTTAATCTGATTTGTCATCTGAGGGGACTTTTTTCAAAAAGTTCCTTAAGAAACTATTTTTATTCATAAAAAACTTCATTTTTGGAGGTATTTTCAAATCGGTCCAGCTCGCTTAAATCTTATTATTTTTCCGAAATATTTTGGTGGACGTCTTAGAATATAATAAATTTTGTAATCCCGGCGGAAAAACCGCAGCTTTTTTTGGTGATGTAGTCTAATGTACATATATACATACGTATTTATAAGTTATACATATGTAAATATTTAATTTATGTAAGGTGATTGAAGTAAATTGTTGGCGTAAGAGAAAGATTTTAGAAAATTTGCACGTTTTCGGTAGTAAAACGGTACATGTCTCACTATATACATACATACATACACATGGCAGTTGGTAAGTAGTTATTGTAGTATTTTTTATTTTCCTTTCACAAAGCGAATTCGTTATGCTTCACGGAGTTTGGCAGGTAAAAGTGTTGCATACCCTACTCACTCGTACGTTTGTACGGTGTGTAACTCAACCATTTTTGCCCTTAAAATTAACTCAAGATAATTTTGTGGAAATTAAGCGTAGACAAGAATTTATGCACTTTGGCGCTTTCGCTTCATTAATCTTTGATTGGCTGGGGTGTAAGAGTGCCAGTGCAATATATGTAAATGAAATTTGAGGTGATGACATTGCAAATCGTAATGTAGAATAATAAAAAGTCAATGGTGTGTGCGTGTATAATGCCTGTGCGCAGAAACGTGCGTGTGTGATAGTTCGAGCTGACTTTCATAAATGGCAATAAGTGGTGGGTGCAACAGAGTTCAATTATTTCCCATAAACCTGACTTCTAATTAATTGTCACTCATACGACCTGGTGTGCGCCAATTAATGCTTAGACTGAATGCATTGTGAAAGTATTTTTTTTTTCTGCATTTGCTCACTAATAAGGGCGTGAACAGTTAAATTATTAGATGTGATTAAAAATGCATTGTCGTTAAAAAAAATAGTACTAATAGTTAATTAATCTCAGTGAACTATCTTGGAATTTTTGTTGTGTTTTTTTTATTACATCGTGAACACATGTCTGAAATTTTTAGTATACGTTCCTTCAGCTGCTAGAATAAAAAATCCAATGTGGTGTAACGTTTTAAAGCAATGCTCCATATATTTTTAGTTTTTAAGGTTTTGTACGTATTTTTTTGGAAGTGGAAAGTGGGCGGAATTTAAGAGCGATTTTGAAAATTTTCAACACATACATACATATGTAGCTTGGGTACAAATTGATAAATCGGTTACCGAGATACACAAATGAAGTTTGTTCCGAAATCTGTAACGATTTCTCCGCGAATCTTCAAAAAAAAAATCGTATTGGGTGTAAACGAACTCGTAAAGAAATTTCTGTATGATTTCTTTAAGAAGATTCTGACAAAATTCTGAAAAAAATTTTCACAATCGCTTTACCGATATTCTTCCGAAAATTTGTAAAAAAACCGCAGTGTGCACAGTACATTTCATTGTAGAAAATTCCCAAAAAGATATGAGTCGTTCCATGTGAAATCGTCTAATTGAATTCGTGGACCCATTTTAGATTTTGAGTGACTCTGTATCCCATATCTAAAGCTTTCTGCGGCTTTCAAATACCTCAATCTCAAATATCTCAAAACTAGAGCCATTTGGATAATTTGACGGTCAGATTCTGATTCTGCGGAAAAAATCATATAAGAAGCAGTGGTAACTGTTGTGCCGCAAGCAGTTTTTGGAATTTTGTTGGGCAGTGTAATTTATGAATTTTAATCAGAATTTAAATGCGCCTTCTTGGTGGGACATTGTTTATAATTTTATGTACACATTTTCTGATAGAGCACTAAAGTCGTGCACTACCTTCACAATCTTCTTATTAGTCAAACACTTTCCGCCGATTAACCGACATTCCGGCCATCACCACAACTGTCACCACTTTTAAACAGTCATAACTTGACCAACTCATTGCACATATTTCCATAATTTCCTACAAATTCTAACGCACTGTTTGCGCTCAACTATGTAGAAGCAATAAAAATTGTTTTAATGATTAATGAAGCAAATTTAATTGGAGTGAGTTTTATAAGGAGATGGATAGAGAGCAGGCGTTTAAGGGGTGTACATAGCTAAGTGGTTGACGTTACTGGTTTGCTCATCTAAGTTGCGGGTTTGACTCTGCTAAAGTCTAGAAAAAGAAGTCTTAGGAGGAGGTGCGCTGATCTCCTAAATGGCAGCTATAACTTATACCGCTTATACTTTGTTGCTTTTTCCATTTTCCCTTCTAAGTAATACAGCCCGCGACAAAATATGGCACATCAACATTTTTATCAGTTTCGCCTACTTTTTTTAATTTTTTTAAGGTTCTTTAATTTTTTTTAACCGATTTAATGTTAATTTTTGTCTAATAAAAATCATATAAGTGACGCTTTGTACAAAAATTATAAAAAATTGTACATATTTGTACATTTTGGCATCCACAAAGAGGTGTTTTTATCGATAATGACTTCAGCTAAATGAAAAGTTTCGAAAGTACACCATTCTCTAACTACGAAAAAATCTGTACAATTGTACAAATCGTGTGATCTCTGCATTAGAGAGCCATTGTAATTGCGTGGTCTCAAGTTGATGTATATATTCAGATACAAATTTATATGTATATAATATATATGTATATCGTTTTAATTTTTGCCAAAGGATTTGATTAAAAAGTGTGTCAGTGGTGTGTAAAATATGAAATAATATTAAACGGCAGGAATTTGACGAATACTTTACCTGCATCATTATACTACCGTTATCAGCTATGCCTTCATACTTAAATGCATACATAATTACATATAGTAAAAGCTTTGTACTAAAGCATGCGCTAGTATTTGGTTAGTAAGCACTTCTAAGAGCTGCTGCCGAGTAGTTATTGCCCGGCTAGTTACTTATCGTCACAGCTGTTGCCGTATCCAATTATTTGATAATTATGTGCTTCAATGAAGCGCAAAAGAATGGGGAAAGACAAACGCTGGTATCTTAAAACTCACAATGGACTTAAGAAGCGAGCCAATATCAGCTTAAGAGAGGGGTGGCAAGCTAAATTGACGAGATTTCAACTTGAATAAAAAGTAATGGACATTAGTAGCGGGACTGTAATGGTTACAAAAAGTAAAAAAGACAAAGAAATTGGCGCTTGGACAACAAAACAAAGGAACAATGAATACAAGCAGTGTTGAAATTAAAAGCACTTCCCTAAAAATATGTACACAGGCATAAGTACACCTATACATACATACATTCACTCACTAATAACAATCGAGATACAATTAGTAACAACGTAAGTAGTACCTGCCTTTTTAAATTTATAAATTTACTAGTTTACCCTCACCCGCTTTGTTGAGTAAATATATGAATTTCTGTGTGTAACGTTAGGTGAAAATTATTTCTATAAGCTTAAATTTTACTTTTCAAACAGCTGGCAGCGCTTTCAAAATATTTTCAAACTATAACCTTCTAAAACCTCTTTCGTGTAGCCTTTATTGCGATGCATATTCCAATTACCTTACTTTCTTAATTCAAGTTTAATTTGATTTTTTTTTAATTGGAAACCCTCCTAAATGCCATTTAGAAATGAAGCCCTTTCAAAACTATTTCAATTGATAGCCATATTGTAATAGCTCAACTAATTTATTAAATTATTCGAATTGTTTTTATAATTTTAACAGGTGGCAACCCTCTTCAAACCCCTAAAAAGTATTGTAAATGTTCAAGCAAACGATTCCTTAACAACTTTAAACTTTAAATTGCGCTTTTCAAATAGGTGGCAACTCTCTTCGAAATATTTTCAAACAACACTACTCTTTTTAAACCTCTTTCTTCTGACACCCACATTGTGATATACATGTATTTTATTAACCTAATTCTCTTAATTAAAGTTGAGTTTAGTTTTTACCGATTTCCACGATTCTTTTTTTTTAACGACAGGTGGTGGAGCTGTAAAGCTCATACAGCTCATCGTTCCATCGTCTGCGATACTCGCCGTCGCCAACGCGCAAAGTCCCGCAAATCTTCCGAAATATCTTTATCTCGACAACGCCAAGAGCCGCCTCACCAGATTTTGTCATTGTCCATGCTTTTGTGCTATATACCAGCACGGGTGACTTATAGAGTGTGGTTTTCGAATGTCGACAAAGGACTTTACTTATAAATTGCCTACTCAGTCCAAAGTAGCACTTGTTGGCAAGAGTGATTCTGCGTTGGATCGGAGTATATGCCATGAATAAATCCAACAATAACTTGAATAAAAAAAACATTGTACTTTTGCCTCATTGGAGTGAAGCATAACGGCAGCAACAATACCGCCAAAGCTTTCTGCCATGAACGTCAAACCATGAACAAAAGTCAGTCTGAAAATGAAGCTTTAAAACTTTGTTGACGCTAATAACTCTCAAAACTGTCAATAATTAAAAGTTTAACGTTAATAGGCTTGCACTGAGAAAAGTGGCAGGACAGACTGCATTCAACAGTAGTGTCGGTCATAAATATCCTACTAAAATGTATTTACATGTCGTCGTTTAAAGTACAAAACCGCATATCAACAAAATGCAAAACCGCGTATGTGAAGTTGTAGAAAGTATTTTCTAGAGCGTAAAAACACTCATATTTCAAAATGGTTCTCTTTTTTATAAAGCAACCGCATTTCTGACTAGTATATTTCAGGACGAATGGATAAGGATTGAGCCAAGAGCTTGTGTGAGCAACTCCAATTTTTGGCAGCCAATGTCAGTTACGCGGTTTTGTACTTTAAACGACGATATGCTTAGAAGGTAGTTCCGGAAATTTGGTCAAGTAAAAAAGCGATGATGCTGGTTAGTTTGGGCAAGGTGCAACTTTGTAAACAGGACGAAAAGCTAGCTTATATATAAGATTGAAATTCTTGTGGCGCTTAATTGATAAGAAAATTTTTTATGCAACTTTTGAAAGCGCTGAGTTCATAAAATACTGAATGAATGTGTGCAAGTTCAAAGTCGAAAGTGAGGCTGGTTGTTTTTTGTTATAGTTTGGTCATTTTTAACAGTTGAAAGGATATACATACATCAAATGAATAGAGGCTCAATTATAATTAGTATATACAAATTTATGTTTGCTATGAGAAGAACTATTCTTCGCTTCCATTACGGTCAAACGAGCAAACTAATTATCAAACAAATGTCGAGTAAAAAGATCAAATTTTGTTTATCTTTGAATATGTTTTCATCGAGTGTACTGTATAGATACTGGTGTAAATGCTAGAAAAAAATATGTGGTCAGTCAAACCGGTTTTTTTGTTAATGCGTGCCTTGCGTAGGTATAAATAATGTATATGAATATACCCCAATATTTTTTGGAAACGCAGTAAACTACAAAATAATAAACATAAAAAAATCACACACATTTTTTTTAACTAAGATCTTTGGAACTTCTGAATAAAGCATTTAGTAACCATTAGTAAAAATCTGTGTTTCCTTTTTGTTTAACTTATTCGCTCACTTAGTGGGTTTGCTCTGAATAACGCCGAGCTTCCAAATAAAAAAACAACTTTTTTCAGATACTGTGACTTTAAAAGAATACCTATTTCCAAGGCGAATTTATATAAGGTGATAGCAGGAGTACAAAAACAAAAACTTACATGTATTTTGTTTTTGCTTTGGCGGCATAAACTGTCAAAATCTGTAGGAGTGTGTGTGGAAATTCAAACAAAATTTTTAAATTTGACATAAGAAGCCGTGAGGCGAAACACATACACAAAATCAGCTGATCTAGTAACACCACCTTATATAAATTCGCCTTGCCTATTTCCACGTTATGAATATTGTCACCCACACACACATGCCCGCTATTGCAGTCCTGTCAATTTATTGTCTGCTAGCGCTGATTAGCCCAACCAGCAACATGATTACCCTATCCCTTCGCGCAGTGTTGCCTTGACACTAAATTGTCCTGGCTGAGTGGCTCGTTTCTTTCATTCATTCATTCTTCGTATTGTTTACTTAAAATCACCGCAAATTTCTTTTCTAGCAACTATTTGCTATGCTACACAATGTCACGCACACACACGCGCACAAAGAATTTGCGGAGAAATGAACTCAAACGGAGAATTGCAGAGAATTAGACACATACATACATACTTAGTCAATAAAAATAAAAAAACAAGTAAAAAAGTCTAAGTTCGGGCAGAGCCGAACATTAAATACCCGGCGCAAGTATTAAATATATGTTTTTTCACCTTTCCGAAACCTTCCGCTAGATGGTAAGCCGGGGTGTATAAATTTTAAGTAAATTAGCGTCCTTAAATTTCGAAATATTGCAGTTTCAAGCATTTCTGAAATATACCGTTATATGAAAAGCGGTCGTAATTTTAGTCCGATTTCAATAATTTTCAACGCTTTTCTTTTATGTGGCAAGCACAATAACCATACCGAGTTTGGTTCAAATTGCTAGAACGGTTAGCGAGATACACATATGTGATCATAAGTGGGCGGTGCCACGCCCATTTTCCAAAGTTGTATCATAAGCGTATTTCTTGTTAAATAATTGTTGCAACCATCAATTTTGAATAAATTAACTTTAATATTTACCGATTTATCGAGGATTTCGTATTTTTCTAAATTACCGTTATATGGGATGTGGGCGTGGTTATTGTCCGATTTTCGGCCATTTGGTATGTTGTAGCAGGACCAACAACTGTGGCAAGTTTGGAAGACATTGGTGTAGCGGTTACCAAGATATACACATGTAACCATAAGTGGGCGTGGCTACGCCCATTTGCCAACATTTTTTAATATTCTTATTTTTCGTCTAAAACTCATTGTAAATATCAATTTTGAGTGAATTATCTTCAGTAGTTACTATAATATCGCACTTTTCGTATTTCTGAAAATTACCGTTATATGGGAGGTAGGCGTGGTTATTGTCCGATTTCGCCCATTTTCAATGCCATCCGTCCTATGCCCAAAAGAAATCCACGTACCAAGTTTCGTTAAGATATCTCAATTTTTACTCGAGTTATCGTGTGCACAGACGGACGGACGGACGGACGGACAGACAGTCACCGCTTAATCGATTTCTCTTTTCATTCTGATCATTTATGTATACATTTGTCTATATCTATCTCGATTCGTTTTGCCTGTTACAAACAACCGTTATGTGAACAAAGTTATAATACCCTTGTGCACAAGTGCGCTCGGGTATAATAAATAAACGAACAAATGGAAAATAAAAAGCACCAATTTTTTCATGCACACGAAACTAACGAGTCCCTTTTCCTGAAGGATGAAAAGAATAAATAGAAATGAAAAGGCAACACAATAAAAATAACAAAGTTAAACAAACGAAAGTGGAGATTAGTGCGATAGCTGTATATACAAATGTTTAGGAATACTGTATGAATGAAATGGCAACAAAAAACTCCCAGACAAGAAGATAAATACATATGAGCACGTTAACTGTATAGCTGTGACAATGTTGTCAGCTACAATTAAATAAACGTCAAGTTGACCGCACAATGCCAGTTGTGTTTTATTTTTTATCACATGCCAATGTTTATTTATTTTAATTAGTTTTTATTTATTTCTACAAATACATCGAAAGCGTTTGAGGTTATTGCTTCTGTTATCCTTAAGTAAGTCTTAAAAAGTCGATTCAAACAAAATTCAAATGCCACATTGACATACTGATATTCATTGCTTTCAAGAAAAATTTAAAAACTTAGATGCATAATTCTTGAAAACTTTTTTTATAATTATAAATTAAAATTCCGAAATCCCCCCCTAAAGCAGCTCAAAAATTGCTTGATAAGGTCGCCCGAAACCACAGCAAAAACGAGATATGAAGAACAAGTCTACCAATGTGTAGTCATTGCAAGCTTGTTCAGTTTAAATTTGTCAACAATAAAAACAACGCTCTTCACTCTCGCGTGACAACTCCTAATTGTACAAATGGTTTAGTACCAACTACAAAACTTCTAAAGAAAAGTTCATAGCGCACAAATTTTAAAAAATCCAGTCACGTCCACAGACTATAGCAGCAAACCGTGAAACTCCAGAATCCTACGATATCCCAGCTGTTTCTATGGTATTGGAATGACCAATGCAACACTGAAAAGAGGCTTCACAACACATGCATTTGTAATGCATTTGCATTTACATAACTAAACCAAGCGAGAACTCGGATCATACCTAGTATGCGAAGTGTTCATGTCTAAATAGAATGATTTTTTATTAGGAAATTTCATGCCATTTATAATACCTGAAACCTCAAGCCACACTTCTGTAAAACATTTCTTAAGGCAAAGGAAATCTCTACCGTGCAGACTGGCTATATTGCTCGGATACTCTGTTCCAATACATGCTATCCCAGCAGTATTATTTAGAGACAGTCTGGCGAAGCGCTAGTTCCGAACTACATATTTCAAAACTATCTCTGAACTAGTGCAAAACACCTGCAGAGCGGGACATTTGAAAATTTCGGTGTAAGTTTACAAATACGAAAAATAGGTCGGCGAGACGCTTACAATAATTTTTCTTTTTTAATAATAATGGATGCCCAAAATGGAACCGGTTAAAAACTGGTTGAAAAGTATTGCGCTGGGCGACAATTGCCACCGCCATGTAAAACTGGACAGTTGAATGCATTGCTTGGGTATTGAGCTAGAACTAGTGCTGTCGGCAAAAGGTTTAGTTCTACGCTCGCTCTGGGCTAGTCAGATTTTCTGCAGGTATCACATACATAGTTCGTCTACACCTACACGTGCAGTAACCTCTACCGTCTGTCTACATCGGCGCGCGTCCAAATACTACATAACATTTGTTTGTTTAAATCTCAGTACTTTTTCTTGCTTGCAACTTGTCTGGCTTGGCGGTCTGCGCGTCCGTGTGCTTCGCTTGGTGCGTGCTTAGCAACTGCTTAAACCATTTCCTTCGTCAACTTTGTATCCTTAGTAAATGTCTATATGTAAGAGCGTGCGTGTTTGTGGCTCCCAGCCATGTCTCGCTTTCATTTGCTAAATCCTGAAAATCATCGCTCTATGCTTCTTTTTAAATTCTTTTGGGTTCGACATTGAATACGCAAAAATGAAATCTGCTGGTTTTTAACTCTTTCTGTTTTATTTGTTTCTTTGGTTTGTTCTTCTTGCTATTCCATGCATTCTCTACCACTTCATTTCATTTTTCATGCGAACCTCGGGCACTTTTTGTAGCACATAGCAATCGTCAGTCTCAATTGCATACACACAAACATATTTATACAGAAGTACTTTATAGAGTATATGTACAGTTTTTAGCTCGCAACTTTCAACTCTCAAAGTTTAACAAAACAGGGAACTTCAGCTGAATCTTTCACTTGAACTCCATACGCGTGCGTTCAGCGCTTTTGCAGCAACCACAGAGCAGTTTACTGCAAGAATAGCGTTCTTCACCATTTACCTCTGCGTTGCTGCGTCTTTTTCGATACTACAATATCTCCAGCCGGAAAGTTTTTTACACGGGTTTTACACCTACTAGTCATCAGCTCATCATTAGACAGCAGCGCGTTTCCAATTCCCTGTCTCATCAGCCCATTTTAAAACGCCACGTCGTTCACTTTTGTCTTTACCCCTTCTGTGGCTCACCTTCTACTTAGTTTCATTGCCGTTCTTTGAGTTTGGTTATGGGTCATTCCATTGAAAAGAGGAAAACGACATAAATTTAAATTCTTTTCAGTGTCCTACTAGTCACATTCATTCAAACGATAGTTACATAAAACGTAGAAATCGTTTGGTACGTTTGTTAAAGCAATTTTATACATTAGTTATCGTTACATGTTAAAAAATATCTTTCGCTGTTGTGAAAGTTCCGACGACATAGTTTAAATTCACAACTGATCACATTCTGGAGTAAAATGTCCCACTAGTCACAATGGAATGGCCCTTATTTCTTTTTCAGCTACTCCATGGCATTAGCGTCAATACATGTTCCTTACTGGATATTCATTTGAATGTTTTTTTTACCAAATATGCTTATTATTAGTACAATACTTTATTTTCATGTTGTTGCTATTGGACTATTCGAAGTTTGCAAGAGCATACAATTGTCCCAAGTATTTGCAGTTTTGCCACTTTTTCACCATTTGTGTATTTAATGCTTTTTCCGTACACAGTACATCTTTCTGCTTTTTGCTGCAAACTCAATCTCGCAGTACAAATATGCAACTTCGATATTTACTTAACTGACCATTACTGTCAAATATTTGTTTATTTGTATATTTATTGCTGACTTGCTTGTGCAAGTGTACACCACTTATCAATATTTTGCGCAAGTATGCTGTAAACTTCACTTCCCTGAAGTTATGTTTGCCGACATGGCGTATGAGTTATTTGAGTGGGCTGGAATTCGAGGTCATTACTGAGAAGGTTTATATTGAGGTATGTACTTACATGCTTAGCAAATACATACTTCTTGTTCAAATGAAAACACGCAGTGCTAGAGGTAAGATCTTCGAAAAAATTAAAAAACTATGGTACAAAAAATTTTACCGTTTAAATACGAGCAAAAGTCGGACCAGGGCATATTTTCGAAGTGAAACTTCTTTAGCGGCAGTTGGTTGGTTGGGAGTAAATTGGCAAATTTAACTGAAATGGTGCAACGGAAATGGTTGGGGCTGAAAGAAGTGCTTCCTGAGTGTATGCACATGGTATGAATTTAATAAAAACTTGCTAATAAAAGGTTAAAGGATAACAATTAAAAGAAATGAAAAGGATTAAGGTAAAGGCAAAAAAAAAACAAAAACAAAGATGCGTAAAGATAAAAGCGAAAATGCAGATCAATGTAAATTTAAACACTTTACTTAAATGAAGGGGAAAATGTATTTAGATAAAGAAAAGTATAAACACAAAAGTGAAAACAAAGATAAATATAGAAAGATTAAAATAAAGGTAATTATAGCGAAAAGGATATAGATGGAGACAGTGAGACTCAATCTGTGAACTATTTTTGAATTTTAGAGATTTTCGGGATTCTCGGGACTTATCGATATAATAATCGGTATTTTTATCGCTTTTCTTATCGAATTTTTTTTCGTCATTGTTATCGATTTTGTTATCGATATCTTCGGAACCTATCGATGTAATAATCGATATTTTTAAAGATTTTGTTATCGACATTTATTGGTTTTGTTATCGATTTTGTTGTAGATTTTATTTTCGATATTTTTACTGAAGTTGTTATCGATATTGATATCGATTTTGTTATCGA
Source organism: Rhagoletis pomonella (assembly GCF_013731165.1). Lineage (NCBI taxonomy): Eukaryota > Metazoa > Arthropoda > Insecta > Diptera > Tephritidae > Rhagoletis > Rhagoletis pomonella. The sequence continues at coordinate 55,313,934 of NW_023458561.1, read as the reverse complement.
TATTTTTATCGATTTTGTTATCGATATTTTTATCGATTTTCTAAAAGATTTTTTTTATCGATATTTTATAGATTTTATTACCGATTTTGTAGTAGATATTTTTAACGGTTTTGTTATCGACACTTTTTAGCGATATTGTTATTGGTTTTGTTATCGATTTTATTATTGTTTTGTAAGCTAAAAAAAAAAATTATTAAAGGTGCATAAAAAATCCTTCAACACGTCTTTTTTGTGTCGCCATATTACGCAGGCATTGCACGTGCTTTCCACTCATATTCCTACTAATCAAAAACGGAAGTTAATAAAAGTGCAGCAAGTAACCAAAGGAAAATTCAAATTGAGTTAACAAAAAATATTTAAACAAAATATACACCGTGCATCAAAGTGAAATAAGAATCACCGAAGTTATGTAAGAATTACCGAAAATCGGAAAGGATGTCTTCTGTTTTTTCACTTATTTACCCACAGCCGGTTACTCAATTGTCGACAACGGTTGGCTGCCGTGCAAAATTTACCGCCATTGAGTGGAAAAATAATGATCTGCCGCTTCGCACAAACCTTAAGCACATTTACACCCGCCGAGAAAGCAGCTATGTAAGCAAAGTTGTCTGCATAAAGCCAAATTGGTTCTCGTTAACCTTCATCTTTATCACAAACTTACGTTTGCAGCTTTCATTTAGTCTTTAAACGGCTGAAGTGGCCCAGAATAAGTGTTGTAGCACCATGCAATCAGTAAAGAATTTAGGTGCAGGAAATTATTGAAGTGGCATAGTGTTGAATGCCAAAGTGAACAGTCGACACTTGTCGAATTTTGCAGTAATCTGGTGGTACTCAAGTAAATTTGATGTCGACTTACTCTCCATTTTTTCTTTCAATTCACTATTCACACCACTACACCTTGAACGACTTACGCCAAATACTATTTCACTAATGCGACTTCTTTTGGTAATGTTGCATCAAACACGTATGTACCCAGTAAATAATTTCAGAAGCTAAAAGCTCTTCCAAAAGTCCTTCCGCTTTGCTTTGTTTTCGCCTTTCTCTTTTGTAAGGAGTGGCACGAATTGAAGGGCTTCTGCTCTCATGGCTTTTGTAGGACGAAATTCTGGAAGCCTTTTGGGGGAATTCTTCTAAAACTGCTTCTTTACTCCACAAAAATTATACTCCTTCAAGGCTCATAACAAGTGTTTTTATTGCAACTTAGAATGCGTATTTAAATCCATTTGTAATGCTAAATAAAAAAAATGTATACCTTCGCGTAAATTTTGTATAGAAAAAGTATTCTACAACGCATACAGGGAAGCACTCTTTCCTGCCTTTCAAGGAACACTTTTGCAGCCCGTTTGATATCCCGATTAGCGAATTTTATTAGTTGGTCAGCGTGATCG
>NW_023458561.1:55303961-55312446 GCF_013731165.1 Rhagoletis pomonella | reverse complement strand
CGATCACGCTGACCAACTAATAAAATTCGCTAATCGGGATATCAAACTGGCTGCAAAAGTGTTCCTTGAAGGGCAGGGAAAAGTGCTTCCATATATGCGCTGTAGAATACTTTTGCTATACAAAATTTATACGAAGGTATTACAAATGGATTTCAATGCACAGTCTAAGTTGCAATAAAAACACTTGTTATGAGCCTTAAAGAAGTATAATTTTTGTGAAGTAAATACGCAGTTTTAGAAGAATTCCCCCAAAAGGCTTTCAGAATTTTGTCCTACAAAAGTCATTCTATGAGTAGTGAAAGCAGAAGCCCTTCAATTCGTGCCACTCCTTACAAAAAGGGAAGGAGAAAACAAAGCGAAGTGGAACGCCTCGTGGAAGGCTTTTATAGCTCCTGAAATTATTTACTGGGTACATGCATGTTTCCTGCAACATTAGCAAAAGAGGACGCATTAGTGAAATAGTATTTGGCGTAAGTCGTTCAAGGTGTAGTGGTGTGAATAGTGAATTGAAAGAAAAAATGGAGAGTAAGTCGACATCAAATTTACTTGAGTACCACCAGATTACTGCAAAATTCGACAAGTGTCGACTGTTCACTTTGGCATTCAACACTATGCCACTTCAATAATTTCGTGCACCTAAATTCTTTACTGATTGCATGGTGCTACAACACTTATTCTGGGCCACTTCAGCCGTTTAAAGACTAAATGAAAGCTGCAAACGTAAGTTTGTGATAAAGATGAAGGTTAACGAGAACCAATTTGGCTTTATGCAGACAACTTTGCTTACATTGCTGCTTTCTCGACGGGTGTAAATGTGCTTAAGGTTTGTGCGGAGCAGCAGATCATTATTTTTCCACTCAATGGCGGTAAATTTTGCACGGCAGTCAACCGTTGTCGACAATTGAGTAACCGGCTGTGGGTAAATAAGAGAAAAAACAGAAGACGTCCTTGCCGATTTTCGGTAGTTCTTACATAACTTCGGTGATTCTTATTTCACTTTGATGCATGGTGTCTATTTTTTTTTATCTTTATTTGAATTTTCCTTTGGTTACTTGCTGCACTTTAATTGACTTCCGTCTTTCATTAGTCAGAATATGAGTGGAAAGCACGGGCAATGCCTGCGTAATATGGCGACACGAAAAAGACGTGTTGAAGGATTTTTTATGCACCTTTAATATTTTTTTTTTTTAGCTTACAAAACAATAATAAAATCGATAACAAAACCAATAATAATATCGCTAAAAAGTGTCGATAACAAAACCGTTAAAAATATCTATTACAAAATCGGTAATAAAATCTATAAAGATATCGATAACAAAAATCTTTTAGAAAATCAATAACAAAATCGATACAAATATCGATAACAAAATCGATAAAAATATCGATAACAAAATCGATAAATAATCGATATCAACATCGATAAGAACTTCGGTAAAAATATCGACATTAAAATCTACAACAAAATCGATAACAAAACCAATAAACGTCGATAACAAAATCTTTAAAAATATCGATTACAAAATCGTTTATTACATCGATAGGTTCCGAAGATATCGATAGCAAAATCGATAACAATGTCGAAAAAAATTTCGATAACAAAAGCGATAAAAATATCGATTATTATATCGATAAGTCCCAAGAATCCCGAAAATCTCTAAAATTCAAAAATAGTTCACGGATTGAGTCTCACTGTCTCCATCTATATCCTTTTCGCTATAATTACCTTTATTTTAATCTTTCTACCTCTATCTTCATCTTTACTTTTATCGGTATCCTCATTCTCATCTTTTTCTTTATATTTATCTTTGTTTTTACTTTTGTGTTTATACTTTTCTTCATCTAAGTACATAATCCCCTTCATTTAAGTAAAGTGTTTAAATTTACGTTGATCTGCATTTTCGATTTTATCTTTACGCATCTTTGTTTTTGTTTTTATTTTTGCCTTTGCCTTTATCCTTTTCTTTATCTATGTACGTACTCCCCTTTACTTGCATTCTTGTATTGCATTCTTGTATCCGTTGCACCATTTCCGTGTGCAATTTCCGTTGAATTTGCCAATTTCCTCCCAATCAACCAACCACCGCTAAAGAAGTTTCACTTCAAAAATATGACGTGGTCCGACCTTTGCTCGTATTTAAACGGTATATAACATTTTTTGTGCAAACTTATATTACAGGTGATACAAGGGGTCAAAAATCAGTTCAAAATTTTTTGTAACATAATTTTTTTATTTTTTCAAAGATCTTACCTCTAGCACTGTGTGTTTTCATTTGGACAACAAGTATGTATTTGCTAAGCATGTAAGTACATAACTCAATATAAACCTTCTCAGTAAATGACCTCGAATTCCAGCCAACTCAAATAACTCATACGCCATGTCGGCAAACATAATGTCAGTGAAGTGAAGTTTACAGCATACTTGCGTAAAGTATTGATAAGTGGTGTACACTTGCACAAGCAAGTCAGCAATAAACATACAAATAAACAAATATTTGACAGTAGTGGTAGTTAAGTAAATATCGAAGTTGCATATTTGAACTGGGAGATTGAGATTGCAGCAAAAAGCAGAAAGAGGTACATACTGTGTACGGAAAAAGCAATAAATACACAAATGGTGAAAAAGTGGCAAAACTGCAAATACTTGGGACAATTGCGAACTGTATGGAGTAAAAAGAAATAGCCAAACTCAAAGAACGGCACTGAAACTTAGTAGAAGGTAAGGCACAAGTGAACGGCGTTGCGTTTTCAAGTGGGCTGATCAGACAGGGAAATTTAATCGCGCTGCTGTCTAATGATGAGCTGATGACTAGCAGGAGAAAAACCCGTGTAAAAAAACTTTCTGGCTGGAGATATTGTAGTATCGAAAAAGATGCAGCAACGCAGAGGTAAATGGTGAAGAACGTTATTCTTGCAGTACACTGCTCTGTGGTTGCTGCAAAAGCGCTGAACGCACGCGTATGGAGTTCAAGTGAAATATTCAGCTGAAGTTCCCCGTTTTGTTAAACTTTGAGAGTTGAAAGTTGCGAGCTAAAAACTGTACATATACTCTATAAAGTACTTCTGTATATGTTTGTGTGTATGCAATTGAAACTGACGATTGCTATGTGCTACAAAAAGTGCCCGAGGGTCGCATGAAAAATGAAATGAAGTGGTAGAGAATGCATGGAATAGCAAGAAGAACAAACCAAAGAAACAAATAAAACAGAAAGAGTTAAAAAACAGCAAATTTCATTTTTGCGTATTCAATGTCGAACCCAAAAGAATTTAAAAAGCATAGAGCGATGATTTTCAGGATTTAGCAAATGAAATCGAGACATGGCTGGGAGCCACAAACACGTACTCACACACGTACTATAGACATTTACTAAGGATACAAAGTTGACGAAGGAAATGGTTTAAGCAGTTACTAAGCGTGTACCAAGCGAAGCACACGAACGCGCAGACCACCAAGCCAGACAGTGCCAAGCAAGAAAAAGTACTGAGATTTAAACAAACAAATTTTATGTAGTATTTGGACGCGCGCCGGTGTAGACAGACTGTAGAGGTTGCCGAACATGTAGGTGTAGACGAACAATGTAACATACATCCCTGCAGAGAATCTGAATATCACAGAACTAGCGTAGAACTAAACCTTTTGCTAACAGTACTTGTTCTACAGTTTTACATGGCGGTGGCAATTGTCGCCGAGTGCAATACTATTCAACTAGTTTTTAACCGGTTCCATTTTGGGCAGTCTTTTTTTAATATTCGATTTTTGCACACTGTTTTCGTTATTTTTTTTTTATTTTACAGATTTCAATTTTGTTACATCTTATTAAAAAAAAAATTATTGTAAGCGGTGCACAACAATTTTAATTCATTAAATCTGAAAACTCACAACACCGCGATTTGAACTCGCGACCAATGATATTTGAGTCGGAGGTCTTCTCGCTGAGCTATTTTCGTATTGTACGAAGAGTGAGAATTTGTACACTTACACCGCGATTTGCAGCTCTCCCGCTCGACAGCCGTTTTGCACTAGTTCAGAGATAGTTCTGGAATATGTAGTTCGGAACTAGCGCTTTGCCAGACTGTCTCTAAATTTTACTGCTGGGATAGTATGTATTGGAATAGAGTATCCGAGCAATATAGCCAGACTGCACGGTAGAGATTTCCTTTGCCTTAAGAAATGTTTTACAGAAGTGTGGCTTGAGGTTTCAGGTATTATGGATGGCCTGAAATTTCCTAAGTAATCAAAAATCATTGTATTTAGACATGAACACTTCGCATACTAGTTATGATCCGAGTTCAGGTTTGGTTTAGTTATGTAAATGCAAAGGCATTACAAATGCATGTGTTGTGAAGCCTCTTTTCAGTGTTGCATTGGTCATTCCAATACCAAAGAAACAGCTGGGATATCGTAGGATTGTGGAGTTTCTCGGATTGCTGCAATAGTCTGTGGACGTGACTGGATTTTTTAAAATTTGTGCGCTATGAACTTTTCTTTTGAAGTTTTGTAGTTGGTACTAAACATTGACAAATTTAAACTCATCAAGCGTGCAATGACTCTGCATTGTTAGACTTATTCTTCCATATCTAGTTTTTGCTGTGGTTTTGGGCGACCTTATCAAGCAATTTTTGAGCTGCTTTAGGGGGGGATTTCGGAATAAAAAATTTGGCCCACGAACGTTGCAAACGCTCTTTATAATTATAAAAAAAAGTATTCAAGAATTATGCATCTAAGTTTTTAAATTTTTCTTGAAAGCAATGAATATCAGGATGTCAGGATGTGGCATTTGAATTTTGTTTGAATCGACTTTTTAAGATTTACTTAAGGATAACAGAAGCAATAACCTCAAACGCTTTTGATGTATTTGTAAAAAAAAATAAAAAACTAATTAGAATAAATAAACATTGGCATGTGTTAGAAAACAACAACACACACTGGCTTTGTGCGGTCAATTTGACGTTTATTTAATTGTAGCTGACAACATTGTCACAGCCATACAGTTAACGTGCTCGATATGTAGCTTCTTGTCTGGGAGTTTTTGTTGCCATTTCATTCAAACAGTTATTCCTAAACATTTGTATATACAGCTATCGCACTAATCTCCCCTTTCGTTTGTTTACCTTTGTTATTTTTATTGTGTTGCCTTTTCATTTTTATTTACGCTTTTTATTCTTCAGGAAAAAGGGACTCGTGCGCATGAAAAAAATTGTGCTTTTTATTTTTCATTTGCTCGTTTATTTATTTTTATTGACTAAGTATGTATGTGTGTGTCTAATTCTCTGCAATTCTCCGTTTGAGTTCATTTCTCCGCAAATTCTTTGTGCGCGTGTGTGTGCGTGACATTGTGTAGCATAGCAAATAGTTGCTAGAAAAGAAATTTGCGGTGATTTTAAGTAAACAATACGAAGAATGAATGAATGGAAGAAACGAGCCACTCAGCCAGGACAATTTAGAGCCAAGGCAACACTGCGCGAAGGGATAGGGTAATCATGTTGCTGGTTGGGCTAATCAGCGCTAGGAGACAATAAATTGACAGGAATGCAATAGCGGGCATGTGTGTGTGTGTGCGCCAACATTCATAACGTGGTAACAGGGAATAGGTATTTTTTTAAAGCGAGAATATCTGAAAAAAGGGTTTTTTTATTATTTGGAAGCTCGGTGATATTCAGTGCAATCCCACTAAGTGAGCGAATAAGTTAAATGAAATATGTTAACAATAATGCGTAAGTTCTTTGTATGTAAGAGAAACACACATTTTTACGGTTATTGTATGCTTTATTCACTAGTTCGTTTCCAAAGATCTTACTTTTGAAAAAAAAAGTTATTTTATTTTTTTTAATGTTTATTATTTTGTAGTTTACTACGCTTTCAAGAAATATAGAGGCATACCCATTGGATGTATGCATGTCCATTCAACTGTTACAAATGACTAAACTATAACAAAAAACAACCAGCCTCACTTTCGAATTTGAACTTGCAAACTTTCAGTATTTTATGAACTCATCGTTTTCAAAAGTTGCATAAAAAACTTTCTCATAAATTTAAGCGCCACAAGGATTTCAATGTTATATAAGCTAGCTTTTCGTACTGTTTACAAAGTTGCAACTTGCCCAAACTAACCAGCACCGTCGCTTTTTTACTTGACCAAATATCCGGAACTACATTGTAAGCATTTATATATGTAAATACATTTTAGTGGAGTATTTATGACCGACACTACTGTTGAATGCAGTCTGGCCTGCCACTTTTCTCAGTGCAAGCCTATTAACGTTAAACTTTTAATTATTGACAGTTTTGAGAGTTATTAACGTCAACAAAGTTTTAAAGCTTCACTTTCAGACTGACTTTTGTTCATGGTTTGACGTTCATGGCAGAAAGCTTTGGCGGTATTGTTGCTGCCGTTATGCTTCACTCCACTGAGGCAAAAGTACAATGTTTTTTTTTATTCAAGTTATTGTTGGATTTTTTCATGGCATATACACCGATCCAATGCGGAATCACACTTGCCAACAAGTGCTACTTTGGACTGAGTAGGCAATTTATAAGTAAAGTCCTTTGTCGACATTCGAAAACCACACTCTATAAGTCACTCATCATGCCCGTGCTGGTATATGGCGCAAAAGCAAGGACAATGACAACATCCGATGAGGCGGCTCTTGGCGTAGTCGCGATAAAGATTTTTGGGAAGATTTGCGGGACTTTGCGCGTTGGCGACGGCGAGTATCGCAGACGATGGAACGATGAGCTTTACAGCTCCACCACCTGTCGTTAAAAAAAAAGAATTATGGAAATCGGTAAAAACTAAACTCAACTTTAATTAAGAGAATTAGGTTAATTAAATACATATATATATATCACAATGTGGGTGTCAGAAGAAAGAAGTTTAAAAAGAGTAGTGTTGTTTGAAAATATTTCAAAGAGAGTTGCCACTTATTTGAAAAGCGCAATTTAAAGTTTAAAGTTGTTAAGGAATCGTTTGCTTGAACATTTACAATACTTTTTAGGGGTTTGAAGAGGGTTGCCACCTGTTAAAATAATAAAAACAATTCAAATAATTTAATAAATTAGTTGAGTTATTACAATATGGCTATCAATTGAAATAGTTTTGAAAGGGCTTCATTTCTAAATGGCATTTAGGAGGGTTGCCAATTTAAAAAAAAATCAAATTGAACTTGAATTAGGAAAGTAAGGTAATTGGAATATGCATCGCAATAAGGGTTACACGAAAGAGGTTTTAGAAGGTTATAGTTTGAAAATATTTTGAAAGCGCTGCCAGCTGTTTGAAATGTAAAATTTAAGCTTATAGAAATAAGTTTCACCTAACGTTACACACCTTGAAATTCGTATATTTACTCAACAAAGCGGGTGAGGGTAAACTAGAAATTTATAAATTTAAAAAGGCAGGTACTACGTACGTAGTTACTAATTGTATCTCGATTGTTATTAGTGAGTAAATGTATGTATGTGTGAGTGTACCTATGCCTGTGTACATATTTTTAGGGAAGTGCTTTTAATTTCAACAGTGCTTGCATTCAATGTTCCTTTGTTTTGTTGTCCAAGCGCCAATTTCTTTGTCTTTTTTTAGTTTTTGTAACCATTACAGTCCCGCTACTAATGTCCATTACTTTTTATTCAAGTTGAAATCTCGTCAATTTAGCTTGCCACCCCTCTCAAGGAACACTCTTAAGCTGATACTGGCTCGCTTCTTATGTCCATTGTGAGTTTTAAGATACCAGCGTTTGTCTTTCCCCATTCTTTTGCGCTTCATTGAAGCACATAATTATCAAATAATTGGATACGACACCAGCTGTGACGATAAGTAACTAGCAGGGCAACAACTACTTGGCAGCAGCTCTTTAGAAGTGCTTACTAACCAAATACTAGTACAAAGCTTTACAATTAGGGGATTCACAAGACGCGTTAACGTCGTAAAATCTTAAGCCTATTTTTTATATATAAAATAATGGATAAAATGCTTTTAGAGGATTTCTAACTACACCGAAATGTTTTTAATTCGATAAAAAAATATATAATTAGCCCCCCTAGAACCATTTTAACTGTTATTTTATATAAAAAAAATGTTAAGCTTAAGATTTTACGACGGTTAACACGTCTTGTGAATCCCCTATATATGTAATTATGTATGCATTTAAGTATGAAGGCAAAGCTGATAATGGTGGTCTGATGATGCGGGTAAAGTATTCATCAAATGCCTGCAGTTTTATATCTTTTCATATTTTACACACTACTGACACACGTTTTAATCAAATCCTTAGCAAAAATTAAAACGATATACATATATATTATATACATATAAATTTGTATCTGAATATATACATTAACTTGAGACCACGCAATTACAATGGCTCTCTAATGCAGAGATCACACGATTTGTATATTTGTACAGATTTTTTCATAGTTGGAGAATGGTGTAGTTTCGAAACTTTTTATTTAGCTGAAGTCATTATCGATAAAAACACCTCTTTGTGGATGCCA
>NW_023458561.1:55300013-55303861 GCF_013731165.1 Rhagoletis pomonella | reverse complement strand
AATTCCGGTAAGTAACATAAAATAATGTCAAGAGCAAGTAATTATGTACCTTTGTACTATTTAGCATGTCATTTGACGGTAACAAGAGCAAATTCAATTTAAATCTATTAAATACATTCTAGCGTGTCTCAGTCCTTTACCCACAAAAGCGGCTATAACTTTTTTTTTTCTATTCAAAACAGTAAGTGTGGCACCTTTCTGAAATCTTTATTAAATGAGCAATTTTTTTATGTAATGTAAAGTTATAGCTCAGTACATTTTAGTTCACCCGAGATAGTCAAAGTTGGGGAAGAAAATATCAAAAAGTTAAAAATCCAGAAATAGTCCCAATTTTATGATGGTTCCTTAATTTATTTTAACTACATTGCATTTGAGTATGGAGAGGCAACTATCTGGAAGTATTTTACATAAAAAATTTACTAAGTATTGCCCGGTTTGTAGTTGCAGTTAAAGAAAACACATGAAAAGGCACGATTTTTTTTAAATTCGAAAAAATGTAAATATTTCAAAAACGGTGACACTTTTACCTGAACATTTTTTGTTTATCAGTGAGCTCACCCCCCCACCTACCTTGCCCTAAAGTTTGGCACGTTACTTCTGGGACACCCTGTATGTAGTTATATGTTAACAGTACCAGTAGGAAAATTCTACTAACTTTCATATGAAATGTTAGAATTCGGAAATATAAAGCATTACTGGCAAATGTCCGCTTGCTTATCGGCGCCTGATAAGAACTTTTGATTTAGCCATTCCAAAAATAGCGTTGAAAAACAAAACGGTACCATTATCCCATATTTTTGGAACACTGAACAAAATAGTTAAAGAGTTATTTTAGTTTTTAAATTTATTTCATATTTATTTCAAACATATACCAATTTTGACCAGCCCTACTCCTTAATTGTGCAATTTGCAATTGTGCAAATTTGCAATTGTGGTTAAAGCTTTACCTTGTATATATGTATTGTCAATAGTAAGGTGTTTGTAGGAATAGGAAAGAATATATTTCTACAGAAAAATATAACAAAAAAATCGTCACAGACACTATTTAACTAAAGATACCGTTGTTGCCGAACATTAAGGAGCCGTGAGCTTATCAACCAATAAAGTAAGCTTTAAATGCAATTGCAGTCAACCAATGTAGGTATTTTCAACTTCAAAAATGGCTGGAGTAAAGTTTTACACATATACACACGCACACGTTATCAAATCTCTCTGGCTAGCCAAGAGGCTAACTATTTTCATACCAGCAATAACGACGAATATACTCCATCGTCGGCGGAGCAATCATCGCAGCGATTACAAGGATTCAAAGAAAATTCACACCTTTGCACAGCTCTGGCGCGCAAATGCACTGCAATGGTGCGCAATCATTGAAGCAATCTGAGCGCGTAATCAAAACACAAATAACACAGACACATACATTTAGTGTGTGGGAGAGGTTAAAAGTATACTATTGACTTAGGTACGCGTACATAATGTAGCAGGCAGGGCAGATGGTGCACCATAAATTTCAAGTTTTCAACACATTAATGGCTTTTATGGCCGAACAAAAGTAGTAGCGAATTGTTCGGAGATATTTAAAAAAAAATAATAATAATGGTTAGAACGAGCAGACAAAAAAAGAAAATGTGAAAGAAAAATCGCCAGACGAATCGAGTACGCAGGAAATCATTTGGTACAGTATTGGAAAAATTTTACTTTTCAAGATCTATATTAAAAGGCGACTAAAATCGACTAGCGGATCACGGAAACCAGGGTCACCGTCAAAATAGAGAGCCAGTTAAGGTAAAGACAGTTTTAAGATAACGGAGGTAACCTTTCTGGTGAATATGCCATGTTATCAAGGCCATGGACTATGTAATCAAATGTAAATAGAAAGTTAAGAGTGTACGTCTTTGTAGCGACAGTTGCGGTGGTAAATATTTATAACAATTGTTTTACTCTTAAAGATTGGCGACGGATCTCTTAGGATTTCCTTGTCCAAGGTGATGGTCCCCAGGTTGCCCTGCCTAGTCAATTCACCAGCTATGCAATTACTAGTGATGTCACTTTGTCCTATAGCCAAAGTCAGCTGGACTTTGAAGTATTCCGAGACGGTTGAAGGGGATTTCCGGCATTCTCCGACCAGTTTCGGCCGTACCATTAGCGATCCCAAAGTCAAAGTTGATATTATCCTCCTATTCGGCCAAACATTGGCGCATAGCCAATCGCCTACCTTTTTATAGCGGCCAGCTCTACCTGAAACATGCTGAATAAATCCGGCAGTCTGAACATAATATCTATTGAGAGTTTCTGACAGTAGACATCACCTCCAACTCTCCCGTCGAGCTTCGATCCGTTTATTGGTAAATCGTTCAGATTTGCAACAGATTAAAAGGGACATGAAAACAGTACAATGGGCGGCACGTAGTCTGAGTGCTGTTTTCTGCTCGTGTTGTTTTTTTTCTGGTTCCGACAACTAAAATCCAGTTTAAACATGAGAGAGGCAGCAAAAAAGTGTTTCCATACATTCTTGCCCCTAAGAACAATACCCCAATATTTTTACTTCTACACCTGCCACTAGCAGATTAGGTGGCTGCTTGAATCCGAAAGTGGCCATTGGCCTCCGTAGAAAGTGGTCCCTTGGGAGATTCAGCAACAGCGAGGACCGATGGCCACCATACAACAGGATTTTTTCCCACACTCGTTTCGTCTTGTGCTTCCGCCTACTTTGAATCCTCTTCGGGGTAAATTAAGTCAGACTTAGTATGCCTCTTTTTCTGTATTTCCAGCAGAGAAAGATTAAATGGACAAGCCCGCTACGTTATGAGTAGCAGCCCTTGCCTAAACTCGCTTCATTCTTCGATCTTTGTTTTTGCCATTTGTAGACGCATTTGCACTCTCTCAAATTATTACCAGTAAGTTTCGAATTATTTTGATGGTCAAGCGTGAAATTTATTAGGATAAAGTGCATTTGGCTTTCTATTTGCGAAAATAGAAGAAAGAAGAAGCAATATTTTCTGTAAAGTGAGTGAAATTTTCAAATTGACCGTACCTATCAATACCTATTTATTATTGGCCGCTGTGTCGAGTTCTATGCACACCAAATTTCTGCTACTAAATTTCCTCTTCATTTCACTAACATTTTTCAATGACTTCCTCAATGCAGTTGGTGTGGCTTAGTACGTGTGGCATGAGTGATAGTTTTCAACATTTGCCTGTTCGCTTGCCTTGTTACAAGCGTATTGAGTAGCTTATCGTTGTCAGCTGTAGCTATTCGAAATATTGAACTCATTGCTTATTGCAGCTGCTTTATTTCCTCTGCACATTTACTAAGAAGTCCTTACTTCATTTTGTTGTTATTGAAATTATTCTCCTTAACGCTGCAATAATTTTCATTTTCTTATAGGAATTCTGTTTCCGGCAGTTTTCTTAACAAATTTCTCTCCTTTATTTATACGCTGACGGCATAAAAAAACAGAAATTTTATTTTGCTACCTGTTTGCTTTTTCCGTTGCTGCTGATACTGTTGCAGTGACTCTTGTAAGCTGTAGTACCAGCTTTTGTTATTGCTGTTGCTGTTGTTCTTGCGCACAATTCTACATTAGTTACTTGAATTTATTTGCCTTAACTTCCGCTTTTAGTTGGTGCGAGTGAATTTATGAAGTGTCTCGCATTACTTCAGCTGCCGCTTGTTGGAGATTGTTGAGGATTGCGGCGGATGGGCGATGGTTCCGTGCGTAGAAGTGGAAAGATTTTGACCGCCATTCACCAGGAAGTGGCCCGAAGTGATTCTTGTGCATACGGCTCCAATCGCAGATCACAACGTCCGGATATTTATATCCACGTATCCTCTGCGAGACGGGGGG
>NW_023458561.1:55297734-55299913 GCF_013731165.1 Rhagoletis pomonella | reverse complement strand
ATTTTTTAAGAGCTTGATAACTTTTTTTTTAAAAAAAACGCATAAAATTTGCAAAATCTCATCGGTTCTTTATTTGAAACGTTAGATTGGTCCATGACATTTACTTTTTGAAGATAATTTCATTTAAATGTTGACCGCGGCTGCGTCTTAGGTGGTCCATTCGGAAAGTCCAATTTTGGGCAACTTTTTCGAGCATTTCGGCCGGAATAGCCCGAATTTCTTCGGAAATGTTGTCTTCCAAAGCTGGAATAGTTGCTGGCTTATTTCTGTAGACTTTAGACTTGACGTAGCCCCACAAAAAATAGTCTAAAGGCGTCAAATCGCATGATCTTGGTGGCCAACTTACCGGTCCATTTCTTGAGATGAATTGTTCTCCGAAGTTTTCCCTCAAAATGGCCATAGAATCGCGAGCTGTGTGGCATGTAGCGCCATCTTGTTGAAACCACATGTCAACCAAGTTCAGTTCTTCCATTTTTGGCAACAAAAAGTTTGTTAGCATCGAACGATAGCGATCGCCATTCACCGTAACGTTGCGTCCAACAGCATCTTTGAAAAAATACGGTCCAATGATTCCACCAGCGTACAAACCACACCAAACAGTGCATTTTTCGGGATGCATGGGCAGTTCTTGAACGGCTTCTGGTTGCTCTTCACTCCAAATGCGGCAATTTTGCTTATTTACGAAGCCATTCAACCAGAAATGAGCCTCATCGCTGAACAAAATTTGTCGAAAAAAAAAAATTTCGAATTTCGAACCGAACACTGATTTTGGTAATAAAATTCAATGATTTGCAAGCGTTGCTCGTTAGTAAGTCTATTCATGATGAAATTTCAAAGCATACTGAGCATCTTTCTCTTTGACACCATGTCTGAAATCCCACGTGATCTGTCAAATACTAATGCATGAAAATCCTAACCTCAAAAAAATCACCCGTTATATAATGTATAAAAAGAACCAAAAAGGAAAATGAATAAAAAAAAAATTAAATCAGCAAAATGAATAAAATTAAGCGAAGTACAGTATGTCCATTAGGCTGTGTCATTTTTGACCAACTTTTTTTTTCAACTAAAAAACAGGCTAAAAACTTTCAAAAAGGTGAAAAAAGAGCCTCTAAAAATTTGAGCTCTTAGTATTATCATTAAGTGGTGCCTGTTCCTAACTTTCCATTTCACATATAAATAATATGGAAAAAAAATGTTTCGTTTTTCTTATTTTTGTAGCTTGACATATAAGCATTGTAAAAATGAACTGAAAAATTTTTTTCTTAGGAAATTGAACGCTCTACAAAAAAGTTCAAATTAATTTTTTTTACAGAGTGAGCCGTTCTGAAGATATTCAAACTTAAAGTTGCAAATGTATGAAATTATGATATTTATTTTATCAAACTAATAATGATGACTTTTTTTAAGTCTTATTTATGTATTGTTTATGTATTCTAGTTGAAAGTTTTTTTTTGTAATCTATAAAATAATAATTTTACTGAACCTAGTTCATAATTACTTTGGGTACTGTTTAGTAAGTGGCCCACCTATTTCGGAGTATTGCGTCCAAAGGGGTGACCCGATCCACTTATAGCCAAGGGTCTACCCATTATTTTAACATCCACTATTGTAATTTTGGGTCACTAATTTATTTACAAATTGGGTTTGAAATATACCCTTTTTTGTAAAATTCGGAAATTAGCGTAAATTTATCACTCCTATTCTCCTTAAAGCAGCTACATCAGCAATATATTTTTATATTCTCCTTCACTTTACACTTTACTCGATGAGCTATGACTTTCTTTATAACTTTAATATTAACCAATTAAACACAATTTATTAAATAAAAACACCTTCTAAATCATGCGTCTGACTTTTGTTGCATATGCAAATTAAATGGCGTAGTTCAGCTGTCAAACTCCAAAATATGCAAAAGAATGAGAGACAAAAGAAAATAGAATATAACCCTGTAAGCATCAAAAATATACAAAGGTGTTCTCTGTAAAAGGTATTCAGCTCCTTTTCTTCGCAAAACAGAAAGGAGAATTCTACTGCCTGAGGGTTATAATCCCTAAGTGCGGCCGAAGGCCGCCTACGCAGAAAGGTGTTCTCTGCAAAAGGTGTTCAGCCCCCCTTCTTTGGCTACACATAAAGGAGAATTCTACTGCCTGAGGGTTATAATCCCTAAGTGCGGCCG
>NW_023458561.1:55265159-55297634 GCF_013731165.1 Rhagoletis pomonella | reverse complement strand
CCCCCACCCCAAAAACGATGGGCCAATAACTAAACATTTCCCATTACTTTTGTTTAAAGGTTAATCAAATAATAAAATAATATCTAAGACGTAATTTTTTTTTATTTTAGCTTTATAAAAATATAAGAGCACAAAAACCAGTTTTCTGATTAAAAATAATTTTTAACACATAAAAACGTCATCAGTATCAGTTTGATAAAATAAAAATCATAATTTCATACATTTGCAACTTTACGTTTGAATATCTTCAGAACGGCTCACTCTGTAAAAAAATTAATTAGAACTTTTTTGTAGAGCGTTCAAATTCCTACCAAAATAATTTTTCAGTTCATTTTTACAATGCTTATATGTCAAGCTACAAAAATAAGAAAAACGAAACATTTTTTTCCCATGTTATTTATATGTGAAATGGAAAGTTAGGAACAGGCACCACTTAATGCTAATATTAAGAGCTCAAATTTTTAGAAGCTCTTTTTTTCACCTTTTTGAAAGTTTTTAGCCTGTTTGTTAGTGGAAAAAAAAAAGTTGCTCAAAAATGACACAGCCTAATTTACATACATACATACACAGTTCAAAGTTGACTCACCTTGAATTTCACCAACCGCTGTATAAATATAATATATAAATATATAGTTTTCTTTCCGCAAAATAGATTTGTATTAAATTATTCACACAATGAGATAGAAGCGAACGAACGATGGTACTAAAATACATACATACATATGTATTTATGTACATATGCGATAAAACCAAATTCAAATGGCATGCAACAACAAAAATGGCACGCACTTGGAACTTATGCTCTTCCAGGCATTTTTATTTCCAATCGCTTAGAAAGCACTTAGCACAACAATTCTTTCTTTGTACTACACTTTTAAAGCACATTTCTGCATTTTCACATTCTCACTTTTATTAAACAAAACTATTGGCGAAACATTACTAATTTGCAAAAACTAATTAAATCACAAACAATTTACAATTAAATATCAATAAACTTGACCTAACGCGTACCGCGCCCACAATAGTAATTCCACGCGACAGCAACCGATTTACAACTGAGCTGGCGAAGATAGACAAAGCAGCGCTTTTGAGGAGTATGCGACGGCGGCGCAGCCACCCCCATATGTAACTGTAGGAGTGTGAATGTATGTTTGCGTCACTGAGAGGAGCATAGCAATTAGAAAAATGTCATGTATACACAAACCTGTTGAAGAATAAAAATAGAGCAATGAAAATATCATGCGAATAACTTTGAAGAAGGTACAATGAGTAGTTGAGAAGTAATGCAGGAGTGTGAGGCAGTGTTGTCGTTTTAGTCCTTTGGTGGCTAGATTTAGCTAGTACATACTTTTTTTGGCCACATAAATTTAAAACTACCCCTAGCCCTTTTTTTAACGCTTTGAAGAATTTATTCATACCTGAATGAAAAAATTGTATATGTTTAATTTGACCTAATTTTTTTTCATTTATGATGAATTTTTAAAGTAAGAAAGACTGTTATATATGCATATATGTATTGTATGTTCCTTACGTTCTTATACATACATACTGTAAAAGTGTTAGGGCTGTTAACTTATCTATTAACGATTTAACTATAGTTTAAAATAGATAAGTTTACGGCCCTTAATATGCTTAATTTGGTAAATGGCTTATTAAGTCCATTGATCGCGTATGTTCTAGTGGTGTGATTGTACCAGCTGCTGGTGCGGCTTCAAAAACTATTTGAAATGTTTATGATTGTACCAGCATGCTGGTGCAGTGAGTGGTGAAAATAGCTCAATTTTCTAAGTAAAAACTATTTTGGCGGAAATTTCTTGCACGATATGGGATTCTCTTTCTCTGATTAAAAATTAACTTCCGTAGCTTTGAACACACGCATTTTTAATGTAAATTTTCCATTCATTTTTGCTAAACCACCCATTCACTACATCACAATTCAATTTATAAAACAACACAACACTTTGCAAATATTTTGCATGAATTAATTTACTCTCCAATAATTTTTAAAACATATACCACCACTTCCAATTTAATACTGAATTTTTTCGCACTGGAATCAGTGAGCAATGTCTCAATGATGGAATGTCTTCTCACACTCCTGCAATACTTCTCAGCTACTTATTGTATCTTCTTCAAAGTTATTCGCATGATATTTTCATTGCTCTATTTTTATTCTTCAACAGGTTTGTGTATACAAGACATTTTTCTAATTGCTATGCTCCTCTCAGTGACACAAACATACATTCACACTCCTACAGTTATATATGAGGGTGGCTGCGCCGCAGTCGTATACTCCTCAACAGCGCTGCTTTGTCTATCATCGCCAGCTCAGTTGTAAATCGGTTGCTGTCGCGTGAAATTACTATTGTGGGTGTCGGTACGCGTTCGGTCAAGTTTATTGATATTTTGTTTGTGATTTAATTAGTTTTTGCAAATTAGTAATGTTTCGCCAATAGTTTTGTTTAATAAATGTGAAAGTATGAAAACGCACAAATGTGCTTTAAAAGTGTAGTACAAAGAAAGAATTGTTGTGCTAAGTGCTTTCTAAGCGATTGGAAATAAAAATGCCTGGAAGAGCATAAGTTCCAAGTGCGTGCAATTTTAGTGGTGGTTTTATCGCATATGTACATATGTACATACATATATATGCATATTAGCACCATCGCTCGTTCGCTTCTATCTCATTGTGTGAATAATTTAATACAAATCTAGTTTGCGGAAAGGAGAACTAAATTAATAAACATTTATGGAGCGGTTGGTGAACTGCAAGGTGAGCCAACTTTGAATACTACTAAATGATACGAATACTATTTAAATGATTTGTTAATGGTATTAGTTAAAAGCTCTGCAAATCGGGGATTTTAATTTTTAATTTAAAATATGCATAATATCGGCGATTTTGTAGAGCATATACATTAACTCAAACAAATGACCAGGTGTTGATTTTCTTCAAATATTCGTAATGTTTTCGAGCTAAACTTTCTTTTGTTATTTTTGTATAAAAATACCGTCTAAGCTTTAACCAAAACCGTGTAAATCACAGTTTCAAACTTTGTACAAAATTTTCGACAATTCAAAAAATTTCCATTAAAATTTCACCTTTTTATTCTGATTTTTTTTTTTTTTTTAATTTTAGGATATGCAGTTTTATAGCCCATACAATTTTAGTCTAATGAAGTGCAAGTTTCAAACGGCTATTATAATTAATAATAATTTAATACTAAGTAATTTTAAATTGGTTGAAAACACCTCTGCAAAATAAAAATACTGACTTTGAAGTTCCGATGATAGTATTCGAGAGGGGAGAGTTGCCGAAGGCGTTGATTGATTCTCGATTTTTAGCAGTCGTAATGTACTTGTGGTTGTGATTTCTGACTGACAGTAAGTGTTACTGAATAGAACATATATGTGTTTCAACGGGTTTTTCTTAGTCCGAAAATGAGGAACCGGTTTTTTTTCGAATTACCATTTTTCGAATAACTCGAAAACTGGGTGTCGAAAAAACGAAAATAAACAAACACCCTCATATATACGTAGATGCCGTTGAAAAAGTTCTCATAAGCGCTTTAATCATAGAAAATGATATTGTGTATAAGATGATGGCTCAACTAGTTACCATTGCTTACTGACGGTGGCGTATAATACAACCCGCTAAACTGTCGATAGTTTTCTAGCTCTAGTTCACAGTTCTTTAATTTACCTTTTAGCAAAAGCTGAATCAAAACTTTTAGTAATCAGTTGAAGAAAACTAAGTAAACATAAACGTAAATTTTCCCTTCATTACACCAAAAAAAAGTGTACTAAACTTAAGCAAATGTGGTATTTAATTAAAAAACCACGATATTTTTCTAGTTTCGAGGAAAAAACTGCGTTTTTAAGTAATTTTTTACTTGAAACAAGTAAATTAATATTCTTGATATTAAATAAGACTTTACTATTTTTAAGGATATTGCAATGATTTTAAGTAAAAACCTGCCTTATACCTTTAAACAAGTACAATTTTCTATAAGATTCGGTAATTGTTCTTAAAAAATAGGAAAAAATGTTAAGTCTAAGTTGAGTTTAATGTGAGAAGATATTTTTTATTTTTCTTGGTCACGTAGAATGTTGTACTAGAAATTGTACTAGAAATAATTAAATTAATATCCTTGACCCGATATTAAATGCAATTTTACTATTTTACAGGATGTTGGGACGATTTTAAGTAAAAACCTGCCTTATACCTTCAAACAAGTACAAATATCTTTAAGTTTAGTAAACATTCCATAAAAATTTGGAAAAAATATTAATGGCCCTATTCATAAAAAATAAAGTACGTTTAAAGAGCTTTATAAATTGACGTTTTCATACATTTTTCAATTTATAAACCTTTTATAAAGCTACTTTATTTTTTATGAATAAGGCCATAAGTCTAAGTTAAGTTTATTGTAAGGAAATTTCCTTAAGTAATTTTGAATTTTGCCAGTGCTGTTAAGACAAAGTTAATTGCTTTCCTGGCAAATGTCAGCTGTGGCGTAGCGTGAAGACTACTGCTTCTAGTTCTTCATATGTATGTTACGCTTACCTATAAGCATATGGAAGCATCAATCCTAGGCGTTCCCCAAATAGTGCGGTGCCCAACAAGGCATCCCATTCGCCGATCATAAATGCGAAAATAACGTAAAATCTTCCAGCTGCGAGGCGGCACACACCCTGGGTTGCAGATGCCATAATAAATACTCGCAAAGCAACGCGAAAATTGCCACATTTTCCGGAACGCCCACATTGACAATAGAAACAGCGTTTCGACAACAACAACAATTTACATGCAGCAACATGCTGCAAGTTGTGCGCTTTGCAAACGGGCGTGCAGCTTTGGCTTTCAACTGGCATCAGCGACCGTTAAGCGAATGATAAATTTCACAAATAAACAATTTCATTATTTGATTAAGATGCCACATCAACAATTTGGCAAAATTTCATTTCAGCTGACAACAATAGCATGCAAAAACAACAACACTATACATAAGCGCACTATTGTGGCGCAGTTGAAAAATTGCGCGGTCGCGTGTGCCTTGTGCGGCAAAATGAGGAACTTGCAGGCAGTTAATTTGCGAACAAGCAACGCCAAGTTAAACAAGCGAAAAGCGACAGCTGCATTTCGAGCCGAAGAGAAGTAGAAGGAATGGAATAATGGGTTAAAGAATGTCATTTAAAACTAGATTCAACAATAGTTGCATGCTGTGTTAGCTAGTGCAACATCAAACTTGCCACACCAAGTGGCACGCGCATGTAAAGCTTTTTAAAAGAACTGTTGCGCTGTTACACCTTTGCACGTTGCCGTACGGCAAGTGGGTTTTGCGTTTTTGATTAGAAGCAAATAATTCTGCGAAATTCGACATCAAAAAAAAAATGCTGCATAGATTGCACAAAGAATGAATTGGCGGCAACGCATTGGTAAATGTCTCGCGGCGATTGATTTGCGTGTGGGCTGTATCAAGCCATTCAACTCATGTCAGTTGCCCATTCGCCCAATCGTGCCGACGCCTGCGTGCGTCTGATAGCTCGCAAATAATCGCCCCAAACGTCAAAGTTTGGCGCCCAAAGAGTCGATTCACTACATTTGCGGCGCGCCTGCGCAGCAGAAAAGCAATCGCGCAGTGCCGCAGACAACACAATCTTAACCAGTTCGCCAATTGACCACCGAAACAGGTCCATTCATGCGCCGCACAGTGCACCAACTCCATGCAAACAATGGACAAAGATTGAAGGGATTTTCTCAAAGAAACCGTACACAAAGTTCTTAACGAGTTCGTGTCAACTAGTTCATATGAGAAACCTTGGTGGCAGGGAGGTGACGATGTGTGACGAATGTATTTGTATTTTTTAAATACGTGTTTTTGTATGTAAATAGTTTTTGTAAAAGTATTTTGTATTTGTATTTCAAATACTTTTTGTGTAAATAATTTTGGTGTAAAATATTATTTTGCAAGTATTTTTAAAATTTACCTTGAAGTTTTTCGAGTCTGAGAAAGCCGATATTTTTTAAAGTTTTGATGTGAACCTTCTAAAGTTTCTTCAGATAAAACTGAAGTAATGCCAAAACTGGTTAAACAATTATGTAGTTAGAAAAATAAAAAATAACTTAGAAAATATTATCTACTTGCTTGTTAATCAAAAACCTTAAGATCATAGCATCCGTGCACTGAGAGAAAAAAACCTGGGAATGCCGTTCTGGGCACACAACCACCAGAACTTCGTCTGCCTCGGGAGACTCGGACCACAATAGCCCAACTACGCTCTTGCTACTGCAGCAGGTTGAACTCATACCTGAGCAGATTAAGCGAAGATATTCCAAATGAATGCCCGGCATGCGGAGCGTCGCCCCATGACTCACAGCATCTCTTTGCATGCCCTCTAAACCCCACCACGCTAACGCCCCTCTCCGTGTGGACAGTGGAGATTGACGACAACGACTGAGGGACTAACCGATCTGGGCGGGGTTGTTGTAGCCGCTACAACACCAACAACAACAACAAAAAATTTAGAATTAAAAAAATGCGGATTTGAAAAAGCACCAACCCAACTCGTAATACATTTTACATTTATACAAATTTTAGTATTTAGAATAGAAATATTTAATTCAAATACGCTCATATTAAAATTAAGCATTTTGCACTTCACGAATGCTTTTCATAATTAATATAAAAAAAAATATTTCCATGCTGCCTGCAATGGGATTTGAACCCTGACTGCTTTAAAAAAATTTAATTTAGTATATCATTGAAGACTCAAAGTTAAAAAAAAAGATTCTGAACGAATCTCTCTTCAAATTTAATCTTGCTGCAAATGTTATTTTATGGTGAAACCTATGTATTCCAATTAACTCACGAACTAATTTGCCTTTAACTTTTTTTTAACAGGTGGCAACCCTCTTTAAAACCTAAGAAATACTTCAAATGTTAGGTTCTAAGAGTTAGAAGTGTTCCGTGAGCCGAATTTCATCAAAACCCGTCCTGTTGGCTTTCATTTGATCAAATTCTAAATCACCCTCTATCGCTAAGAAAGTTCTAACTTCACATAATAAAACTTTGCTGCTTTCCTTCAGGTCCAGTTTTAATATTTAAAAAAGAAATCGTTTTTTAATATTTTGTTATGAAACTTATTTATATATTTTTGGGTTCATCATATTTACATTTATAAATGTACATACAGCGAAACATCTTGTTCAGAATAAAACTAAATGTTTACACACAGATATTAATATGTACATGCCAAGCATCAAATTTGAATGATGTGTACAAATTATATTTGATTTGAGGTGATTTATAAGGTTTAAGGCCAATTATATCATAGGAAATGTTATAAAAATTTTCTTAATTGGAGTTTTAATTTTAAAATTAAAATTTTGTATTCTCCTGTATTCTATATTTCTCCACGTTCGGTGCACCGTGCACCGTGGATTTCTGTCCAATGGCTTGTTCTGCTAGCGTAAACTGGCGGCATTTTTTGTCGGGGAAGTTAAGAAGCAAGCAATGTGTTGCAAATGTGAGAAACTATTTTTAGTGTATTTGGGTTTGGTCTTTCTTAAGCTATAGGTACACTGAAGCATAGCTTTCATTTAATCCAGACGTTGGCTTGTAAATTACTTTATATGTAGGAAGACTTTGCGCGTGGTCGGCGGCCTCATGCAAATCTGGAGACAGGACTACGCTCGCAGCACTTTTAGATCATTCAATTCTCATAATATTAAAAACTTTGTTACCTCTGAAAATGTAAAATGTATGTACATATATAAATAAGTTAAAGCCAGTAAATAAATTCATATAGTTACAAGTAGACATTCATATATACAGACCGCGACAAAAGATAGGGCATCAACATTTTTTTACCAGTTTTGACTACTTTTCTTTTGTTTTTTTAAGGTGCATTAATTTAATTTTGTTAAAGTTCAGCTCCTTATCTAACAAAACCTATATTAGTTCCAATATCAAACTTTGTACAAAAATTTTAAAATTTTTTCATCCCAATTTCAATTATTTTAACCCTTAACTACTGTGCTTAGAAAAGACTTATGACTACTGATATAGGTCTATGAGAGCACACAATTTTCATTGTTTTAGTGAAACGATTGCTCTTTTGACTTCAAAAAAATAAAAGCTTCGAACTTTTTTTTTTAAATTTACCAAAATTTGATTTAAATTTTATTAGCAATATTTTCAATTCGTATGTTAAGAAAAAAAAACAAAATTAGAAAATATGATACATATATTTAAAGCAAAAAATTCTGTTTTAAAATAAAAATACTTCAATATTACAAGAGCAAATAAAAAATGTGGCTACTAATATTTATGTTAAAAATTGCAATTTTTTGGCGCGTAAACGGAATCTTTATTTTAATATAAAAATTTGGTCATGGCCTGATAGACCAACAACAGTACTTAAGGGTTAATTAGATTTCCGAAATTAATTTTTCTTATGCAGTTTTGTAGCTTATTAAAATCTAGTATAACAAAGTGACTGGAATTTGCTAAAAAATCGCATCGATTTTTGATAATTTTTTTTTCTGCCTGTGTTGTGCACTCTTTTTCATATAAAAAATTTCTTTGTATGGAAGAAAATGCGTGATAACCTCAGAAAAACAATAATCAAAAATCAACGCGATTTTTAAGCAACTTCTCTATAAAACTGCATACCAAAAATTATTCCTGAAATTAAAATTAAAGCGCTTGGAATTGGGATGGAAAGTTGGTGGAATTTTTGTACAATATCTGAAATTTGGATTTATGTGGTATATTAAACAAACAAAAGATGAGTAGCCAAAACTGTTCAAAATGTTGAGCTGCTATCGTTTTGTCGCAGGCTGTACTTATATACATATGTATGTATGTAGCTTTCTTTCCAAAATGAGTTCAGGTAAAAAGAAGATGGCTATAGTCTTGAAATTTCGGTAAAAGTTGTTCGTCATTAAAAGAAGGAGGTCTCCTCCGAGTCTTAATTTATCAATTGATTGGTAGCTTTTTGTGGCAGGTCTCAAGCCATTGCTAAGGGTTTCCTTTCCCATATTAGCAAAGACGATACTTGGTGTAAACATTGAAAATGGAGAGCTGCTTGAACCTGGTGAAAAATATTAGTTTTTGGTTACTTCCCAGGTAATATCTATATCAAAATTTTCTCACATGCGTAGGATCATTCTTAAGTTCCGCAGAAAAGATATAATTTTTTTTACTTTAAATATTTAACATTTAATTTCTCTCGTATAAGTATTTAACATATTTTAGCCCAGCATCGTTTTTGAAATAAACAGTATGTAGAGGAGTAATTTGTTAGCAGCTGCTTTTATAAAAATTAGTCCAATTAATACAAGCTCATCAAGCAAGTCAACCCATCAAACATAAACATTCTTTATGTATAATTAATTACGAACTTATTAGTGGAAAATGCTGCCGAAGGAAAAAGCAAAAAAGATATAATTATTAATTTTACCAAAAAATTGATTGGGGTCTCTTTCCGAGTTGCTACTCACTTCCATTGTCAATACGAGCATTTGTTGGCATCTGGCTTTGAGAAATCTAAGTAGGGGCTCGTATAATATTGTCATTAGAAAAGCTCATAACAATTTTTTTTTCTGCCGAAGAAAACTATAGATAACACTCTTAAAAAAATAGAAACCGAATCCGGGGCAGAGTTGTTCTATTTTTTTTTGCTAGTCGTACACTCGTTTTCAACGCAGTCATTAGTCATTTCGACATTTCATCAGTCATCGTGTCCGGCTTTGGTGGCCTTGTGGAGGCCGAGTTGGTCGTTACGTATTGCCAGTGCAGTAGCTACTAGTGCTAAGTACTGAATGCCACAAGCCAGATGTGCCACAGAAAAAAACGAAAGCAAACGACGTAAGACTTCCAACAGCAGTGCTGCTTATCGACGGCATTTTTATGTAGATGCTTTTACTTAAGTTAATCTGGTGGTAATTATGATAAGCCGTTTTGCATATGTGTGTGTACAACAAAGGACACGCATACATAAATAATCGTCCTTACACGCTAAATGTGGAGCTCTAAGCGCTATTGGCCTTCGTGTCTTCAAACATAATTCAATTTCATAAAATTGGGTGCATTGCAAGGACATGTATATGCACATTAGGGTGGTCCAAATTTTAATGTATTTCATTTGGGATAAAAACATTTTTTGTTTAAATGGTATAATAGCCAATTGTTTTTTTGGAGCTTTAAGGGGTCCTTTAAAAATAGTTAATATTTAAGAATAGTTAAGTAAAAAATTGAGAAAGTCTCCTGACAAGAAATAAAGTTTTCCGATCGCAAAATATTGATTTTCAATAATTCTCTACCATTTCTAGGAAAAATAATTTTTTCCCCATATAAAATACATGGACAACTTTGAGCGCTTTGAGTGATCTCTAAATATATTTGATTTCAAAAAAAGAAGAACAGGATTGCACTACTTTTCGGTATAGAACAATCCTATGGGGTGAGAGCAATATAATTCCGCATTTACTTATTTTTTTTTTGACCACCCTAATATACATATATGTATTCATGCATGTGAAATTCTTAAAATTTTGCGTGTTGCTCCAGTTTTTCAACGTTTTACACAACTTTTTCCCCGCCCAATATTTTTTCCTCCACATCCTGCTTTGTTAAATGCCACCATTTTGCGTGACTTTAATTATGATTTACCTGCGTTGGTATTGCACACATTGTTGTTGTTGTTAGCAGCATATTTGCCACATTCATGTTTTAATTTATTCCATCGTTCTCGGCGTTGTTTTCATTCATTCCTTTCTTCGTTTTATTCCATTTTTCTTTTTTTTTTTTTACTCTGGTCTGGTGTTCGCTTTTGTTGCCTGTTGCATGTTTTTCTTCTTATCTGAAATTATTTTGTGTACTTTTCTACATTAAGTTTACACTGTATAGTACCTCCTGGCGTTTATTTGATATGGAAATTTTATGTGGATAACCACATTACACACGTAATAACTAAAACAAACAATTTGCAGGAATTTAGGAATCGTGTTTGACATGCCTGAATTTAAATACTTGAATGCCTAATCCTTAGGCACATATAAAGGTAACGGTCAATTCTATGTCGCAAGTTAATGACCTTTTCGTCTACAACTACTAACAATTTAATTGTACGATAAGATAGGGATTTGGAAAAATGAAATGTAAGAAAATGAATTCGGTAAAAAAAGTTTGTGATCTTAAACTAAGAAATCTTAGAAAGGAGGAGAGGTACCCAATGAGGTGTAACGCGGCTTCTAGGTACGCCTACTCTAAGTCTCAATCAGTCCGTAAGGAACTTTTGGTCATTGAATAAAAAAAGGAGATTTATTGTAGTCACTTTGATTAGTTTGGCCACCTGGTCCGTCATTCTGCACCGTCATTGTAAAACGAAAAGAGAGGGCCCGACCTTTGCATGTACAAAAGCTTTCATTTTATGAATAGGGTTGCCACCTATTTAAAAATTACTATTTTCTATACATAGTATAAAGGAAAGTCGAGATATTTTGACCACGCTAATCACAAAAACTACTGAATGGATTTAAATGAAATTTCTTAAGTACCTATATTCTGTATCGATAGGAATATTATCGTTAGTACTTAACATTCCTATAGGGTTGCCACCTGTCTAAAAAATTATTAGATCCGCATTGTTCGTTGGAGTACAAGAAATGAGGTGTCACATAAAAGGGCTCGACTTTTGGATGTTCAATAATGTATTACTTTTTGAGTAGGGTTGCCACCCTTTAAAATTATAAGATCTTTTCCGTTTGTTGGACTAAAAACTGAGGTATCAAGTGAAAGGCTATGGTCTCTGCGAGGGCATTTTTTGTTAATGACATTAGACTTGAACATTTCATTCGAAGGAAAAGGCTTGACCTTCCGATTTGCAGTAAGGTCTTATTTCTCGAAGAGGGTTGCAACCTGTGCGAAAAATTAAATAATGTGGGCTGTTCGTTAGATTATAAGAAATGAGGTGTCAAATAAAGGCGCTTGGCATCCAGATGCGCAATTATATATTATTTTTTAGTAGGGTTGCAACCTGTTTAGTTGTCAATCGCATCTTATTTAATATCTACACATGGCGAAGCCTCGCGATACGAGGTCGGCTAGTTTCATTCATAAAAAAACTTATTAGTTATTTTATTTTATTAGAATATTAACTTTTTAATGTTTAATTACAAATGTATTTGTGAGCAAATTTTAATCGCTTGTACACAATTTTCAGCACAAAGTGTAAATACTTAAAGCGTTGACATAAACAAACATAAACGCATGAACTTCAGGAAAAAAGCACAGCCTACAAAACAAATTTGTGTGAAGACAGATAGGCATTTACCTACTTACCACGAATGTCTGACAACAGTCAGGAAGCTTATACATAAGTGTGCAAATAATAAGTAGCATATATATGAATACATGTACATATGCCCAACTGTTGGCAAATAATTATTTGCATAAAGGTAACAAATAATTGCTTCATCCCCAACTTCAAAAAAAAGGATACCAAAAGAAATTTCTTGTGCTGTCTTGTTTATGTTTATGAATCCATTTCGCATATTTGTAAGTTTTCTAAATGACTAATCGTCAGCAGTTAATGACACTCGTGAAGTGGATCAAGAAGAGATACCATAGATGTCTTGTATTTCATCTTCTCAAACGTAAGCGTATTTTATTGACATCTCCATTCCAATTTCTCGTTTCCTTGCATATTTCTTCGCACTGTTTGCATTTCGCATGCGAGACAGGGATTTAAATTTTTTTTTTCTGAAAAACATACATATATGTGACGACTTCTTTATACAACTTTACATTTGCAAAAAGTTGAAAATCCCAGGCACAGCTGTCATTGCACTAAAACTAGCCTTTTACGATTTTGTGTTTATTCATCATTAAAACTTTGAGAGCAGCAAATCCAGGATAAGATTTACAGGAGCATCAGCGTAAATACGTTAAAAATTTACATTCATACTTAAGTCTGTACGTTTTTGCAAATAATAACAAAAATGTGCATAGATAAGAATTGTGCTAAATGAGACATTATAATTATGATATGTTATTCTTGGCTCTCACTAAAGTTGATCATCTGCAAAGAGTGTGCTATATGTACCTACGGTTTCCTGTTCGTATCCATGCCTGCTGCTTGTACAGAATTCATTGCAGGCGATGACCAGCCTTCTGGCCATGGGCGTAGCCAGGTAGGGGCAGACACCCCCTCCCCCCCTAACTTTCAAATTTTCCTTATATATATATATAAAATAGTACCCTGAAATGCCAGCTTAATAGGGTCCCCCCCCCCCTAAATTTCATTCTGGCTACGCCGATGCTTCTGGCGTAGGGTGTGCCAACCGGCCTATGCCCAATAAAGCTGCTTATAGCCTCTCAACGTCAGATCTGCGTTTAACTAAAAATTAATGCATTCTCTGAGGATGATAATGCTCCAAATAATTCCTACACCGAAATGACTACTAATACATTTAATAAGCTTCGACGTCGGAGAAAATGGCGTCCCTGTAGTGGCGGCAGCATAAGGTACTACGCTCTAAAAGTCGACAGCCTTCGGCAGTAGTAAAGAACATCAATAGTTACGTGTCTTTATTTACGCACAATAGTTAAGGGTTAATACTCAAGTAAAGCTCGACGAAAAACTGAAATCTCAACAGATAAACAATAGATTCGCCACCCAGCTCTCATAGCCCCGCGACTTTCCCAAAAATCTTTCATATCTGAAAGAGGTGTTTTATATCATTAAGGTTTCCTACTACTTAAATTGAAAACTTGACTTTAAAAACCATCTGTAATTTTATGCAATCAATTTGGCAATAATTAAATATGCGAATGCATATAAATAATCTGATTCATTTACCAGCATACATATTTAATTCTATTCGCATTTTATAGCAAAATTTTTGCTCAATGGAAATGCATTATATTCAACTACGATTAGACAAACTTGGAGTACATATATCGATAAAGTTGCAAATAAAAATCACTTAATCAATTAAAGATTAATGACGAAATGCGAAAGAAAAAGCAAAATTGAAAAAAACAGGACAAGAAACACTATTACCGCATTTGCATAGCTTCTCAATTTCTCAGAACAAAATTTATATGAAAAGAATATCAGGGAAAATACTGTACGTGTTTACGTACAGATACTCGTTCTTTTGTACATAAATAACATGTACAAACCTATTGCATATAGGTGTACTAAATATGTATGCATAAAATCCTGTTGATGAAAAAAAAATTAATAAAAATCGATAAGTTTGAGTATGTGTTTGACATATTGGCCAACAACGCCTGCCACAAATGAATTATGGTAAAATAAAAATCACGCTAATAGAATCATTTCTCAAAAATTAGTCACACCATTTTGTATGCTTTAACACATCGTTGTTTTTTGTTTTCTTGGTAGGAATTGGTTTAGTGATTTTGTTTTTTTTTTTTATATAAGGAATATCCGTCTGTGCACGTCTACTGTGTGGGCCACAAATGCTTTTAACATGCGATTCCTTGTGGACCACAAATAAAATGTATGACAGAAGCGCCTACAACTATGCTGTACGTTCAAATATTTACAGCGCCTATCTTGAGTGACTTCAAACAGTGGGTAAAAACAGATATTTTTGAACATATATTATTTGCACATGTACGATAAATTCTTAAATATAATAAAAATAAACTATAGTAAAGCTGCTTCAAAGTAATTGATATATTTGTTTGCTCCTTTATTTGCTTACAGCGTGATTGTTTGCTTTCAAGTAGCTGAACAAAGCGAAAAAAAAAGTATATTTTATCTTGCTGTAGATATTCTTATTCACTAATGTCAGTGAACTCGATACAGAAGTCGATAACGATATTCAGGTAGGTTCTGCAATCCGAGTGAAAGTGAATTCGTAAATTAATCTAAATCCGAGTGAATTTTACTTTGGTTTTCTGAAAAACGAAAAGTTTGTTCATTTTCGTACTCGGATTTGAATCACACTCAAAATGAACATCAATCCGCTGACAGCTGTCAGTTCACCCACCAATTTGTAATTTTAAAATTTGCTTAAAAATAATGCAATTAGCGTAAATCTCGCATCGAGAACCGGTTGTGAAAATAGTCGAATATTAGAACACTCTAATTCCTAACTTTGGCACACGATATACATAATTTCTTAAATTAAATTTTATTTTCACATTCCATATCAATCAGTAACCACTGTGCGCTACAATTTTAGGCTTGAGGATGGAAATTCTCATAGTAGAAATTGAAAGTAATCAATGTTAAAATATATCGAACAATTTGTCAACACCAAACGGCCCGCAGCCAACTATATCAGCAGCCATTCACTGTATTGTGTTTGACAGAAAAAAATCAGAGGCAGCGGAGTGTGAGTGCAGAACTTTTTGGGAGATAAAACAAAAAGTTGAAAAATTCCACAAAATGCGTGTGGCTCATTTATCGAGAGGCCCAAGGGAATGTTTCTTGGTATGTGTGTAGTAGTTGCAGCAATGCAACCCACAACGAGGGAGCGGGAGTTGTACATATGATAAATGGGCATGTGTTACATCAAGCAATCTCATGTATGCATACATATAAATATAGTGCACTAATTTACATTCGGGTGATTGACTCGGTTTTTGCAAATCGGTTTCCGATTTTTCGAATATCAAATAAAATGTATTTTTTGATCGAAAAAACTCGTTTTTTTCATTTCAAACAAATTTTGACTTCTGAATAAAACTTTTAGGTTTGTTGAAGTTTTGCAGTTCAACGGAAGTCCCCAAATAGTTTCAAAATTATATCCTAGGTTATTTGGGAATGAACAGTAAGTATATCATATTTGATTCCAATAAAGGAATGCTTGGTGCTTAAAAGCTTTCTTCGTGTTTGGCCGAGCTTCTCTTGGCTTTCGTGTTCTGCTTTTTTATAGGAGGAGTACACTCGGAGGTTTGCCATTGTCTGCCGAGGGGCGACAGCTGCTTCACAAAGCTTCTGTTGATGTTGTTGGAACCAGAAATTGTACCAGGGGTCTCACGAGTGACAATAAGCAAAAAAAAATTGTATATAAAATATTTAAAAAAAGATCAAACGTGAAATTTTCACTGGTTCTTATTTGTTTTAATTTTGGCAAGAAAAGCTTTGTACTTATTTCTCTTTCCCCTTTTCTTAATAAAAGCTATCTTTACTGTTAA
Organism: Rhagoletis pomonella; assembly: GCF_013731165.1. Taxonomy (NCBI): domain Eukaryota; kingdom Metazoa; phylum Arthropoda; class Insecta; order Diptera; family Tephritidae; genus Rhagoletis; species Rhagoletis pomonella. The sequence goes on along the minus strand of NW_023458561.1, from coordinate 55,281,450 downwards.
TAAATAGTTTTATTGTATTTTTTTTAATGACTTCATTCCAAGATAAGCATTTTCGCTGTATAAAAGCTATGCAAAATAAAACTGGTTTATCCGGTTTTTTCTTAATATCAAAATCGGCAACCGTTTTTTTTTTTAACTTAAATTTGACGAATAACTCGAAAACCGGTTTTGGGAAAAAGCGAATAATCGAATACTCTAGTTTGCATGCTTTGTTTTGAGTTGACATTTCGAAACAAAATGGCTAAATTGAACTCTAATGAATAGAAAAATAATTTATAAGCAACTGAAATTGATCATTGTTGAAAAATTCAAGGAGATAGCTTAAGTAATGGATGTTTCAAACGAGGTATCAAAATCCATAGGGACTTAGTTAACAAAATTTCAATGCATAGAACAGCACCTTGAAGTCTTATCTATATTCACTGTGGTAAAAATTACCTTTTACTTAAAATAAAATACATATCCTTCGAAAAAGGTGAGTTAGGTCATTAGCAAATTACCTTGGTAGTGAAAGGTTGTGTCATCCGATTCTTAGCGCGAGGACAGTTGTTGTTGTGTGGCCCGAGTTGCGCTCATTTTTGTGTGGAAAAACTCACTTTTTTCTTTCAGTTTCAAATCCGATATAAAAACAAATATTTATATAATTTTTCGGCTTAAATTTTTTAAAAAGGAAAGTGTTTTTTATAGCCGAGCGCACTTGTGCACAAGGGTATTATAACTTTGTTCACATAACGGTTGTTTGTAACAGGCAAAACGAATCGAGATAGATATAGACAAATGTATACATAAATGATCAGGATGAAAAGAGAAATCGATTAAGCGGTGACTGTCTGTCCGTCCGTCCGTCCGTCCGTCTGTGCACACGATAACTCGAGTAAAAATTAAGATATCTATCTTAACGAAACTTGGTACGTGTACTTCTTTCGGGCGTAGGACGGATGGTATTGAAAATGGGAAAAATCGGACAATAACCACGCCTACCTCCCATATAACGGTAATTTTCAGAAATACGAAAACTGCGATATTTTAGTAACTACTGAAGATTATTAACTCAAAATTGATATTTACAATAATTTTTAGACGAAAAATAAGAATGTTATAAATTTTTGGAAAATGGGCGTAGCCACGCCCACTTATGGTTACATGTGTATATCTTGGTAACCGCTGCACCAATTTCTTCCAAACTTGGCACAGTTGTTGGTCCTGCTACAACATACCAAATTGCCGAAAATTTTTAAAATCGGACAATAACTACGCCCACATCCCATATAACGGTAATTTTCGGAAATACGAAAATTGCGATATTTTAGTAACTACTGAAGATTATTCACTCAAAATGTATATTTACAACAATTTTTAGACGAAAAATAATATGTTATAAATTTTTGGAAAATGGGCGTAGCCACGCCCACTTATGGTTACATGTGTATATCTTGGCAACCGCTGCACCGATTTCTTCCAAAGTTTTAAAATCGGACAATAACCACGCCCACATCTCATATAACGGTAATTTGGAGAAATACGAAATCTTCGATAAATCAGTAAATATTAAAGCCAATTTATTCAAAATTGATGCTTGCAACAATTCCTTACCAGGAAATACGTCTACAATAAAATTTTGAAAAATGGGCGTGGCACCGCCCACTTATGATCACATATATGTATCTCGGTAACCGTTCTACCAATTTCTACCAAACTCGGTATTTTTATTGTGCTTGCTACATAAAAGCAAAACGATGAAAATTATTGAAATCGGACTAAAATTATGGCTTTTCATATAACGGTAAATTTTAGAAATGCTTTAAACGTCAATATTGAAATTGATACACCCCGGCTTACCATGTAGCGGTAGCTTTCAGAAAGGTGAAAATCATATATTAAATATTTGCGCCGGGTATTTAATATTCGGCTCCGCCCGAACTTAGACTTTCTTACTTGTTTAATTTAATTTAATTTGTATAAATTGTTTGCTTAAGTAAAAACGATACCCTTAGCAGATGGATATACAAATACTAAAATTATTTGACTTTGCATCTACTTATGACCACCTCCTCAATTTCTTTGTGCACATAATTTCATAGAAATGCAAAACTTCTTCAACTGTGCGCTTTGTTGCAGACAATTTGTGTTTAAATTTGTAGCTTAACGACAATTTTTGTTTTGCCGCAGCAGAGATTTTGCATTCATTGTGTTGCAAAGGAGATTTGCACAACAATTGGCAGTAGAGCGATGTTTTTGTCCGCTGCCATAAAGTTGAGTATTTTCGAATTCAAAGCTGTCAAAATTTTTACTGCTCAATAGCTATACTTAAAACTGCAGTTTGTGATAATCCATGTACCCCCACCGATCGTCTTATACAAGTACTATTCCGAGTTGTTAAAATGTAGTTTCAGTGATGTTTTGTTGTAAACAAAGCAACATAATTGTAAGTACTGGTGCATGTTTTCACAAACTTTCAGAAGTGACAACAACATTGCCTTCTGTAAATGAAAGACTGATGAGCGTTTAACTTAATAAGTAATTTAATAATTGGGTTATTGCAAGTTATTTTCACTCTTCATTCTTCTCAACGAGCACTCAAATTAATGGAAAGCTTTTGACATACATACTTATTCAAAATGTTGTATAGTATTTAAGTTATAAGCTTTAACTTGAAAGTTAGGATATGAAGCGCACACCCTTTCAATTGTCCTCCCTCAGTATGCATCAAGACTTTAGATTCTTTTGTGCGGAATCTCCAAGGAAAAAGAGAAAAACCTTTTTCTATCGAAGTAGTCATCTATGTTTGTAAGTATTCGCCGAGTAAGACAGTGAGTGGCAGACGCACTCTTTAAACTCTAAGCATATATGGCAAATGTAGCAGACGTCGCAAGGCTTCACGCTTACCTTTGATTGCCCCGTGCAGTCGGTGCAAGTTACCAACTCACTTAGACCTTTTGAAGGTCCATTCTGGTACCAATGCAGAACACGGAAACCTCGGTGATTACCCTTCAGAGAACCAATTTGAGGCTCTTATAAAGCGTATAATCGGTTTTATTCCTACGCGTGATAATTCCGCAAGAGAACTAAAGAAGGGCCCACCTAAAAAGCCTAAAAGCCTGCTCTCTTCTTGGCCAAAGCTGAGCAACTACAGAAGAAGTGCTCTACGTTTTCTTCCTCATCTCTGCAACTTCTGCAATGTTCGGTGCAGAAAATTTCTAGTCTTGAAGAGTGCCTGCCAAATCGCCAATGACCGGTTACACAAGCCGTGACCTTCGCAATATCCTCTCTTGAGAGGCACAGAAACTCTTTTGTCTTTTTCTTTATTATTTGCGGCCAAAGCAGCCTGGTTGTTCTACAATTGCCCTCCTCTAGCCATGACCAGTTGGCCTCTTGGATCTAATTTGCAGGGTGCCATGGGTATGCCAATAGTGCCCCTGTTTTCACTTAGGGGAAGATTGGTGCCCTTCCTGGCTAGCTCATCGGCCCTGCAGTTTCCTTCAATATCTCTATGTCCCGGAACCCATATGAGGCTGACCTTAAACACGGCGCTAATGTCGCTTAGAGCTACGAGGTATTCCTGCGTTACCTTCGATCTCAACATTACCATGTTCATTGATTTAATGGCCGCCTGGCTATTCGAGAAAATATTAATCATAGTCTTCGTTACGGCATGCGTACTAAGGTACACAGCCACCTCCTTTATAGCTAAAACTGATGCCTGATAAACACAGCAGGGGTCTGAATGCCAACCCTATTGTCTAGCTTGGACCCAGCTGTGTAAAAATTCAATTCCCCCCGTCTCGCAGAGGATACGTGGATGTAAATATCCGGACGTTGTGATCTGCGATTGGAGCCGTATGCACAAGAATCACTTCGGGCCACTTCCTGGTGAATGGCGGTCAAAAGCTTTCCACTTCTACGCACGGAACCATCGCCCATCCGCCGCAATCCTCAACAATCTCCAACAAGCGGCAGCTGAAGTAATGCGAGACACTTCATAAATTCACTCGCACCAACTAAAAGCGGAAGTTAAGGCAAATAAATTCAAGTAACTAATGTCAAACTGTGCGGGAGAACAACAACAACAGCAATAACAAAAACTAGTACCACTGCTTACAAGAATCACTGCAACAGTAACAGCAGCAACGGAAAAAGCAAACAGGTAGCAAAATAAAATTTCTGTTTTTTTTTTTGCCGTCGGCGTATAAATAAAGGAGAGAAATTTGTTAAGAAAACTGCCGGAAACAGAATTCCTATAAGAAAATGAAAATTATTGCAGCGTTAAGGAGAATAATTTCAATAACAACAAAATGAAGTAAGGAATTCTTAGCAAATGTGCAGAGGAAATACAGCAGCTGCAATAAGCAATGAGTTCAATATTTCGAATAGCTACAGCTGACAACGATACGCTACTAAAAACGCTTGTAACAAGGCAAGCGAACAGGCGAATAATGAAAAACAGCACTCATACCACATGTACTTAGTCCACACCAACTGCAGCATTGAGGAAGTCATTGAAAAATGTTAGTGAAATGAAAAGGAAATTTAGTAGCAGAAATTTTGTGCGCATGGAAGCTGAGACAGAGACTAATAATAAATGGGTACTGAAATGGAATTTAATAGCACCTCGAGATGGTCAGTAGCATAATCGTGGGGCTCGTACGGTCAATTTGAAAATTTCACTCACTTTACAGCAAATATTGCTTCTTATTTTCTTCTAGCTGCGCAAATAAAAAGCCAAATGCACTTTATCCTAATAAATTGCACACTTGACCCTCAAAATAATTCCCCACTTAGTGTTAGTAATTAGAGAGAGTGCTAATACGTCTACAAATGGCAAAAAGAGAGATCGAAGAAAGAAGCGAGTTTAGCGGGCGTGTCAATTTAGTCTTTCTCTGCTGGAAATACAGAAAAAGAGGCATGCTAAGTCGGACTTAATTTACCCTGAAGAGGATGCAAAGTAGGCGGAAGGACGAGACGAAACGAATGTGGAAAAAAATCGGGTTTTATGGTGGCCATCGGTCCTACTGTTGCTGGATCTCCCAAGGGAAACACGGAACCATGACCATTTGTGGATTGAAGAAGCCACAAAATCTGCTGGTGGCAGGTGTAGAAGTAAAAGTATTGTGGCACTGTCCTTAGGGGCAAGAATGTATGGTAACGCTTTGTTGCTGCCTCTCAGATATTTAAACTGCATTTTATTGGTCGGAACCAGGCACAAAAAAAAGGAACAGTCCAGCGCCTTCGTCTTGGCCTGCAGGCTGTATCGGAGATACAGCCGCTAAATTTAAACGTAGAATACGTGGTATGGTTAAGAGCATATCCAAGTAAAAAAACAAAAGCACACACTAAGCAAAAAATATCGATAACAAAAGCGATAATAATATCGGTAGCAAAATCGATAAAAACATCGATAAAGAAATCGATGGAAATATTGATATCAAAATCAAAAAAATATCGAAAGCAAAATCGATAGCAAAATCGATAACAATACTGATTACAAAATCTATCAAAATATCGATTACAAAATCGATAACAAAGTCGATAACAAAATCGATTATAAAGTCGATGATAAAATCCATAACAAAATCCATAAAAATATCGATACCAATATCGATAGCAACATCAATAAAAATATCGAATATAAAACCTATAAAAAAATCTATAACAATATCGATAGCAAAATCGATAAAAATATCGGTAACAAAACCGACAAAAGTATCGATGACAAAATCGATAGCAAAATCGATTACACAATCGATAACAAAATCGATAAAAAATATCGATAACAAAATCGATAAAAGTATCGATCATTATATCGGTAAGTTCCGAAAATATCGATAGCAAAACCAATAACAATATCGATAACAAATTCGATGAAAATATCGATAACGAAAGCAATAATAATATCGATAGCTAAATCGTAAACAAAATCAATAAAAATATCGATGACAAAACCGGTAAAAATATCGATTACAAAATCGATTAAAATACCGACAACAAAATCTATAAAAATATCGGTAATAAAATCGATAACAAAATCGATAAAAATATCGATAACAAAATCGATAAATAATCTATCATAAAATCGATTACAGTGTCGATAACAAAATCGACAACAAAGTCAACAAAATATCTATAACAAAATCGAGAAAAAATAACGATAACAAAATCGAAAAAATACCGATCATTATATCGATAAGTTCCGAAAATATCGATAGCAAAATCACTAACATTATCGATAAAAATTTCGATAGCAAAATCGATAAAAACATCGGTAATAAAACCGACAAAGTATCGATTATTATACCGATAAACCCCGAAGTATGTACTTACGGACACATACATACTTTTTGTCTCCTTCCCACACTTCCAACATATGCACGTGTTTGCAAAATGATGACGAGGTGATTTTGTATGGAAAATCATTTATGCCCATATATTTGAATAAAATAAACATATATAGAAGATATCAACCAATACTTCCCATATACCAAACGAAAGGAAAACTCTTGAATTTTTGATTAAAGAAAACAAAAACAAAATCATTCGAGCGGTTTTCGAGCATTTTGGTAATGAAAAAAATTTGCAAATTTTTTCAACAATTTTTTGCCTTAAAATGCTCAATATTTGTTAAATTTATATAAAATTTGTACCCGATAATATTTCTACTGCTCCAAAGAACCTATATCCCGAAAATGAAAGTTATATATGCCAAAAATAAGTTGCTAGAGCACTTTAAAGGCTCAAAATTTACCCCAAAATAAGGCAATGTTTACCGTTGTTTTTACGACAGAAACCGAATTGGTTATTTACAAAAATGAATCTGTCGACAGGTTTGGAATTTTATCTTTGAAACGCCACACTTTTCTTTGAAATCGCTTTATTAGTTCTCGTGCAATAAGCATTTTTGTGAAGCTCTAAAAATTACAACTACAACATTTGAACATAGCCCCCATACCTTAAGGTAAGACGTATTCTACGTCAAAAACATGAGCAGAAAACAGCACTCAGACTACGTGCCGCCCATTGTACCCCTGCAGTGAAAAGCCAAACCAGTTAGAAAAAATACTAGTTCATTAACTAGTATGTGCCTACCAGTTCGACAATTTCGAAGAACTTAGGCGATCAGCGACATCTGCCTTTGAATTACCAAAGCCAAAAATAAAACGCAATTAATTGCTTTTCTTACAAATGTCGACTGTGGCGTCACGTGAAGACTACTGGTTCTGGTTCTGAAATCGCAGGTTCGAGGCCGCTTGGAGGTGGTTAAGATTTTTAAAGTTAAATAAATGTAAGTAAAAATAATTTATTCAATTTATAAATAAATAACAAATTTGAAAATCTAATTGCATTGCAAAAAACATTTAAGAAGAAATATAAAAACAAAGAAATTAAACAAAAATATTTTTTTTATTCAATTTAAAAATTACAATAAACAGCATAAAAAAAAATAAATTTATAAAAAATAAAAATAAAATAAGAAATATTAAATAAAAAAATTTTCCCTGCGCCAGGATTTGAACCTGGGACCTCAGGCTAACCATGCGAGTGCTCTGCTCTGTGGGCCATTGTGACTGCTGTAGCGTCGCGAGCAAAAAGGAACACTTATGCTTTTCACGGGGCATGAATTGGCAGACTATCTCATCAACTGGTATGATGCTACTAGTATTTGTACTAGTAGATGCTGATGCATAGCCTGACAATTGACATCTCGTAGGACATCGCAATGTTAAAAATACCAGTCGCTAACATTGAAAAAGGATAGAACGAGAACTAGTTCGGCTGAAACGCAAACCGGTAGAATTCTAGTTCACAACTAGTAGCTTTCCCTGCAGGGACTGTTTAATCTGTTGCAAATCTGAACGATTTACGAATAAACGGATCGAAGCTCGACGGGAGAGTTGGAGGTGATGTCCACTGTCAGAAACTCTCAATAGATATTATGTTCAGACTGCCGGATCTCTTCAGCACGTTTCAGGTAGAGCTGGCCGCTATAAAAAGGCAGGCGATTGGTTATGCGCCAATGTTTGGCCGACTAGGAGGATAATATCACTTTGACTTTGGGATCGCTAATGGTACGGTCGAAACTGGTCGGGGAATGCCTGAAATCCCTCTCAACCGCCTCGGAATACTTCAGAGCCAGCTGATTTGGGTTCTAGGAAAAAGTGACATCACTAGCAAATGCATGGCTGATGAATTGACTAGGCAGGGCAACTTCGGGACCATCACCTTGGACAAGGATATCATAAGAGATCCGTCGCCAATCTTTAAGAGTAAAACAATTGATCTAAATATTTACCACCACAACTGTCGCTGCAAAGACGTACACTCTTAACTTTCTACCTATAATTGATTACGTTGTCCATGGCCTTGATAACTTGGCATATTCCCCAGACAGGTTGCCTCCGTTACCTTAAAACTGTCTTTACCTTACCTGACTCCCTATTTGGACGGTAACCCTAGTTGCCGTGATCCGCTAGTCGATTTTAGTCGCCTTTTAATATATGTAGATCTTGGAAAGTTAAATGCTGTAAAAGATCTCCGAGTAGCAAATTTTTCCATTGCGGTACCAAATGACTTCCTGCATACTCGATTCGTTTGGCGATTTTTCTTTCACATTTTCTTTTTTTTTTGTCTGCTCATTCTAACTATTATTATTCTTTTTAAATATCTCCGAACATAAAAGCCATTAATGTGTTGAAAACTTGAAATTTATGGTGCACCATCTGCCCTGCCTGCTACATTATGTACGCGTACCTAAGTCAATAGAATACTTTTAACCTCTCCCACACACTAAATGCATGTGTCTGTGTTATTTGTGTTTTGATTACGCGCTCAGATTGCTTCAATGATTGCGCACCATCGCAGTGCATTTGCGCGCCAGAGCTGTGCAAAGGTGTGAATTTTCTTTGAATCCTTGTAATCGCTGCGATGATTGCTCCGCCGACGATGGTGTATATTCGTCGTTATTGCTGGTATGAAAATAGTTAGCCTCTTGGCTAGCCAGAGAGATGTGATAATGTGTGCGTGTGTATATGTGTGAAACTTTACCCCAGCCATTTTAGCAGTTGAAAGTACCTACATTGGTTGACTGCAATTGCATTTAAAGCTTACTTTATTGGTTGATAAGCTCACGGCTCCTTAATGTTCGGCAACAACGGTATCTTTAGTTAAATAGTGTCTGTGATGATTTTTTTGTTATATTTTTCTGTAGAAATATATTCTTTCCTATTCCTACGAAAACCTTACTATTGACAATACATATATATAAGGTAAAGCTTTAAGAGCAAATGCACCATTGAGGATTAGGGTTGGTGAAAGTAAATCAAGGACTTGTACATCTATGAAATAAATTTAAAAACCAAAATAACTCTTTAACTATTTTGTTCAGTGTTCCAAAAATATGGGATAATGGTACCGTTTTGTTTTTCAACGCTATTTTTGGAATGGCTAAATCAAAAGTTCTTATCAGGCGCCGATAATCAAGCGGACATTTGCCAGTAATGCTTTATATTTCCGAATTCTAACATTTCATATGAATGTTAGTAGAATTTTCCTACTGGTACTGTTAACATATAACTACATATATTAGAACTTTTAAACAAGGAAAAAATTCCGAAAATATTTCACATCTTAAGCTGTTCTCGCACTTAGTGTCGTCGGTATCCTTGTATGCCTTTGATAATGCACCTAAGCACTATGCGATTGTTCCTCACTGCATTGTCTAAAGCTTTCACATAATTTCTGAAAATTTTATCACCTTAAATATACATACATATATCTTATCGTTGCACACTCAACACATGCAAATGACACATCATTCCACGTAAATTTTCTGTGAAATTCAGACCGTTTCACTCATTGTGTGTACGTCCTTCGATTAGTGAATATGCAGATACTTTAAAATTCAACTTTAGTTTTTTGATGGACTTGGGCGAGTCTATGATATTGAACAAAAAAATTTCAAATTTCGCACAGATTTTTCAACACAAGCATAATGAACCATATTTTTGCTATTACCAATCAAAATTCTAAAAAGGCGGATTTTCGGCCCACGCTACTGTACATCCTTCACACAATTTTATAACCCTCGAACAACAAGTGCGTTTTAGTGCTATTCAAGACTTTTAATTTGAGCCAAGGCCCTATGAGAGCCAAATTATAACGATTCTGAAATTAAACTTCGAAATTTCATTCGACATTTCACGCAAAATTTCGGAGTAAAAACTATTAGAGCAGTTTCGAAGTTTGGTTTAAAATTGTTATAAATTGGCTCTCAGAAGTTTTGTTTCTATTTGTGTTGAAAAATTAAAGAAAAAAAAATACGTTTGAATGCCTCTACTTTTTTAGAAAATACTTGAAATTAATTTCAAATGCATGCAATTATTTAAAAAATTATTAATAAATTTTTTTTTATAGGATACATTTTATTAAAAAATATATTTCGTTTTTAATCGCTACTAATATGTATATCAGGGACGGAAAATAATCATTATTTTTTAAATTTTACCCAAAAAAATCAACAAGTTGTAATCGTCGTAAAACAATTTTATTAATACCCACGTATTTGTTTTCGTACGTCCCACTGTAATTTACAATGATTTTTATTTTTCGAGTTTAACCAATAAAGATTAAAAATAATAATTAATATTTGAATTTTAATTTTTCGCTCAAAAGTAATTATTATTACTTGATTTTTATTTTTAATAATTATTATTGAGTTTCATTTTTTTCATTTAAGAATAATGATCATTCAAAAAAATCAAAAGCTATACCAGCGCGATTTCCGCCGTATCCTTGTCAGAGGGAGCGACACCCTAATAAAGGAATAAGCCTCAAAATTTTCAGGTCAAAATTTCAGTAAATTGCGTCTGTATAGCCTTTTTAATTTTATGAATAATCATTATTTTTAAGTGGAAAAATAAAACTCAATAATAATTATTATCCCTGAACGAAAAAATAAAAATCATAAAATAATCATTATTTGTGATCGAAAAAATATAAATCAAATAATAATAATTTCCGCTGAGCAAAAAAATAAAAATCAATAATAATTATTATTTTTGAGCGAAAAAATAAAACTCATAAAGTAATGATTAAATGCTGATTTTAATTATTTTGCTCATAATGATTACCGTCCCTGATGTATATATTTTGAAGCCATATCAAGGGGCGCAGCACCTCACATACAAAGTGATGTTTTCAAACAAGAATGTGAATAAATAAAACACAATAGCTTTGTAAAATAATCGCGACGTATAGATAACGAGAAACTTTTTTGCTCCACTGTGTGGCACTGGTGCATAGGTACATACATATGCCACACATCCTTAATATTCAGCGTAAGACAAATCGTCGACTGTCAGTATAGTAGCCGCCCATATGCACCACAGTGCAATTGCTTAGTTACTAAGGTGGCGTACGCCGACATCCGTCCATCAAGTGTGCCAGTGCAACCATTTGCAATAGTAGCTACATATGTACATATATTCTTGTACGAATGTTCAATATATACGTACATATGTAGTTATGTGGCTACATGCATATATATTTTAGACAATAAACACATCAAGTCGTCAAAACGGATTACATAAAACAAAACATCTAAAGAAATTCCAAAGCCGACAACATTTTTTGTATTATTTATTTAGCTCAAAGCTGTAGTGCTTGCAAGAAGCACAAAAAAGTGTGCGAAAATCTAATTCACGCGCTTCACACCTCCTACACGGAGCACATACGCAACGGCAAGGACTTGCAGAGTATTACAAATATCTAGTTATTTGTCGAGTTTCTGACGTTTTAGGTGCTTTGCTTTGCATTTTTTTTCCTGCCACGAACGCCCACTTTTACCAACGCACCCCCGCCCTGAAGCCTTTACTTGTCAGCGACGAAGTGAAAAATGTGGGTTGACGCTGCATCAGACGCTGATAGATGTGCGGCAGGCCATCACCCCCATACAAGGAGTAACTACTGCGACTTTTGAGTGTAGGTGTAGTGCCTGGTTGGCAGCCCTGGTTGTGACTGTGAAATGCTTTGCTGTCAAGATTGTTGTCATTTTTCAATGCAACACTTTGCGAGTACATCGCCCCTACAAAATGAGCAATGAGCGGGCGTGTGTCTCTCTGCACGTGCGTGTACGTGTGCGTGTCGTAAATATAGCGCGCTGTTAGCTTGTTTGCCACGCACAACAGCGTCTGCTGACTTGGCTATGTTTCGGGATGTTTTTTTTTTTATTTATGCTGATATTTTATTTTTGTTTTTTATTTTTTCATTTCCATGATTGCCATGTTGAAGTAAATTGAATCTGATTTTTCGTCCTTTGCCTCTGTGGCTGCTTCCAGGAGCGACAGGATGGAGCTTGTTGAATACGGTTGATAAGTGCCGCTATCTTGTGTGCATGCGGGTGACAACAATCATATGTGCGCGAAAATCCCACTATGTACTAAAAATATGTTTCTGTTCTTTTCAATTTATTTCTCTCTAGGATCCATTTTTGAAACCATTGTCAATTCGCGCTCAATCTCGGGATTACTTACCAACGCTTTTTTACTTTTATGTAGTTTCTTTTCTTATGTTACCTTTTTTATGCGCTGTGGTTCTTCGTCTTCTTCCCTACTTGTTTTATTAGTATGTCATGGTAAAATCTAATTTTTATTTTGGAAATGATGTATCGCATATGGAGCACATTCACTCACGTATACTAACACATTGTCCTTTTCTGTTTTTACGAAAATACACTGCATACCCACAGGCGACTCTATTTGTCTGACTGGATAAAAGTCTCTTGATGCTGCCATAATCTAAGGCAATTTAGTTGATTTGATTTGTGCTTGAGGATGATGTGGCGAACACTAATGCGCATTACATATTTAAATGTGGTCGTAAGGATACATACCTTCATATGTATGTCTATGTATGACTGCGCGTAGATGCTGTAAGCATTACATACATATGTTTTCGCTAATAAACGTATGCTGACGATTTAGGCACAATGTAGCCAAATCTAAGGCACTTGGGTCATACAAGAGTTGATATCTTTAATAAAAGCTTTTAAGGACATAAGGAATTATGTGTCCCAGTGGCCTGTATGTCACGCATAGACCGTTTGGTCAATTAGGATGCTTACGCTGTTAGCAATCCTGAGGACCTCTTGAGCTCCCACTTTGGAGCTGCATAGCCACATTTCTTTCTGTCGAGTAATTGATAGCACCAAGCATAAACAAAGGATGTGCTACATACTTACCTTGGATCCAGGCTTAACCCTAGTGTGCTCAACCAAATTAAATAACGTTGTAGTCAAACCGCGATACCTGGGTACTCACTTACGGATTTATGTCTAAAAGTCGGCTGTAACTTAGTATAATACTGGATGTATAATGATTTATTTATTTTTGATGAAAATCTCTTTATACAAATCCAACATTAGTATTATATACAAGGACTTATGTAATACACATGCTGTTATAATCTGTTATGACTCAGAGCGTGTCTTCTATATATATAATACGCGAACGCACTTTTTGTTCAAGATAAAAGATCTGCACCGTTCGCTCGATGTTCAAAATTGGAATGCCAAGTTGAAAGGCTAATGGCCTTATTCATAAAAAATAAAATAGTTTTATAAAATGCTTATAAATTCAAAAATGTATGAAAACGTCAATTTATAAAGCTCTTTAAACCTACTTTATTGTTTATAAATAAGGCCATTAGACTGTATGTGAAATAAGGTTTTACTTTTTTGAAAAGAGTTGCCACCTTTTAAAAAATTATATTAAAATTGTTACAAAAAAATAAATAAATCAATTATTACAAAATGGGTATCAAACGAAATGGTTTTGAAAAGCTTCGTTTCTTATCTGAACTATAGTAGGGTTGCCACCTTTTTTAAAAATCATATTTGGTAAGAAAAATATGTATCACCATATGGGTACCAAACGGAAGGGGTTTCAGAAAGTAGTAGTTTAAAAATATTTGCTGGAAATGTCGAATATAGTTTACTTATACACAAGTTATGTGAAACATCAAAATATGGATGTCAAACGGGGGAGTGCTAAGAAGTTTTTTTTGAACGCTAAGAATATTTTTGAGGTGTTTTAAGAGGGTTTGCCACCAGTTTAAAGAGTTAAATTGAAATTATTTTATAAGTTAACTGAATTATTAAAATATATGTATCAAACGAAGTGGGCTTGAAAAAATTTTATTTCTGAACTGTATTTAGCGGGGTTGCCACACGTATGAAAATTAAAATTCGACTTAATTCATCAGTTAATTAAAATAAGTATCGCAGAGTCCGGCGAAGGAGAGTTAACAATGATTAAGCTAGAAAATACTTTTGAAGAGGGGTGCCACCTGTTTGAAAGGGCTAACTCAATGAACAACATAATTCAAAAAGTATGTGAAATATAAAAATACCGTAGTCAAACGAAAGGATATTAAGAAATCTTTAGTTTGAACATTTGGAATATTTGAAGAGAGTTGCCACGCTTTCAAAAAGTTACATTCAATTTAAGTAAGTTGGATGAATTATTAAGAGATGTTTACAAATCGAAATGGTTTTTAAAGGGATTTATTCCTGACTTTTATTTGGGAGGGTTGCATTTGTTCGAACAATCAAATTCGAGTTGGTTCATCGGAGATTTAAGAAGATTTTTTTTTTTGAGAATACTTTTGGAAAAGGATTTAAAAAATTAGAGGTTTAGCCCTGTAGATGTAAGATAAATGATTTCCTAGTTAAAAACGGCTTCCTTCAACACCGTAAGCTTCGACTTTGAATTATCATCACTTAAATGGCTCTCCTTGGCAACGCATTAGTGAGGTTATCAGAAAGAGACATACATATATACATACATTAGCGCTATAATCTTAACCCGCTTTGCGCTACTGCCGTAATTTTGCGGAATTTCATAGGTTTTCGTTTTTCCAACGCAAACGATATTAATTTTCATACATTTGCAATTCTCACATAAGTAGATACTTAAGCGTTTGCGAATACGATTATTGCTTTTGTACTTGCCATCAAAGGAAGTACATACATCATTAAGCGTACGATATGTACATAGGTATGTATAAATATCTATATATTAGGTTGGTTCGAAAACAAAAATGTATTCCTAATAACCCATCAATTTGAATGTTTTATTTGAGCAGATTAAGGTGCCAGAAAAATTTCCAAAATAGCCACGCTCGAAAGCTAAGAGTGTTTTCCTTAATTTTGTGTATATATATGAATATATATGCAGCGAGAGAGTGGTAGTCTGTGTAACAGAAGTCCAGTAAAAACATATTCACGGATGGGTAAACATTTGATTGTAGGTTTGGAGAAGGTGGTGTTCGCCAGAATTTCTCCGTTAATCTCAAGTTTAGGCTTGGGTTTAGGTTTAGGTATGCAGTGTTGTTCAAGCGCATGGGACCGCTCTAAGGAAGGCAGTTGACTGGATACACCCCAGTGCAATACAAATTATAATCTTACAGGAGAGAAATTTCCTCTAGAGATACATATTTGTAACTTTTGTACAGGGAAATTCATTGAGTAGAAAATAATTTAAAATTTCAATTAAACTGGAGTTCTTTGGGTTTTCGAGACTTTCCGAACTTTTCTCAGGATTTTTTGAGAGTTTTTGGAAATTTCGGTATTTTTTCTTGATTCTTTTTTTTTATTTAACCCCTAATTACGGGTTCTACCGTGGTCGTATTCTTAAAAATAAAAAGCAAAAATTGTCTGCATTAATTGCTCGACATCTAGAGTTTGTTACTTTTTTGCTTTTTACTATAAAAAAGATGCTCAGAACGGTATCGTTTTAAAAATTTTTTATTTTTGTATCCAGTCTAATGAAGGCACAAGAACATCTTCACTCTATTGGAAGTGCTTTCAATGGCTTAAGTTCACACACATAATTATAAGTATACTATGTACACGTACACACAAATGTAATTCGAGTATAAGTACAAGGTGTCTAAACAAGTATCATCCGATTTTCTTTTGTTGTAATTCTGAAAGAAGTTAAAATATGTTATTTTTTAACGGAATATGTTTATTTAAAGTAACGAATTTAATTTTTTGGAAAATCTGATGTGTAACCCCTACTAATGTTAATACAAATTTCGGCTCTGCTTATGGAACTTTGCACCACGCTTGTCGCTGGATTATAGATTTCTGAGTGAGCGTTGTTTTTTGGGACCTGGAGGTTCTGCGGCTTGTTTACGTAGACCAACCTTTTTAAATAACCCCACGGAAAGTAGTCTGGGGCCGTCAGATCGGGCGATCACGCTGACCAACTAATAAAATTCGCTAATCGGGATATCAAAC
>NW_023458561.1:55163025-55255159 GCF_013731165.1 Rhagoletis pomonella | reverse complement strand
ACCTTAGTACGCATGCCGTAACGAAGACTATGATTAATATTTTCTCGGATAGCCAGACGCCCATTAAATCAATGAACATGGTAATGCTGAGATCGGAGGTTACGCAGGAATGCCTCGCAGCAAAAAACAACATTAGCGCCGTGTTTAAGGTCAGCCTCATATGGGTTCCGGGACATAGAGATATTGAAGGAAACTGCAGGGCCGATGAGCTAGCCAGGAAGGGCACCAATCTTCCCCTAAGTGAAAACAGGGGCACTATTGGCATACCCATGGCACCCTGCAAATTATATCCAAGAGGCCAACAGGTCATGGCTAGAGGAGGGCACATGTAGAACAACCAGGCTGCTTTGGCCGCAAATAATAAAGAAAAAGACAAAAGAGTTTCTGTGCCTCTCAGGAGAGGATATTGCGAAGGTCACGGCTTGTGTAACCGGTCATTGGCGATTTGGCAGGCACTCTTCAAGACTAGAAATTTTCTGCACCGAACATTGCAGAAGTTGCAGAGATGAGGAAGAAAACGTAGAGCACTTCTTCTGTAGTTGCCCAGCTCTGGCCAAGAAGAGAGCAGGCTTTTAGGCTTTTTAGGTGGGCCCTTCTTTAGTTCTCTTGCGGAATTATCACGCGTAGGAATAAAACCGATTCTACGCTTTATAAGAGCCTCAAATTGGTTCTCTGAAGGATAATCACCGAGGTTTCCGTGTTCTGCATTGGTACCAGAATGGACCTTCAAAAGGTCTAAGTGAGTTGGTAACTTGCACCGACTGCACGGGGCAATCCAAGGTAAGCGTTAAGCCTTGCGACGTCTGCTACATTTGCCATATAAGCTTAGAGTTTAAAGAGTGCGTCTGCCACTCACTGTCTTACTCGGCGAATACTTACAAACATAGATGACTACTTCGATAGAAAAAGGTTTTTCTATTTTTCCTTGGGAATTCCACACCAAAAAATCTAAAGTCTTGATGCATACTGAGGCAGGGCAATTAAAAGGGTATGCGCTTCATATCCTAACTTTCGAATGAAAGCTTAAAACTTAAATATTATTCAACATTTTGAATAAGTATGTATGTCAAAAGCTTTAAATTAATTTTAATGCTCGTTGAGAAGAATGAAGAGTGAAAATATATTAAATTACTTTTTAAGTTAAACGCTCATCAGTCTTTCATTTACAGAAGGCAATGTTGTTGCCACTTCTGAAAGTTTGTGAAAACATACACCAGTACTTACAATTATGTTTCTTTGTTTACAACAAAACATCACTGAAACTACATTTTAACAACTCGGAATAGTACTTGTATAAGATGATCGGTGGGGATGCATGGATTATCACAAACTGCAGTTTTAAGTATAGCTATTGAGCAGTCAAAATTTTGACAGCTTTGAATTCGAAAATACTCAACTTTATGGCAGCGGACAAAAACATCGCTCTACTGCCAATTGCTGTGCAGTTTTTCCTTGCAGCACAATGAATGCAAAATCTCTGCTGCGGCAAAACAAAAATTGTCGTTAAGCTACAAATTTAAACACAAATTGTCTGCAACAAAGCGCACAGTTGAAGAAGTTTTGCATTTCTATGGAATTATGTGCACAAAGAAATTGAAGAGGTGGCCATAACTGGATGCAAAGTCAAATAATTTTAGTATTTGTATATCCACCTGTTAAGGGTATCGCTCTGAATTAGTTAAGCATACAATTTCTAGAAATTAAATTAAATGTAAAAAATACTTTCCCCTTTTAAAAAATTAAAATCTAAAAATTATATAAATATTTATTTGTATATTGGGTTTCAAACTGAAAGAAAAAAGTGAGTTTTTCCACACAAAAATGGCCGCAACTCGGGCCATACAACAACAACTGTCCTCGCGCTAGGAATCAGATGACACAACCTTTCACTACCAAGGTAATTTGCTGCTGACCTAACTCACCTTTTTCGAAGCTTACATATGTATTTTATTTTAAGAAAAAGGTAAAGCTCATTTACTTTTATTTAAGCAGAAAATTATTTATAAGGTTTTGCTCGAATTTTTTATGAATACATACAGGCAGAAGGACTTCCTATATATTTGGCAATTATAAGCTTACTCTCTTCTTATCAATACTGCTCAATCTTTTTTGAAATTTTTATCTAATATTATTTGTGACACAATCTCAAATTTTGAAAAAGAGGACAGGTTTTGAGATGAAAAATTCCGGAAAAATATTATCGCTGTAAAAAAAACCTTGTTCGTTAAAATGATCTTTAAAAATGTAGAGATTATTTTTTCCCGCTTTTTTGACCGGAAAACTGTTTGCAATGAAATTTTCAAAAAGTTTTAAAAATATATTTTTGCTGTCCATAGCATATCTATGTTATCAGCTCAAAAATAAGTAACAATTTCAAAAACGTTACTTCTGAAAGTCGTGTTTTAGACAAGACCTAAAATGTTTGATTTTCTTTGACCTAGCGAAGGCATACAATGAAAAAAATTTAATTTTCTACACTGCACACTTCTTTAAAAAATTATTTTCTATTGCAAGCTGTTGTGTGACAAAAAAAATCTAATTTTTACTACTGTAAATATAGATAAGACTTCAAGGTGCTGTTCTATGCACTGAAATTTTGTTAAGTAAGTCCCTATGGATTTTGAGACCGCGTTTGAAACATCCATTACTTAAGCTATCTCCTTAAATTTTTCAACAATGATCACTTTCAGTTGCTTATAAATTATTTTTCTATTCATTAGAGTTCAATTTAGCCATTTTGTTTCGAAATGTCAACTCAAAACAAAGCATGCAAACTAGAGTATTCGATTATTCGCTTTTTTCCAAAACCGGTTTTCGAGTTATTCGTCAAATTTAAATAAAAAAAAAAAACGGTTGCCGATTTTGATATTAAAAAAAAACCGGATAAACCAGTTTTATTTTGCATAGCTTTTATACAGCGAAAATGCTTATCTTGGAATGAAGTCATTAAAAAAAAAATACAATAAAACTATTTATTAACAGTAAAGATAGCTTTTATTAAGAAAAGGGTAAAGAGAAATAAGTACAAAGCTTTTCATGCCAAAATTAACACAAATAAGAACCAGTGAAAATTTATCGTTTGGTCTTTTTTTTAATATTTTATATAATATTTTTTGGTTATTGTCACTCGTGAAACCCCTGGTTCAATTTCTGGTTCCAACAACATCAACAGAAGCTTTGTGAAGCAGCTGTCGCCCCTCGGCAGACAATGGCAAACCTCCGAGTGTACTCCTGAAAAAAAAAGCAGAACACGAAAGCCAAGATAAGCTCGGCCAAACACGTAGAAAGCTTTTAAGCGCCAAGCATTCCTTTATTGGAATCAAAAAACCTAGGATATAATTTTGAAACTATTTAGGGACTGCAAAACTTCGACACTTCTAAAAATTTTACTCAGAAGCAAGATTTGGGTGAAATGAAAGAAACCGGTTTGTTCGAACAAAAAAAAAAATACGTTTTATTCGATATTCGAAAAATCGAGATTTCAAAAAACGGCCTATAGATTTCCAAAAAACCGGTGGAAACCGATTTGCAAAAACCGAGTCAATCACCCGAATGTAAATTAGTGCACTCTATTTATATGTATGCATATATGAGATTGTTTGATGTAACACATGCCCATTTATCATATGTACAACTCCCGCTCCCTCGTTGTGGGTTGCATTGCTGCAACTACTACACACATACCACGAAACATTCCCTTGGGCCTTTCGATAAATGAGCCACACGCATTTTGCGGAATTTTTTAACTTTTTGTTTTATCTCCCAAAAAGTTCTGCACTCACACTCCGCTTCCTCTTATTATTTTCTGTCAAACACAATACAGTGAATGGCTGCTGATATAGTTGGCTGCGGGCCGTTTGGTGTTGACAAATTGTTCGATATATTTTAACATTGATTACTTTCAATTTCTACTATGAGGATTTCCATCCTCAAGCCTAAAATTGTAGCGCACAGTGGTTACTGATTGATATGGAATGTGAAAATAAAATTTAATTTAAGAAATTATGTATATCGTGTGCCAAAGTTAGGCATTAGAGTGTTTTATTATTCGACTATTTTCACAACCGGTTCTCGATGCGAGATTTACGCTAATTGCATTATTTTTAAGCAAATTTTAAAATTAAAAATTGGTGGGTGAACTGACAGCTGTCAGCGGATTGATGTTCATTTTGAGTGTGATTCAAATCCGAGTACGAAAATGAACAAACTTTTCGTTTTTCACAACACCAAAGTAAAATTCACTCGGATTTAGATTAATTTACGAATTTACTTTCACTCGGATTGCAGAACCTACCTGAATATCGTTATCGACTTCTGCATCGAGTTCACTGAGATTAGTGTGTAAGAATATCAACAGTAAAATAAAATAGAATTTTTTTCGCTTTGTTCAGCTACTTGAAAGGAAACAATCACGTTGTAAACAAATAAAAGAGCAGGAAAAGATATCAATTACTTTGACGCAGCTTTACTATAGTTTATTTTTATTATATTTAAGAATTTATCGTACATGCAAATAATATATGTACATAAATATCTGTTTTTACCCACTGTTTGAAGTCACTCAAGATAGGCGCTGTAAATATTTGAGCGTACAGCATAGTTGTAGGCGCTTCTGTCATACATTTTATTTGTTGTCCACAAGGAATCGCATGCGAACGTACGTTAAAGGCATTTGTGGCCCACACAGTAGACGTGCACAGACGGATATTCCTTATATAAAAAAAAAAAAAAAAATCACTAAACCAATTCCTACCAAGAAAACAAAAAACAACGATGTGTTAAAGCATACAAAATGGTGTGACGAATTTTTGAGAAATGATTCTATTAGCGTGATTTTTATTTTACCATAATTCATTTGTGGCAGGCGTTGTTGGCCAATATGTCATGCACATACTCAAACTTATCGATTTTTGTTATTTTTTTTTGCATCAACAGGATTTTATGCAAACATATTTAGTACACTTATATGCAATAGGTTTGTATGTATATGTTATTTATGTATTAAGACTACGAGTATCTGTACGTAAACACGTACAGTATTTTCCTTGATATTATTTTCATATAAATTTTGTTCTGAGAAATTGAGAAACTATGCAAATGCGATAACAGTGTTTCTTGTCCTGTATTTTTTCAATTTCGCTTTTTCTTTCGCATTTCGTCATTAATCTTTAATTGATGAAGTGATTTTTATTTGCAACTTTATCGGTATATGTAGAGTCCGACCGATTCCAATTTTTTTTCAGGTACCGATGCCGATGCCGATTAATCGGCTTATGGGGAAAGAATCGGCCGATGCCGATGCCGATTCCATAAAAAATTACAAATAAACGTATTAATTCATAAAATCAGTTCATTTCACGGAGTTAAAAAAAAAACAAAAGAAAAGAAATAATTGAATTAATTAAAATGAAAGAATTGCGATATTTTGACCGATTTTGTCTTTTTTATTTAATGTTTATTATATATTTTTTTTTTATAAAAGTCTAGCTGGTATACAACAAATACCATATAAATTCAAACTTGGTACAAAAATTAGAAAAATTTGGTTTATTTTCATCAAAATTTCAAACTCTTTAATCAGAATTTTGGTATGCAGTTTTGTAGACAATTTCATTCTAGTATAATGAAGTGCAAGTTTCAAGCTGCTATAAAATCTCGTTAAGTTTTGGCAATTTCTTTTGCTCCATATAAAAGAAAATTGTCGCACATACTTTTGTACGTGAAACACCTTCAACAAAAAAATAATAATTTTTGTGAGCTGTCTGCAAATGTTTTTTAAAGTTGGCTGTCGCTTCACCTGAACATTTGAAAAGAAATTCCGAAGAATCGGCGAAAAAAGGCCGATGTCGATGCCGATGCTCAATTTTGTGCCGATACTAGCCAAAGCCGATGCCGATTAATCGGTCGGACTCTAGGTATATGTACTCCAAGTTTTTTCTTATCGTAGCAAAAATTTTGCTATAAAATGCGAATAGAATTAAATATGTATGCTGGTAAATGAATCAGATTATTTATATGCATTCGCATATTTAATTATTGCCAAATTGATTGCATAAAATTACACATGGTTTCTAAAGTCAAGTTTTCAGTGTAAGTAGTAGGAAACCTTATTGATATAAAACACCTCTTTGAGATATGAAAGATTTTAGTGAAAGTCGTGGCATTTAGAAACACTTCCATTGTGATTCTTGTGGGTGGCGAATCTATTGTTTGTCTGTTAAGATTTCAGTTTTTCGTCGAGCTTTCCTTGAGCATTAATCCCTAACAATTTTTTGTCTTAAATAAAGACACATAACTGTTGATGTTCTTTGCTACTGTCGACTTTTGGAGCGTAGTACCTTATGCTGCCGCCACCACGGGGACGCTATTTTCTCCGACGTCGAATTTTTTTGAATGTATTAGTAGTCATTTCGTAGTAGGCATTGTTTGGAGCCATATTATCCTCAGAGAACGCATTACCCTTTAGTTAAACGAAGATCTGACGTTGAGAGGCTACAAGCAACTTTATTGGGCATAGGCTGGTTGGCACACCCTACGCCAGAAGGCTGGGCATCGCCTGCAATGAATTCTGTACAAGCTGCAGGCATGAATACGAACAGGAAGCCGTAGGTACATATAGCGCACTCTTTGCAGATGATCAACTTTAGTGAGAGCCAGAAATAACATACCATAATTATAATGTCTCATTTAGCACAATTCTTATCTATGCACATTTTTGTTATTATTTGCAAAAACTTACAGACTTAAGTATGAATGTATATTTTTAACGTATTTACGCTGATACTCCTGTAAATCTTATCCTGGATTAGGTCTTCTCAAAGTTTTAATGATGAATAAATATAAAATCATAAGTGCAATTTTTAGTGCAATGACAGCTGTGCCAGGCATTTTCAACTTTTTGCAAATGTAAAGTTGTATAAAGACGTCGTCACATATATGTATGTTTTTCAGAAAAAAAAAAAAAATTAAATCCCTGTCTCGCATGCGAAATGCAAACAGTGCGAAGAAATATGCAAGGAAACGAGACATTGGAATGAAAATGTCAACAAAATACGCTAACGTTTGAGAAGATGAAATACAAGACTTCTATGGTATCTCTTCTTGATCCACTTCACGAGTGACATTAACTGCTGACGATTAGTCATTTAGGAAACTTATTCATAAACATAAACAAGACAGCACAAGAAATTTCTTTTGATATCCTTTTTTTTTTATTTGCCAACAGTTGGGCACATGTATATGTATTCATAAATATGCTCCTTATTATTTGCACACTTATGTATGAGCTTCCTGACTGTTGTCAGACATTCGTGGTAAGTAGGTAAATGCCTATCTGTCTTCGCACAAATTTGTTTTGTAGGCTGTGCTTTTTTCCTGAAGTTCATGCGTTTATGTTTGTTTATGTTAACGTTTTAAGTGTTTACACTTTGTGATGAAAATTGTGTACAAGCGATTAAAATTTGCACACAAATACATTTGTAATTAAACATTAAAAAGTTAATATTCTAATAAAATAAAATAACTAATAAGTTTTTTTATGAATGAAACTAGCCGGCCTCGTATGCGAGAGGCTTCGTATTGTGTAGATATTAAATAAGATGCGATTGACAACTAAACAGGTTGCAACCCTACTAAAAAATAAATTATATAATTGCGCATCTGGATGCCAAGCGCCTTTATTTGACACCTCATTTCTTATGATCTAACGAACAGCCCACATTATTTAATTTTTCGCACAGGTTGCCACCCTCTTCGATAAATAAAACCTTACTGCAAATCGGAAGGTCAAGCCTTTTCCTTCGAATGAAATGTACAAGTCTAATGTCATTAACAAAAAATGCCCTCGCAGAGACCATAGCCTTTCACTTGATACCTCAGTTTTTAGTCCAACAAACGGAAAAGATCTTATAATTTTAAAGGGTGGCAACCCTACTCAAAAGTAGTTCATTATTGAACATCCAAAAGTCGAGCCCTTTTATGTGACACCTCATTTCTTGTACTCCAACGAACAATGCGGACCTAATAATTTTTTAGACAGGTGGCAACCCTATAGGAATGTAAAGTACTAACGATAATATTCCTATCGAAACAGATTATAGGTACTTAAGAAATCTCATTTAAATCCATTCAGTAGTTTTTGTGATTAGCGTGGTAAAAATATCTCGACTTTCCTTATACTATGTATAGAAAATAGTAATTTTTAAATAGGTGGCAACCCTATTCATAAAATGAAAGCTTTTATACATGAAAGGGCCTTTGTTTGCGTTTTACAGTGATGGTGCAGAACTGATGCCTAAGCTTATTATGATTGAATATCGTAATTTTATTAACAGGTGGCCAAACTAATCAAAGTGACTACAATAAATCTCCTTTTTTTATTCAATGACCAAAAGCTCCTCACGGACTGATTGAGACTTAGAGTAGGCGTACCTAGAAGCCGCGTTACACCTCATTGGGTACCTCTCCTCCTTTCTAAGATTTCTTAGTTTAAGATCACAAACTTTTTTTACCGAATTCATTTTCTTACATTTAATTTTTCCAAATCCTTATCGTATCCTACAATTAAATTGTAAGTAGTTGTAAACGAAAAGGTCATTAACTTGCGGCATAGAATTGACCGTTACCTTTATATGTGCCTAAGGATTAGGCATTCAAGTATTTAAATTCAGGCATGTCAAACACGATTCCTAAATTCCTGCAAATTGTTTCTTTTAGTTATTACGTGTGTTATGTGGTTTTCCACATAAAATTTCCATATCAAATAAACGCCAGGAGGTACTACACAGTGTAAATTTAATGTAGAAAAGTACACAAAATAATTTCAGATAAGAAGAAAAACATGCAACAGGCAACAAAAGCGAACACCAGACCAGAGTAAAAAAAAAAGAAAAATGGAATAAAACGAAGAAAGGAATGAATGAAAACAACGCCGAGAACGATGGAATAAATTAAAACATGAATGTGGCAAATACGCTGCTAACAACAACAACAATGTGTGCAATACCAACGCAGGTAAATCATAATTAAAGTCACGCAAAATGGTGGCATTTAACAAAGCAGGAAGTGGAGGAAAAAATATTGGGCGCGGAAAAAGTTGTGTAAAACGTTGAAAAACTGGAGCAACACGCAAAATTTTAAGAATTTCACATGCATGAATACATATATGTATATTAGGGTGGTCAAAAAAAAAAGTAAGTGAATGCGGAATTATATTGCTCTCACCCCATAGGACTGTTCTATACCGAAAAAAAGTGTAACCCTGGTTTTCTTTTTTTTTTGAAATCAAAGATATGTAGAGGTCACTCAAAGCGCTAAAAATAAACTTTATTTCTCGTAAGGAGACTTTCCCAATTTTTTATTTAACCATTCTTAAATATTAACTAAATTTAAAGGACCCCTAAAAGCTCAAAAATGGGGAACCAATAAAAAATCGCTAGCATTAAAAAATGGTAAAATAAACAATTAGCTATTATTATTGGAAGGTTCAAGAATTCTATATCATTTCCACAAAAAATGTTTTTTCCCAAATAAAATACATGGAAAACTAGGAGCGCTTTGAGCAACATCTAAATGTTTTTTGATTTCAAAATAAATAAAAAACCAGAGGTATAATTTTTTCGGTGAGAGCATTAAAATTTGGACCACCCTATTGTGCATATACATGTCCTTGCAATGCACACACATTTATGAAATTGAATTATGTTTGAAGACACGAAGGCCAATAGCGCTTAGAGCTCCACATTTAGCGTGTAAGGACGATTATTTATGTATGCGTGTCCTGTGTTGTACACACACATATTCAAAACGGCTTATCATAATTACCACCAGATTAACTTAAGTAAAAGCGTCTACATAAAAATGCCGTCGATAAGCAGCACTGCTATTGAAAGTCTTACGTCGTTTGTTTTTATTTTTTCTGTGGCATTTCTGGCTTGTGGCATTCAGTACTTAGCACTAGTAGCTACTGCACTGGCAATACGTAACGACCCACTCGGCCTACACAAGGCCACCAAAGCCGGACACGATGACTGATGAAATGTCGAAATGACTAATAATTGCGTTGAAAACGAGTGTACGACTAGCAAAAAAAAAAAAATATAACAACTCTGCCCCGGATTCGGTTTCTATTTTTTTAAGAGTGTTATCTATATTTTTCTTCGGCAGAAAAAAAATTGTTATGGGCTTTTCTAATGACAATAATATTATACGAGTCCCTACTTAGATTTCTCAAAGCCAGATGCCAACAAATGCTCGTGTTTACAATGGGAGTGAGTAGCAACTCGGAAAGAGACCCCAATCAATTTTTTGGTATTAATATTTATGTCTTTTTTGCTTTTTCCTTCGGCAGCATTTTCCACTAATAAGTTCATAATTAATTATACATAAATAATGTTTATGTTTGATGGGTTGACTTGCTTGATGAGCTTGTATTAAGTGGACTAATTTTTATAAAAGCATCTGCTAACAAATTACTCGTCTACAGACTGTTTATTTCAAAAACGATGCTGGGCTAAAATATATTAAATACTTATACGAAAAAAATTAAATGTGAAATATTTAAATAGAAAAATAATAATATCTTTTTTGCGGAACTTAAGGATGATTCTGTGTGCAGAAGTCCACGCTTGTGTGGAAATTTTTAGATCGATATTACCTGGGAAGTGACCAAAAACTCAATAATATTTTTCACCAGGTTCAAGAAACTTCCTACTTCCGATGTTTTCACCAAGTATCTTATGGATAGCAAGCGAACAGTTACTTGGAAGTATGCTAATGTGGGAAAGCAAACCCCTAGCAATGGCTTGCGACCAGCCACAAAAAAAAACTACCAAACAATTGAAAAATTAAGCCTCGGAGGAGACCTCCTTCTTTTAATGACGAAATATTTTTACCGAATTTTCAAGACTATAGCCGTTTTCTCTTTACCTGAAATCATTTTGGAAAGAGCGAGCTTCTGTTGACAAAGAGTGCAAATTTAAAGTTGCCCAAAAAAGCGCATTGATTTTTGATAATTGTTTTTCTGAAGGTATCACGCATTTACTTCCATACAAAGAATTTTTTTATTTGAAAAAGAGTGCATAACACCGGCAGAAAAAATATATAAAAAATCAATGCGATTTTTATCAAATTCAAACTGTCACTTTATTATGCTAGATTTTAATAAGCTATAAAACTGCATACCAAAAATTAATTTCGAAATTCTAATTAACCCTTAAGTACTGTTGATGATCTATCAGACCACGAAAAATTTTTCGATTAAAATAAAGATTTCGTTTTCGCGCCAAAAAACTGCAATTTTTAACATAAAAATTTGTTTTTTTTTTTGCTTTTACACAATATGCATAGGAATAGCCAGGAAAAATCACTTAATAAAGCATTCCTTATTTTCATTTTAAAACAGTATTTTTCGTTTTAAATATATGAATCAATTTTTTGTAATTTTGTTTTTTTTTTTCCTTAACATGCGAATTGAAAATATTGCTAATAAAATTTAAATAAAATTTTGGTATATTAAAAAAAAAAGTTCGAAGCTTTTATTTTCTTTTTAAGCGAAAAGAGCAATAATTTCACTAAAACAATGAAATTTGTGTGGTCTCACAGACCAGTATAAGTAGTCGCCCCTATTAAGCTGGCATTTCAGGGTACTATTTAATATATATATAAGGAAAATTTGAAAGTTAGGGGTGGGCTCGAGCACCCCCCTGCCCCTACCTGGCTACGCCCATGGTCATAAGTCTTTTTTTAAGCACAGTAGTTAAGTGTTAAAATAATTGAAATTGGGATGAATAAATTTTAAAATTTTTGTACAAAGTTTGAAATTGGAACTAATATAGTTTTTGTTAGATAAGGAGCTGAACTTTAACAAAATTAAATTAATGCACCTTAAAAAAACAAAAGAAAAGTAGTCAAAACTGGTAAAAAAATGTTGATGCGCTATCTTTTGTCGCGGTCTGTATATATGAATGTGCACTTGTATATGAACGTATTTACTGGCTTTAATTTATTTGCATACGTACATACATTTTACATTTCCAAAGATAAAAAAAGTGTTTTAAATTATGAGAATTGAATGATCTAAAAGTGCTGCGAGCGTAGTCCTGTCTCCAGATTTGCATGAGGCCGCCGACCACGCGCAAAGTCTTCCTACATATAAAGTAATTTACAAGCCAACGTCTGGATTAAATGAAAGCTATGCTTCAGTGTACCTATAGCTTAAGAAAGACCAAACCCAAATACACTAAAAATAGTTTCTCACATTTGCAACACACTGCTTGCTTCTTATCTTCCCCGACAAAAAATGCCGCCAGCTTTACGCTAGCAGAACAAGCGATTGGACAGCAATCCATGGTGCACGGTGCACCGAACGTGGAGAAAAATGAAAACAGCGAATATCTTGGAATACACAATTTTTGGTATCAATTTAAAATTAAAACTCCAATTAAGAAAATTTTTATTACATATTCTATGATATAATCGGCCTTAACATGTACACATCATTTAAATTTGATGCTTTCCATGTACATATACATAAGTATCTATGCTAAAGATATAATTTTATTCTGAACAAGACGTTTTGCTGTACATTTATAAATGTATATATGATGAACCCAAAAATATATCTAAAGTTTCATAACAAAAAATTAAAAACCAAACCTGGACCTGAAGGAAAGCAACATAGCTTTATTTTGTGAAGTTCGAACATTCTTAGCGGTACAGGGTGATTTCAAATTTCATCAAATGAAATGTCGTTTTAAATAATTTTTCATCCTAAACTAATAAAGTTAAAAGGACGATTTCAATACCTTACGTCAGAGAGAAAAAATAAAAACGCAGTTTTACTATATTTGGCTCCTAACTTCGTGAATGTGAAAATTTTTGGGTGTTAGAGGATGACTAATTTGTAGACTACCGGTCAGGAGATGGTAAAGGGTCGGAAAGGCATCGGAAATGTGCTTTTTTGCATTTTTAGTAGCCAAAAATGCTTAGAATTGACTTTAAAGAAGCTAATGAAAACATCGAACACGGTTGTGGTGGAAATATATTACTTATTAATATTATTATATTGCGCGTAGTTAATAGTTGCTAAAGTCAACAACTGGTGGAAACACTGTTCTTCGTTTTTTGGAATTGTGGATGCTGCCACCGAAATAACTCATCTTGTTAATCTTTAATTCACATTTTTTCCCTGCTACTAAAAGTCCCCTTTTGTGGAAACGAAATTAACACCTACATACGTACATAATATGTATGTAATTTGGTTACCAAAAAATAGACTTGTACCTTAGAAATTATTGTTAGTCCAACATATTGTATTCTGTGTGTAATCCATACTGAGAGAAAATGCGCGTTGTAATATTAAAAAACATTCTAAAATTTTTATACTAAAATTTATTACGAGTTGGGTTGGTTCTCCTTCAAATCCGTATTTTTTTTAATTCGAAAATTTTTTCTCTCAGTGCACGGATGCGATGTTGTTAAGGTTTTAGATTTGCAAGTAAATGGTAATATTTTCTAACTTATTTATTTCTTTTTCTAACTATTTGTTTTAACCAGTTTTGGCATTGTTTTGGTTTTGTCTGAAGAAAATTCAGAAAGTTCACATCAAAACTTAAGAGAATATCGGTTTCTCAGACTTTAATGAAGATTTTAAAAATACTTGTAAAATAATATTTGACACCAAAATTCTTTACGCGAAAAGTATTTGAAATGCAAATACAAAGTACTTTTACAGAAACTATTTTAATACAAACACGAACTCGTTAAGAACTTTGTGTACGGTTTATTTAAGAAAATTCCTTCAATCTTTGTCCATTGTTTGCATGGAGTTGGTGCACTGTGCGCCGCATGAATGGACCTGTTTCGGTGGTCAATTGGCGAACTGGTTAAGATTGTGTTGTCTGCGGCACTGCGCGATTGCTTTTCTGCTGCGCAGGCGCGCCGCAAATGTAGTGAATCGACTCTTTGGGCGCCAAACTTTGACGTTTGGGGCGATTATTTGCGAGCTATCAGACGCACGCAGGCGTCGGCACGATTGGGCGAATGGGCAACTGACATGAGTTGAATGGCTTGATACAGCCCACACGCAAATCAATCGCCGCGAGACATTTACCAATGCGTTGCCGCCAATTCATTCTTTGTGCAATCTATGCTGCATTTTTTTTTTTGTTGTCGAATTTCGCAGAATTATTTGCTTCTAATTAAAAACGCAAAAACCCACTTGCCGTACGGCAACGTGCAAAGGTGTAACAGCGCAACAGTTCTTTTAAAAGGCTTTACATGCGCGTGCCACTTGGTGTGGCAAGTTTGATGTTGCACTAGCTAACACAGCATGCAACTATTGTTGAATCTAGTTTTAAATGTCATTCTTTAACCCATTATTCCATTCCTTCTACTTCTCTTCGGCTCGAAATGCAGCTGTCGCTTTTCGCTTGTTTAACTTGGCGTTGCTTGTTCGCAAATTAACTGCCTGCAAGTTCCACATTTTGCCGCACAAGGCACACGCGACCGCGCAATCTTTCAACTGCGCCACAATAGTGCGCTTATGTGTAGTGTTGTTGTTTTTGCATGCTATTGTTGTCAGCTGAAATGAAATTTTGCCAAATTGTTGATGTAGCATCTTAATCAAATAATGAAATTGTTTATTTGTGAAATTTATCATTCGCTTAACGGTCGCTGCTGCCAGTTAAAAGCCAAAGTACACAACTTGCAGCATGTTGTTGCATGTAAATTGTTGTTGTTGTCGAAACGCTGTTTCTATTGTCAATGTGGGCGTTCCGGAAAATGTGGCAATTTTTGCGTTGCTTTGCGAGTATTTATTATGTCATCTGCAACCCAGGGTGTGTGCCGCCTCGCAGCTGGAAGATTTTACGTTATTTTCGCATTTGTGATCGGCGAATGGGATGCTTTGTTGGGCACCGCACAATTTGGGGAACGCCTAGGATTGACGCTTTCATACGCTTATAGGGAGGTATAACATACATATAAAGAACTAGATGCAGTAGTCTTCACGCGACGCCACAGCTGACATTTGCCAGGAAAGCAATTAACTTTGTCTTAACAGCACAAAATTCAAATTTTTTTAAGGAAATTTCCTTACAATAAACTTAACTTAGACTTAATATTGTTTCCTAATTTTTATGGAATATTTACTAAACTTAAAGATATTTGTACTTGTTTGAAGGTATAAGGCAGGTTTTTACTTAAAATCGTCGCAATATCCTTAAAAGTAGTAAAATGTCACTTAATATCGGGCTAAGGATATTAATTTATTTATCTCTAGAACAAGATTCTACGTGACCATGAAAAGAAGTAAATATTTCCTTACATTAAACTCAACTTAAACTTACAGCCAGTTTCACCAGCAATTTAAATGGAAAATGATTTTTTATTTTCTGTCAATTTCCACATAAAATTAAAAAAATCAAAATCATTTTTCACATAAATTGCTTTCACGATAATAATATTTTTTCCTAATTTTTAAGAAGAATTACCGAAACTTAAGAAATTTTTACTTGTTTAAAGGTATAAGGCAGGTTTTTACTTAAAATCGTCCCAACATCCTGTAAAATAGTAAAATTGTATTTAATATCGGGTCAAGGATATTAATTTAATTATTTCTAGTACAATTTCAAGTACAACATTCTACGTGACCAAGAAAAATAAAAAATATCTTCTCACATTAAACTCAACTTAGACTTAATATTTTTTCCTATTTTTTAAGAACAATTGCCGAAACTTATAGAAAAATGTACTTGTTTAAAGGTATAAGGCAGGTTTTTACTTAAAATCATTGCAATATCCTTAAAAATAGTAAAATCTCATTTAATATCAAGAATATTAATTTACTTGTTTCAAGTAAAAAATTACTTAAAAACGCAGGTTTTTCCTCGAAACTAGAAAAATATCGTGGTTTTTTAATTAAATACTACATTTGCTTAAGTTTAGTACACTTTTTTTTGGTGTGATGAAGGGAAAATTTACGTTTATGTTTACTTAGTTTTCTTCAACTGATTACTAAAAAGTTTTGATTCAGCTTTTGCTAAAAGGTAAATTAAAGAACTGTGAACTAGAGCTAGAAAACTAACGATAGTATCGACAGTTTAGCGAGTTGTATTATACGCCACCGTCAGTAAGCAATGGTAACTAGTTGAGCCATCATCTTATACACAATATCATTTTCTATGATTAAAGCGCTCATGAGAACTTTTTCAACGGCATCTACGTATATATGAGGGTGTTTGCTTATTTTCGTTTTTTCGACACCCAGTTTTCGAGTTATTCGAAAAATGGCAATTCGAAAAAAAAACCGGTTCCTCATTTTCGGACTAAGAAAAAACCGTATAAACACATATATGTTCTATTCAGTAACACTTACTGTCAGTCAGAACTCACAACCACAAGTACATTATGACTGTTAAATCGAGAATAAATCAACGCCTTCGGCAACTCTCACCCCTCGAATACCATTATCGGAACTTCAAAGTCAGTATTTTTCATTTGCAGAAGTCTTTTCAACCAATTTAAAATTACTTAGTATAAATTTATTATTAATTATAATAGTCATTTGAAACTTGCACTTTATTAGATTAAAATTGTATGGGCTATAAAACTGCATACCTTAAAATTTAAAAAAAATTCAGAATAAAAAGGTGAAATTTTCATGGAAATTTGTTGCACTTTCTAAAATTTTGTATAAAGTTTGAAACCGTGATTTACACGGTTTTGGTTAAAGCTTAGACGATATTTTTATATAAAAATAACAAAAAAAAAATTTAGCTCAAAAGCATTACGAATATTTGAAGAAAATCAACACGTGGTCATTTATTTTAGTTACTGTATATGCTCTACAAAATCCCCGATATTATTATTAAATTAAAAATTAAAATCCCCGATTTGCAGATATCATTAAAAAATCATTTAAATAGTATTCGTATCGTTCAGTACTATTCAAAGTTGACTCACCTGGAAGTTCACCAACCGCTCTATAAATGTTTATTATTTTAGTTCTCCTTTCCGCAAACTAGATTTGTATTAAATTATTCACACAATGAGATAGAAGCGAACGAGCGATGGTGCTAATATGCATATATATGTATGTACATATGTACATATGCGATAAAACCACCACTAAAATTGCACGCACTTGGAACTTATGCCCTTCCAGCAATTTTTTTTATTTCCAATCGCTTAGAAAGCACTTAGCACAACAATTCTTTCTTTGAACTACACTTTTAAAGCACATTTCTTCCCACTTCACACTTTCACTTTTATTACACAAAACTATTGGCGAAACATTACTAATTTGCAAAAGCTAATTAAATCACAAACAATTTACAATTAAATATCAATAAACTTGACCGAACGCGTACTGACGACCACAATAGTAATTTGACGCGACAACAACCGATTTACAACTGAGCTGGCGATGATAGACAAAGCAGCGCTGTTGAGGAGTATACGACTGCGGCGCAGCCATCCTCTATATATAACTGTAGGAGTGTGAATGTATGTTTGTGTCACTGAGAGGAGCATAGCAATTAGAAAAGTGTCATGTATACACAAACCTGTTGAAGAATAAAAATAGAGCAACGAAAATATCATGCGAATAAGTTTGAAGAAGATACAATAAGTAGCTGAGAAGTATTGCAGGAGTGTGAGGAGACATTCCATCATTGAGACAATACTCACTGATTCCAGTGCGATAAAATTATTGGAGAGTAAATTAATTCATGCAAAATATTTGCAAAGTGTTGTGTTGTTTTATAAATTGAATTGTGATGAAGTGAATGGGTGGTTTAGCAAAAATGAATGGAAAATTTACATTAAAAAGGTGTGTGTTCAAAGCTACGGAAATTAATTTTAAATCAGAGAAAGAGAGTCCCATATAGTGCAAGAAATATACGCCAAAATAGTTTTTACTTAGAAAATTTAGCTATTTTCACCACTCACGGCTGCAGCATGCTGGTACAATTATAAACATTTCAAGTAGTTTTTGAAGCCGCACCAGCAGCTGGTACAATCACACCACTAGACATACACGGTCAATGGACTTAATGAGCCATTTATCAAATTAAGCATATTAAGGGCCGTAAACTTCTCTATTTTAAACTATAGTTAATTCGTTAATAGATAAGTTTACAGCCCTAACTCTTTTACAGTATGTATGTATTTGAACGTGAGGAACATACAATACATATATGCATATATAACAGTCTTTCTTACTTTAAAAATCCATCTCTTACATAAATGAAAAAAATGAGGTCATATTAAGCATATACAATTTTTTCACGTCAGGTATGAATAAATTCTCCAAAGGGCTAAAAAAAGGGCTAGTGGTAATTTTAAATTTATGTGGCCAAAAAAAGTATGTGCTAGCTAAATCTAGCCACCAAAGGACTAAAACGACAACACTGCCTCACACTCTTGCAATACTTCTCAACTAGTTACATATTGCACCTTCTTCAAAATTATTCGCATGATATTATCGTTGCTCTATTTTTATTCTTCAACAGGTTTGTGTATACATGACATTTTTCTAATTGCTATGCTCCTCTCAGTAACACAAACATACATTCACACTCCTACAGTTATATATGAGGGTGGCTGCGCCGCAGTCGCAAACTCCCTAACAGCGCTGCTTTGTCTATCTTCGCCAGCTCAGTTGTAAATCGGTTGTTGTCGCGTCAAATTACTGTTGTGGGTGTCGGTACGCGTTCGTTCAAGTGTATTGATATTTAATTGTAAATTGTTTGTGATTTAATTAGTTTTTGCAAATTAGTAATGTTTCGCCAATAGTTTTGTTTAATAAAAGTGAAAGTGTGAAGTGGGAAGAAATGTGCTTTAAAAGTGTAGTACAAAGAAAGAATTGTTGTGCTAAGTGCTTTCTAAGCGATTGGAAATAAAAATGCCTGGAAGAGCATAAGTTCCAAGTGCGTGCCATTTTTGTGGTTGCATGCCATTTGAATTTGGTTTTATCGCATATGTACATATATACATACATATGTATGTATTTTAGTACCATCGTTCGTTCGCTTCTATCTCATTGTGTGAATAATTTAATACAAATCTATTTTGGTGAAATTCAAGGTGAGTCAACTTTGAACTGTGTATGTATGTATGTACATTAGGCTGTGTTATTTTTGAGCAACTTTGAAAGTTTTCAGCCTGTTTTTTAGTTGAAAAAAAAAGTTGGTCAAAAATGACACAGCCTAATGTACATACTGTACTTCGCTTAATTTTATTCATTTTGCTGATTTAATTTTTTTTTATTCATTTTCATTTTTGGTTCTTTTTATACATGAAATTATCGGTATGATTGATAAAATATGGCACTTGTATATACTTGTGACTCAAGGGTGTTAAAATATCTTGAAAACACCGCATCAGTTACTGTTTTTGAGCTTGTAGTTTGAGCATTTCTATTTGTATAAATTCCTAAAATTAGTTTTTCTTTTAGGAATATGATCTTTGATTCTGTTTCATCTGTCGCTAGGTTTACATTAAACTTATGAATACATATAACATTCCATCTTTTGTTTGCAAAATGGAAAGCTAAATTCATTTGTTCGGCATTTTCTCTTACTCTCATCTTCTCTTTGTGCAATCTTGTATTAGCTCTGATGCAGTACTCAATGAACTTACAGTTTTTTACACGAACTTACAGGAAGTTACGGGAAAAATGATCGCGTACTGCAAAATTCTGTAATGAGAACGATTTTTGGAGAGTTGTGTAGACAATGAAGTTGCAAGATTTTACTGGATGCTTTTTTTTGTTCCCGTACTTTTTGCTGTTACTCACTTCTTACTCTCACTTCATAGAGTAATACTGCTGTTTGACATTTTTACAAGACTTTACATGAAAAGTATTGGATCAGAGCTAGTATATCATCCATACGTATGTATATATACACATTTTCTGATATGTTCATCAGCTATCAACGGACCCAGTTAAAATTATTTCAGTATTTTTAAAATTTCCACCTTGCTTTTTTATCGATAGACTACCAAATCTGTGCCTAAAACCATGCTACGAATATCAAAACCATTTGCAACAAATGAGTTCATACATATGAATGTATGTACATACAAACTGCGTGGTGTTTTTGCATAATCGGAAGTAATAATCATATGTATCGCTTTTCCTCTTACTCTGCATATGCCTAAATGTATGCAACCATTTGCAATAGCAAGTAAACATAGGGTGCTTCTAATAAAATTAAAAATTTCCTGCTGCATACACATGCTAAGCCCTTCGAAATTTTCTGCTGGGCTATGCGTTACAGCTTTGCAAATTTTACCCCTATCGAAACCAAAGATGTATACACGTCAAAAATTCCGGTTATGGTTGAAGTTCTTAAGAATATTTTATGAATTTTTTTTTAAATTTTGAATAAATTTTATAACTTTTGTTTATGTAGTTTATTTTTAAGTCGTGGCAAGTTTTGCGTGGCCACAAAAGAACCTAAGGTCAATATGCAGCTCTCATGAAAAGCAAAAATTCCATATAAAATGACGTAGGTGTGTCATATATTCCTTAAGGCAGTATGCAGTTCTTAAAAAATTTGCTACGCCTTCTGGCATGTAGCCTGGCTCGCATTTCCACTTACTTTTGCGTTTTACAGTTTACAAATTTTACGTTTTTAATTTCACCGTTACCACAGCAAACAATTTTAAAATATTTCGATTTATGAACTTAGGAGCTCATTACAGCTAGCTGGGAAAATTCAATCGAAAAAATTTTACGATACATACTCAGATGTGAACATTCAAATACGGGCGTGCTAAATTTTTCTATGAAAATATTATTTTTTAGTGCGAACATTTTTAAATGATATTCAAATATAAAGTATTCATTTTTACTATGCATTATTTCCCTGAGTGTATATTTCCGTTTCGAATCGAAATATTTATTCACAAATTAAAGATTTCATATGATTGAAATATCTTTTCTTTTCAGTCGTTTAGCATAGAAATCAGATTTCTGAAATTTTACTTGCACACATTGCAATGTACAATGCATTGTCTACGTGAGTTCCTTTCAAACAGCTCCTGTGCTTCACCGAAATTTCGCTGCAAATAAATACTCAGCTTATTTGTGCTGAAATTGCTGCTAACTACTCATATTTTCAGTTTCGTTGACTTTGCAAAAGTGTGAGAAATTCGATAACCAACTTGAATGAACTTCAATTTCAACATAAAATTTTCCTTGTTTTCAGTGCAAGTTTTCTTTACGTATTTTTTCATTGCGCTGTATACTCCACAGCATACAACTTTTTGTGTGGCAGGCAATTCCTTCTCAGTTACAGTTAACCGCAGTTACTCGCACTTGTACAGCGGTTGCAGTACTTCCGGCTATTCGAGTTGTGTTCGAAAATTATTGGCCGCTAAAATATGCTGCCAACAGCTTGGAACAAATAAAAAAATAAATGGTGGGTAATATTGTGTGTATTGAATGCAGCTGAGGAAAATGTGAAGGGTAAGAGCGACAGTGTTTTGGAAATGACTGTCTTTCAGCAATTCACTACTCTAACAGAGCTACCAAATATTTTTTCTTTACAAAATTAAATAAAAGGTTAAGATTCCCTATGAGTGTGACAGATTCATACCCTCCGTTGTAGAGGCATCCAGGGTCACAGCCCGAGAACAAAAGGTACGATCGAAACGAAATATCGTTCTCGTAGTGTTTTCTCAAGAATTTGAGAATCACAACAGAAATCAGAACGTCTTAAAGGAGATTTATATGTGTAAAAACATAACCCTGCGGTACGTTCTGAAAGTGAACAAAATGCGAACAATACTTTTGAGAACATTTCTCAGAGAACAAAATGGGGAAAAAGTCTCCGGAACGCTTTGACATAGAACAAAACGGGAACACAAGTCTAAGGAAATTTCTCTAAAAAAACTAAAGTCCCAGGAACTTTCTGATATATTCGCTAAAACTTTAAGCGAAAACCAAATTTTTCTCATAGCGGTTCTTAAATCTGAAGCCTTTACGTATTAAAATTAATCAAAAAGAACTGAAACACAACTGTGCAAATAAAATCAGCGAAATACATAAGACATAAACTTTTCTTGCACAGAAAATGAAAAATTGTTCCATAAATGGACAGTTCACCCTAATGATGCACGAACTGTAAGTTGAAATGAACCAGCTTTACTCTGGCTTAGAATTAAAAGGCGCTGTTCTTACTGAAACGATTTTTTCGTCCCAAAACGCAGATGCCCCTCTCATTCTTATTGTTAACTTCTCAATTAATTATCGTTTTTTTTTCTAGCAGAGAGAGAGTTTTGTTCGCATATACCGATACAAATTCTCTCAATACATTTGTTCCAGTTTGACTCTTTTGTGGGAATGTTCTTGACATAAGACTTTTTGCTCGTGCAGAACTAACCCAAAACTCGAACGCGTTCTCGGTTCCTGGAATTAATTTCATTTTTTATGACCTAATATTTTTTATTTATTTTTTTTTTTGTGGAAAACGACAATATTGTGCTGAGTAAACAATTTATTGCAGTTTGTCGTTAGCAGCTTCTGAAAACCCAATGTGCGAAGCGAAAAAAACGTGTGTAGGAACTGTCGTTTATGAGCTCTTTCTACAAAAGCTGCCCCGACGATAACATGCAGGAGTAAATTTGTCACCTTCTGCATCGATATTCTGGCCTGCAGTCGAAACGGCACAAACAAGTTAGATCACGTTGGAACTGTTGGGCCTTGTCAATTTCATTTGAGATAAAATGTGGTTCAGTGGTTAAAAAACCTTAATTGTAATCTTTATCTTGCTATTACTTTGCACACAGCAATGGGTTTTGCGCTGGCTTTGTAACCCGTCACGTAAAAACAAACTCCAATGAAAAGTACAAGAAAGCCTTGGATGAGACCACCACATTTTGACGAAGACCATGGCAAATGAATAAAGGTCAACGATTTTAATGCATGCACTTTGAACCTTAATAATAAAAAGTGAGAAACTAAAGCAGAATCGCTTAGTCGGTTGCAACGATATTCAAGAAGAATAATATTTTACATAATGAAGCCCGATTAAATATATCAAACTTCTGGATAACCAATTCGAACCACTGTTCAACCAGCAAATCAGCAGGAAGTAGAATCACACCGAGCGAACAGCGGAAGGAACCGAAACAAGCGGATTGTTTGCGTTGAACAAACAATAGCCGATTCAAATGGGCTGGCGTTAGGAGCGGCGGGAGTGGATAACTAACTATGTAGTATTGTAGTATACTAGTTAGCCGCATCGTCGTAGGAAGGAAGTAAGTTTAAAGGACGTATACGTTACATTTGTTGGGTGCTACTTAAATGCGGAAATGGTAATACACGAGCGACAGCGGACGGCAGCAAGGTTGTCTGTGACTTCCACTTGAAGTAGGGGCGGTGAAGTATGCGATAAAGGGGCTAGGGATATTTCAACTGGGGTGTGGTAGCTGACTGAATAGAAGAGTGTGTACTGTCGGCGATTTCCTTTACAGTTACTGCTGTTACTTAATGTTTACAATGCTTGCTGTTCGATGTTGATTCTTTGCTGATGTTTTTATTGGTGATATTTGCATTTTGTTTTTCTTTTTGTATGTAAATATGTTGTGTTGCATACTGTGATTGCATAATGATGTATTGTGTGCATGAAACTGCTTCATATCCATACTCAAATATGTACATATGTATGTATTTTCATATGTACTCAAAAGTGTGCATCCTCTATTAGTTACATGATGCAAAACTTCTTCGCTTCCTGATCCTGAATAGTTGTTACGCTTCTTTTTGTGTGCAACTTGCAACTTTGATATTTTAATATTAAGCATGCGTTGTGCTCCAATTCTGCTGCTGGCAGGAAAATTTATAGATATGTATATGTATGCGCATTAAAGTGGTCCAATTTTTGTATGGGGAAAAGTTTTTCATCCTAGAAAACGGTGCACCCCTTAACTTTTTGCCTTTAATATTTTAAATATCTATACCAACTTTCGGTTTGGATCGCTGTAAAACTGGCAAAAATATGGGTGATTTTTATAAAAAGGTGCTGTTGCCATGACAACTGAAGCTTATGATATTTTTTTTTTATAATTTAAATTTGAAATGTTCTTAGGTTACTTAACCAATTATTTGATTAATATATGAACGCAATACTTCTATAATAAAATATGAGCATTATGAGCATCCTCTAAATTTACGCTTACAAACATAAGGTTTGTTGCCAGCACCTCTTCCGCTAAGAGGAAAAATTTTGGAAGGTGCCGCAAGCCCTATCTTGGAAAAAATTTTTTTTGGACCACTCTAATGTACATATGTATGTAGTATATGTGTGAATTTGTTTGCTGCACTTGTCGAATTGTATACTTGTCAAATAAATCATAAAATTTTAGATTGTTTGATTTGTGCAATTTTCGACAGCAGAGAAACAAAGATGCATCAATATTTGACATAATAGAATTTTGTGTGTATACGATTTGTGCGGACTTGAGTTTTAAAATGGGGAATTATTTTTATATTTTTGCAGTAAAAATATTTGCCTCGAGCAGTCAAAGGAAATAAAGTTAATAAAATTTTTTTTTCCAAAATATTTTTTTAAAGCTATCCAAATATTGAAAACTTTAAAAAGTATATGCACTCCGGGCAAAGCTCGGTTATTCGAGGTGAACAAATCAAAATATAAAACAGTAGTACAAATACTAAGTTTAGCATAAATTACAAGAAATGGTCTACATATGTACCTCCTTTTTTGGTCTTTGGTCCTTCTATCGCAGTGGGGTCCTCCCTTTTGATCTGCTATGACCAGCGAGTTGAATACTTTCAGAGCTGGTACGTCGGTGTCCGTTCGAAAGATGTGGCTAAGCCTGCGATGCCGCTTTATTTTAATTCGCTGCACTGTGTCGATGTCGTTGTAAAGCTCATACAGCTCATCGTTCCATTGTCTGCGGTACTCGCCGAAGATCTTGCGCAAAATATTTCTCTCGAATTCTCCAATAGCCATCGGATGTGGACATTGTCTATGCTTCTGCGCCATATACCAGCACGGGCATGATGAGTGACTTATGGAGTGTGGTCTTCGTATGTCCAGAGATAAATTTACTCTTGAATTGCCAACTTAGTTCAAAGTAGCAAGTGTTGGCAAGAGTGCGCGCGACTAGAGATTTTTCATATGACCTCATCTTACTTTAGAACATCTCCCTATTCTACCTGACCCAAGTTTGATATGCCCTGAGGCAATGGAAAACCTCCGAAAATATTTCTTCCATGAAACAATTTTCTCAACAAAACCATTCGGAGACGGCATAAACTACAGGTCCCTCCCCCTCATTTGACAATTTCAAGGCGCGCATCCCACTTCGGAGGAGAAACGCTGCCAAGCAATAGGAACTGTGTAAGCGCCCTACATATATTTGTTTATCTTCCTTTTTACATTTTCTGCACTTATTAGGTTTTCGTAGCCAAATAACTGCTATCTGCCGTATGGTGAGAATTTCCATGTTTTCCGCTCCATTGTTACTTTGGAAACTACCTACTGTTAACATTTTTGGTACAACATTTCCAAACATTTTTTAAAATACCATTTCGAAAGAAAGAAAAATGCAGAGCTCAGAGCTTTGCTTTTCAACTTCCGGACAACGTGTCGAATAAATTCGAACATTTTGTTACTTGTTGTCCATAGATATAGAAAAAGAAGAAACGCAAACTACACCTTGCTTGGAAGCTATGTTTTTTTTGTTGTGTTTGATTTGCCTTCTTTTTACAACGAAATTGGATGACCAACCTGTTCTACATTCCCCAATTGTTCATCCTTACTCATGTGTCCAAAATTGAAGTGTTCATTTCATGGTTCATATTGTTACTTCTATGTTAGTTGTTGTTGCTTTTATTTGCTTTTATTAATGTTGTTTTACCAAAGATGTCCACTTGACCCTCACGAGTGCAATAAAATACGATGTCGCTTCTATAATACACTCTTCACCACTTTTGTCCAAAGTTAGCAATACGATGCATTTATACAGGGTGCATAGATAGTGGCATCCAATTTTGAAACTACTTTCACTCTGAAATGTACAAAACTTAAAAAATAATAAAATAAATGAATGCAATGATTTAAGCGGAGCTGAAATGACTAGAAAGAAACAAAGATGAATGGAATTGAAGTGGAATGAAAACGAATAAAAACCAACTGACCGAAATATACATAATTGAGTAAAAGATATCTAATGTTCATATACTGACATAACCTAAAATCAACTAATTTATCAAATATTCCAACAATTTACTCCTTCATTTAACTACTTATATTAAACAAAATTTTTTCTTAGTGAACCCTTTGAAATAAATCCAGGCGTTTGCTAAGTTTATTGCTAAAATTGTTGTTGTTCATCGTACTTTTAGGGTAGTGTCCAAAATTTATTTCGTTTGCACTTATGTATGTCCATTCGTTCTCGCTTTCCGTCCTATGTATCTATGTACTTACATACTATACTTACGGTGACCATCCGTACTTTATTTCAAAGGAGAGTCCTTTTTCTCATGATGCTGTCCTTTGACTTTATTTATATTTAAAAAATTGTCCTTTGAAAGTGGATTATTGAAACGACGTCAGACATTTATACATTTCATATATTACATTGTCGAGGCGAGTGCATTCACTATGTATTTTATTATTATGTAAATGCCTTCGCTTGTGCGCGTATTAATGTAGTAAAAAATGGAAAATGAAGATTGTGCAAAGATTCTTTTGTTCTACGGGTAATACTTAGGGTAAGTTGCCTGGTACAGTACATTTGAAATGTAGCGGGTCACATTTCAACCAGAAATCTCCATTGTGGTATATTACGTGGTCGTATTTAGGAATATTCCCATTATAGTTCCCTTTTATGCCGGCTAGTCCACAATGTTGTTTTTGGGAATATATCTGTGCCTGGGATCCAGACTAAATTCTTTAAGCAATGCGTAGCCAAATCGATTAGAACCAATCTTACTTGAATTGCTGCCTTCGAAGAAGTATTGTTACACTGCATATATTAAGTCGAAGCCTGGGTTTTAAAGTAGACGATCATATAGTATTCTATTGCAGGAGAGCAGCCTTTTTACATCTCTCAATTAAGTTTAGAAGACACCACAGTACTTCGATAGATGCAGTTTTGTGCTTATAAGTAGTTATTACGTACGAATGTTGCTGGCGACTTTATTATTCAGCTCAGAACCATCGCTGAAAATTGAATGGGTAACCGTTTTTTTATTTCTAAAATATGGTCACCGTAAGCACAGCACACACTGCATACACACATTATTGCATAGGGTTTGCATGAAATTACACTCATATACCGAAATTCTCAAACTTTTATAATCCGTTTCAAATTTAGTTAATTCAGTTAGTTTTAATGTGAGCGATGTGTACAAATACTAAACCAACTCTAAGCTGGCTTTATTTTGTTGGCTATTTTTGACTGAAGTACAGTCATACATATTTTGTCGCAGTTCAGCGCTTAGGTACGAAAATCCTTCTAATAAAAATAAATCACATTCATAGGCAAATAAACCTGCAGTGCCTTTTGGAAGGCACTCAAAAATAAATTCGTCTATTTAAGTTAAAATTAGCATTTCAAATAAGCACCACAAAATGTATTATTATTGTTAACTCTCGCTGTGTTGGTTTAGTTGGTTGACTTTACAACCTATTAAAATTTCAACAGCTTTTGCTGGTTTATCATTTCTGTGCCATTTTGCCATAAATTTAGGTTTGCACTGTTAAGTACTGT
Source organism: Rhagoletis pomonella (assembly GCF_013731165.1). Classification (NCBI taxonomy): domain Eukaryota; kingdom Metazoa; phylum Arthropoda; class Insecta; order Diptera; family Tephritidae; genus Rhagoletis; species Rhagoletis pomonella. The sequence goes on along the minus strand of NW_023458561.1, from coordinate 55,227,409 downwards.
GCTATTTGCTTTATCATTTGGTACTTCTATTCTCAGATTTTAGTGGCATTTAACTTTTGATTTGCTCAGTACCCAACTTGCGGCTTGGTTATACAACTTTTGTGTGGTAACATTGAAATGCCTGAAGTCACATTCTACTGATAGCATATTTACCCATTTACCTTTATGTACCTACATATGTATTTGGTATAAATCTACGTGAATATTGTTTGTTAGTGTTACATATTTACAAAACTTTGACGCGTTACTAAAGAATTAAGGAAAAGCTCGAGAAGCTGTACAGTTTCTCCATACTGACCTCCCAATGTTTGGAAAAGAATATGAAAAATTATTTTACATTAGATTAAACAGCAACGCTCTCTAAAGCTTATGAGATATACATACATATATTATGTATCATACTTGTAATGATGGCAGAGCAACTAGTATAGCGACTGTATGGCGTAGGTAAATCTACAAAGCAACGTACAATAGCCAGTGGACCATCATTATCTTTTTTCAGAGTAACTTCAAAGTATAAAATTAAGTTTTTCGAGTACCTCAGTATTGCTCAATGTGTGACACGATGCAAAAAATTATTTTACTCACATTTGTAGTCAATAGTCTGCGCTATTTCCGGTCGCTATTTTATAGATATCTTATATATAAATAGGCAGACATGTTTTGTTTACACCCCTTTTACGGCTAAACTACACTTCTAAGGTATATATAATTACATATCATTAGAAAGGTATTTAGATGGTGATGTGCAGAGAGTTACTTAATTTTCAAATTAGTTTAAAATAAAATGCAAAATTCAATTCAAAAGTGACACCAAACAAATACCATATGTGACCTGGTCTACGGAAAGGGGGCTTAGGTGTCAAAAAATCAATTTTCACTTTTTAGTTGATTCGGATGGAAAATGTGATGCTTTTTCACGTGGTGAAAAGCAGAGAATCCTAACTTGCTTAGAAGTGTACTAAAAATTTTTTTTAAATTTTAAATTTTTAAATGTTCCACACTAGCAACTTACACGATGAACTATAATAATATTCCGACCAACAACAACACTTACTGGACCAACAACAACACTTACTGGACCAACAACAACACTTACTGGACGTCCGGCGCGGAGAACAATTAACGAGATAATGAGAAACTGACGAAACGAGTTGCTTACTTTTAACAGCTTTTTCACAGAAAACTAGTTTTCGCACGTAAGCTCCCTTTTCGTAGACCAGGTCACATATATATATGTACATGGTGGGGCGGAAATGCCTCCTAAATGTATGCTTTAGTATTCATGCATGTACGAAATTAAAGTTGAGTAGAATATGAAAGGGATAAAGGTAAAGAAACCTAAAGATAAAGACAAAGAGGACGACAAAATTAAATCCTTAATATAATGACAATGGTAGGCGTGAAAAGAATGGAGATAATGATCAAGATAAAGGTAAAGGAAAGGATAAAGATAAAAATGAAAAGATAAATATAAATATAATATAAAGATAAACATAAAGATAAAGGTGATGATAAAAAACGATAGAGACATAGATAGAGATAGAGATAGAGATAGAGATAGAGATAGAGATAGAGAAAGCGGTAGAGCTAAACAAGAAGATAAACTGAAGAATGGAATATGTTATGTTATGGTATGTCATGTTATAATATGTTAAGTTATGTTATGCGGTGTCATGTTACGTTATGTTATGCTATGTGACGTTATGTTATGATATGTTATGTTATGCTAAGTACCAACTTCAACTCCCCTGGATGTGGAAGTTGTATTTCGATCAAATCCATCATATCAATCAAAAAGTGAATTTTGAATTTTTATTCGCTACGAATTTTTGCATTTCAACGACAATATTGTTTACGTCTTCTTCATTTCAGGTGGCGATATATTTTTCCTACACATAATTTTATGCTGTAATGCAAAACACAATTAACGAAATTAAAGCGTTGTTTATTTAATTTGGCAAAACTCACTAAATATGTTTTCAAAATACTATTAAACATTTTTTATGAAAATAGCTTCAATTTTCTGTTTTCATTGGCTGTTTACCAAATTATAATATCCGTTAAATGTTATGTTATTGCCAATTAAATTAAGTCTCACTAATTTGCAGTAATTTGTATTTATAATTGCAATACATGCACGCATATATGTACGTACACGCACACGAGTACTTGCACAACTCATTTCCAAATCTCTGCAATGATTACACGTGGCTTATTTATTTATGCATGTGTAATTTTTGTTTTTTTTGCTTTACATACATATGTAGTTTTTACTACAAACCATAATTTTTATTGGCATTAAAGGGAGCTAATAAACTTTTTTACGGCTAGTCCATTTCACAAGCGCTTAGTTGTAAGTACTGTACTCGTAAATAAATACCTGCTTGTTTGCAAGTGTTAGTAGATTAAATATGGATTGGATGTTGAAAGTTGTTGCAAGCCAAAGCATTTGACGTTTGCAAAAAGAAGTCATACCTAAAATTATATATTTTCGACTGAAGACACGATTTCGATTTCGTATTTGTGAATTCACTTTTAAGTACATATAATACACTACCCAGAATTTACATGGATAAGGCGCGCTAATACGTAATTCGATGGTTCTCTCATTTTCACCGAGCTTGCATTGACGTCCTTCAAATTGGGGCTATGATTACGGTGACCATCCGTCCTGTATTTTACGGGACACTCATCTTTTTTGATCCATTGTCCTGGTAATTTATTAATTTTATACGGGACGCCAAATGTTCTGTATTTCTTTTGATGTCCTGTATTTGTCCCGTTTTCGGTGTTTCGACGCCTTAGAAGCGCATCAAAATGGCATGCCTATGAACTAGTTTTAAGTGATGTTGGTACATATATGATACTAATTTTCTCCAGAAACAGTTACTATTTTATAATCTGAATGCCCGTGATTCGGATCGAGTAATACGTACAGTGACTAAAATAGAAATTAGGACTCGACACTTTAGTAAGTTTTGACTATTTTTCCTTAGTTTATTTAATGTTTATTATTTATTTCATGAAAGTAAAACTCCTTTCTTAACAAAAACCATATAACACCAAATTTCCAACTTATATTAGGGTGCCCATCGAAAATCCTTTTATTTTAATTTCAAGACCCTAACCCCTAATTGTATTCGTTTTTATGAGAAATATTATAGCCTATTTTTATAGATTTTTTAAAGGTCGCTTAGGGGCCGCGACCTGTCGATTTAGGTCAGAAAATACGATTTTGTAGATTTATGAGTTTTTGAATGACTATTTCTGATTCGATTTCAAAGTGCGAACGTGATCTGGGAAGAGGGCCTTCACAATGGTATGGTAATAATCTATTGTCGGACTTGGCTTGTCGGGATTTTTTATCGGGAAAATAAAAAAAACATATTTCTCTTAATTTTTTTAATTTTGACCATCGATAATTTCCACAATTTCAAAATATGTAGTACCATCTAAAATTAAATCTATTTTTAAATAATCTCATACCTCATTTATTGCAATATACCGAATTTGGTCGAGATCGGTCAAGTAGTTTTTGAGATACACATAGTATATGATATAAGTGACACTCCGGTGACACTCCCATTTTCCTAAAATTTTTCCAAAAACCAATTTTTTGATATATGGCGATTGTATATATCAATTTTGAATAAATATTGATGATGAATTCCTTAGCCACACTGCTCAAATATCGACGGGTCGGCACCTCTAAATGACCTTTAAAAAATTTATAAAAATAGGCACTAATATTTCTCAGTAAAACGAATAAAATTAAGGGGGTAGGGTCTGGAAATTTCAAAAAAAAACATTTCTGATGGGCACCCTAACAATTAAATTTAATATGTTTAAAAGAAAGAGATATGCAAGACAAATAATGTGGGTGTTCACACCTACTTCGTTATAAGGATATCTGGTTAAAAGTCATTAGTCTCCATTGTTGTAGACTGAGGATGGCATTTTGGATAGCTTTAAGCTTACACTACAATGACCACACCGTAGTTTGATAGTCTTCTGTAATTATACACAGCCCCATCTGCACAGTACCGGCTTCCTGCGATTTTCGGCGGATGTGCCTCACCTGTGGCCACAGTTACACTTCCAGCAGGTCTGCCTTTTTCCGATACAGAATAATTATGCCTACCAAGTTTTAATTGAATTTTGTCCATAATTGTGTATTGATATTAGAAAAACACATTTTATGTACAATAAAGAATACAAAACGCGCAGTCTTGTAATAAAAAATAAAAAATAAATAAAAAAAAGCCAGCAAAAAACGAAAATGTCAGGCTGCGCGCTTCTTGCGGCACAACCACAATTGCTACTGCATTGGATGTTGGAGATGGCGCTAAGGCGTTGCCATCTATACTCATTTCAATTACAAACGAACAACAACAATAGCCAAACTAGTATTTATAAGCTGATGTTTGTTTGTCTTATCGAACGTAGTGGGCACAAGTGGATTGGCAGGCGCAGCAAAACAGTTGCACACTTTTCCATTCGAAGTGCCAACCCAGAGCCACCGTTTCGATTGCGGCAACGGCAATCCATTGCATTGCTGAATAGCAGCAACGCCTGACATCCGACAAACAAATAAATTTATGTCGTTAATGCAAATTGGCTGTAACTGTTGCTTGTTGCCTGTTGCACAACAAAAATTTGCATACCCACTTACATGCCAGCACATGCCCACATTCACACACACATACTCATTAACATTTGCATATGTAGCAAGTTAAAAACAGCAACAACTATTTTATTTGACAAACAATACAAATAAAGGGAGAAAACTTGCAACAAATGTAGAAAAAAAAAAACAAAAAGAAAAGGGAATTTTAAAAGCTGTGTACGCCAAACGCCAACACTTGTCTGTAGCGTGGAGGGAAATTTCATAGAGCAACCACGCCTGACGCACCACGCCAGCAATGATTGCCATGCGACAAATTTTCCGTGACAAAAAGGCAGGTTGCTTGCTTAGCGTCTGATGCGCAGGCGCAGCCAGTCGGCGTATGACTATTAAAAATAAAATATACAAACAAATGACAGCGTTTACGGGTTTGAAATGCCTACACCTCTGGCTCACATGTGAGTTTGTTTTCCTTTCGCCATCAAATGCTTGTGTGGGAAAAAAACTGGCGTACTGTCGCCTCTATTTATTTATTTACTTGCCGCCTGTCCGGGCTTTGAGGTGTTGCAACCGGGGAGTTGCGGAGGATTTTCTCTTACTTTACGACTAAGGCGCATACGGAAATGTGTGGTTCGATTCCCAAGTGGATTAAGTCTTTATAAATTCCGTTAAATGAACTACGGATATGTAACTTTTGAATAAATTAATTTGACCATTACGATGAAGATAATAAAGTTAAATCGAAAGTGTTTTCTGCAATTAATACCATGTGGACGTTATAGACCAGTCAAATGTATGCGGATCGATGATCCCATAAGTACCATAAGGGTTAACGCACAGTGTCTATTCCTACAAGGACATAAGAGAAGTCGTTCAAGTTCCTTCTCTATATAGGATTTGAGGGCATGCACCCTAAATTGGTCGGGGCAAGCTTGGAGCCTTGCGACGTCTACTACATCTGCCATGTAAAGGAGCGCAAAATTAGTGTTGGATTGGTGGTGGGAGAGAGACTCCATCGCCAAGTTCTGGGGTTCACACCGATGGACAAACGTCTAGCCATAATCCGCATCTGTGCCCATGCCCCGACGGAAGAGAAGGACGCGGCGTTCAAGGATCTCTGTTTTCAGCGAGCCCGAAATAACAACTGGTACGATGAGAAGTGTCAAACTGCACTGAAAATAGATGCTGCCTAAAGGGTTATGCTGCGATCGGGTGCAACGCGAGACATGTGGCACCTTTATAGGGAGCTGTAAAGGGAAGCGCGACGTATTTGCCGAATTAAGAAAGGAGAGGCCGAAATACATGAGTGCGAACAGCTTAAAATTCTTGCCGACAGGAAAGACGCCCGAAAATTTTATCAGAGAGTTAGGCGACTTACTGGATGTTTCAAGATCAGGGCGAACTCCTGTAAGAACAACAATGTCGACCTAGTTACCACTGTTCAGAAAGTACCTAAAATGTGCAGTATCAGCACGGAAAGTTGTAGAGAAGATGAACCCGATACCCCAGTCGATGATAGCGGAGTCGATGTGCAATGACCTGACTATGACGAGGTACGAATAGCAATAGCGCGCTTGAAAAACAACAAAGCTGCTGGAGCTGACAGGCTGCCAGCTGAGCTATTCAAGAACGGTGGCGAGGAGTTGATAAGGTGCATGCACCAACTCTTGGTGAACGCATGCCCGACGACTGGAATTTAAAAAAAAGTTGTCTTTATGCCGCGATGTCTGAATTCGGTATCCCCTCGAAACTAATATGGCTGTGTAAAATGACGTTGAGCAATATCATGTCCGTCAGAATTGAACAGGACTTCCCCGTGCCGTTTGATACCAAACGAGATTTCAGAAAAGGTGACTCTCTTTCATGTAATGTCTTTTATTTGATGTTGTAGAAGATAATAAGAGCCGCAGAACTGAACTGCTCGGCATTGTCATTATCAGTAAATTTATCTTCCTTCTCGGGATTAGATTGGCACCCACGTCATTGTTGATAGCCACAAGTTTGAAAAAGTAGACGACTTCGGCATGGACAATGAAAACATCTGATGAAGCGTCTTTTGGAGTTTTTGAGAGAAAGATTCTGCAAAAGTCTACGGGCCCACACGCGTTGGCGACGGCGAGTGCCGCAGATGATGGAATGATGCAACGAATTAAAATCCAGCGGCTCCGCTGGCTAGGTCATGTCGTTTGAATGGACAGAAACGCTTTGAAAGTGTTCAACGCGGTTCGCGATGCTGCTAACAGAGGAAGCTCCTCTCCGTTGGAAAGACCAGGTGGATAAGGATTTTTCTTCACTTGACATTTCCAATTGGCACAGAAGAGAAATGACTGGCATACAGTTTTGGACTCGATCAAAATCGCTTAGGCGGTTACAGCACCAATAAAGAAGAAGAAGAAGAATAATATCTTATAACGGAAATAGTGAAGAAGAAAACCATTTAATACTTCGGTCATCAAGCCGATGACCACCAAAGGATGATACAGTGTGGTTGGGAGCAATGAGCAACAGAAGTAGTAGTTACAGACAGCGATTGCAGATTTTTTAGTATAGTATATTTACAACAGTAAAACTATTTAGTAGTCATGTCAGTTTGCTGCCAGTGTTGTTATCAGTAAAATTTGTGAATTAGAACTAAGCACTTGAAATATTTCTGTTACTTTCGTTGTCCTCAAACACTTTGCACTACATAATATTTATGAGATTTTCTAACTTCAAAAGCACTTAAAATGTATGCAAATATCTCGAATTACAACTAATTTCTATTGCATCGGAAGTAATTTACCATTAATTTCGATCAACTTCGAAGTATTTGCATGCGCCTTGCTGTCTGTTTATACATACATACATACATAAATAAATAGACATGCAAATTTCTGCTAGTTCACAGAGGCAACCGCCGATAGCGCCACCTAAACAGTTTGCGAACCTGTCAAAATTTCAATGTAGTTTCTTTTGGTTGTCTTGTTACTTTGCAGCTGATGCAGCAGCAACAGCAACAGCAAAACAAACACACACCTGAGCGGCCAAGTGGTCGAATGACCGACCAATCAACGGAAGACTGGCCAGCCAGCGTCAACAGCAGCATCGCGGAGCGGCAGCAGTACACTCCATTCAGCTGACATTGGCCAGTCAATCGTCGCAGAAACTTACTAGCTGAATGAATAGTCGGTTACTTGACCGCATGCGCTTGGTCGCTTACTTGGTCGACCATTTAGTGAACTGCCTGACGGAACGACGATAAGTTGAATTTATTTGACAATTTAATGTTATTGCAATTTAGCGCAGCGAATTGTTGCTGTCGATTTGCATTTTTATGGTCAATTGATTGTGGACGCATGGATGGATGTATGGACGAACGAACAAATCGACTGGCAAGCAAGTAAATAAACGAACGTGAGCGCCATGCATATGAAGTTTGTACAAGTACTTCTGCGAACGTGCCCAAAGCTGTAATGAGGCTGAGTGGAAGTGGAAGTGGAAGTTGGGTTACGAGTGTGCTGGGGTGGAGTCACTGCTGCTGTCAACTCAGATGTCGAATATGCCAAGGTGGTAGTTAATTTTCGCTTTTGATTGGCTTCGCTCAATTTCGCCAAGCGATGAAATATATTTTTCACTTGATTACCATGGAACTGAAGTAGTATACTTATAATTCTACCTTGGTTGTGGAATTACATAGCTTCATATATTGTTTTTGAATGGAATGAGGAATGTTTGGCTATTAAGCTAAAAGTTATGTAGGTTATTTAAATAAATTATCACCACCAATTCATATAGTTTATAGCTGTAATGGAGTAATAACTATGTAAAATCGAATGTGTGTTGGAGTAGCCTATCTGCCTACGAAATGAGTACCGGATACGAGAACTAATACTAAATATGTTTACATTTTCATTATATTATTTCAAATGCACAATTCTATCGAAGCCAAGCTTAGTGCATATAGTGAGTAGTTTTTTTTAGATAAGTGTGAATATTTTGAAACCTGAAGTACAAGCTAAACAAACAAAACAGATTTGTTTCCAGGAGTGCAGCCCAAAATGTGAAGTTTCATTGTGCTTTGAGCTAACTCACACGATATAACAGTTTATTTAATGAGATTTTAGAAATCTTTCCACCAAATAATGATTTCTAAAAGAGATTTTCTTAATTGATTAGTACTTACTGGATCTTTTAGGACCCTCAGCCCTACAAGCGCTTAACGAATTAAATACTTTTTGTGTAGTTTTGATGTGAAGGTCGACTTTTAGTTGCAGTGACCACGCCCAAAGGATTACCGACCCATTAGCCTAACATCGTTTCTTCAAAAGACCATGAAGAGGCTAATAGACGTATACATCAAACAAAGCGTAGCGGGACACCTTCTTTCAAAGGCATAACACGCCTACACGAAAGGAAGATCGGTAGATACACACAAAGTTGTTAGACAAATTGAAGCGGCTCTGGAGAGGGGGGAATTCGGGTTATGTGTCTTCCTGGACATAAGGGAGGCATTCAACAATCTCTCCGCGCAAGCCATTTTGGACAGAATGACGACGATAGCGGTGCATCCCGTAATTTCGAACTGGATTAGCACTACGTTGAGCCGCAGAAGTGTTTCGGCGCAGTGGGGTAGGTATGAGACCACCAAACTGGTTAACAGGGGTAGGCCACAAGGGAGCGTTTTATTGTCGCTACTTTGGTAGCTGGTGGTCAACAGAATACTGAAGAAAATGGACGGGGGATCTGCCAAACTTACTGCATAAGCGGATGACATCTCTGCAATAGTAAGCGGAAAGTGTCTGTCCACACTCAGCTCACTTATGAGCCAAGCACTACGGGTTATACATTTTTGGGCAATCGAATTTGGGCTTAGTATTCACGCAGAAAACACAGATCTGATACTCTTCACCAGGAAATACAAGGTTCCGATCTGGTCCAAGCCTACGTTGGCTGTGGCGACCCTTCAGCTGAAGCAAATCACCAAGTGCCTCGGAATAATATTCGATAATAATCTGGCGCATCAATGTGGAGGAGGGGGCGAAGAAGGCTTCCGTGGCATTCTATGCATGCAAAAAGATGCTGGACTGCACCTGGGGCTTGTCGACTTCTCTTTCTCAATGGATATTCACGGCTGCAGTCAGGCCAGTACGGCATCGCGGGCAATGAAGAGGCCGAGAGGCTGGGCAAAGAAGGTGCCTTGTCGAGAACCATGCCGATAAAAGAGGTGCCGATTTCCCCCTAGGCGATTAAACGGGAACTCGAGCAGTTGTTTGTGGCTATGTGCAGAGAGTATGACATGAAGCTCACGAAGTTTTTCTTTTCCCTCAAGAGGGAGGAGGCTAGGCTACTGGTGGGTGTTCTAACTGAACATTGCTTGCTGGCATCGCATGCCTATAAACTTGATCTGACGAACGATAAAATATGTATGAACGGAGCAGGGTTTCCACTTATCTGGAAGCCGCCGTCAAGGTACAGTATAACAAAAAAAAAAAAAAAAAACTGCTGCATCTTCTATGAAACGGATTCCGAAGCCGTTCTCCATATTTTCCTATATTTTCCTCCTATAGTTGGAGGTGCGATAGCGTTGAACATATTCTCTTTTCTTTGAGAATACAAAATGTTGAGATTTTTTTCGAACCCACTTAAACCACAGACGGTGCATTGTAATCATCTTACATTTGTTATAGTATAGGCAAATTGCAAGGTTGTGTAACGAAGAACAGGAAAGAGCAGAGTAGAGGTGGGTAACTCAACTCAGAGTTGAGTTATTGAGTTGATTCATATAAGTGAATCGGTAACTCAGACTCCCTGTCCAAAAAAAATGTAACTCAGTAACTCAGTTGATGCCGTAGGGCTCACATGAATCAATTGAATCATAGTGGCTCATATTTGTCCATATAACTCTCTCGCTTCGCCACAGTGTTTAGCATGGCAAAGTCTTGCATTTTGTTTTTGCACGAGGCGAATTTATACAAGGTGGTGGCAAGAATACAACAACAACAACCACATGTATTTTGCATTGCGGGTGTTATGTCAAATCTCACAAATTCTTATAATTTCGTTTTTTTTTTTAGTTTTTCTCGAAATATGTATGTATGTAAGATATATAAAGATGTGCATATCAAATCAATTGCCTTTCCAACCATATCCACATTTTGAAATTCGGTACAATAGGTTTCGAAATATAAGCTTTTGAAAATATTGAAAATTCCACCTTTACCCTCCCCTTAGCACCGCCCTATTAATTTGCACAAAAAAAAATTACACCTTTCAAATCAGTAGAAAGGAGCTGACCACGCCCACTTTAAAGTTTTGTTTTATCTCAACGGCCGCTATAACGCATCTATGCCTCAAAACGAGTCTACGATACGAATGAGTGTAACATACAAAGAGTCAAATGAGTTCGTTGAATGAGCTGACTCCTTAAAGTGAGTTGGAGTCATTGAGTCAACTCCTATAAATTTGCTGAGTTACCCACCCTTAGAGCAGAGCACATTATGTGCCACTGTGAAGCCCTTACGAGGACCAGACTTCGCTTCCTTGGATCACCGTAGTTAGAAGCACACGGCCTAAACGGCATTCAGCTAAAGGACCTCGAAAGGTTTCTTAGCAGTACGTGGATCAAAGATGACCTGTAGTTGAATAGGGGTTTGTTATAATAGATCGTTTGGGTCTCGGTAACTAGGTCACCTACTCCCTCCTCAAAATCCAATCTAATCTAATCTAATGTACGTAAAAGCAACAAAACTTCCTTTAAAGCTTAAGTTTATTCAAATATGATTAGCCTTGAAAATATGCATACATGCGTGTAAAAATTTATCTTTCAATACTTCTATACTTAATAATATTTACTAAATATACACACGTACGAATATAATTGCGCATAACCATAACAATATCCCTACTTTATTGTCTGAGCATGGCGCTGTGGTAGCTACTAACAGCAGTGGGTAACCAGTTCAACCACGCATCCGCTCGCAAGGAGGCAAGTGTCCACTTCTCAGCCAAACTTAACTACCTGCCTATCAGCCTGTGACATTACTCATTTTTCGTCCGGTTTTTTCCACTACCCTAAAAAAATTCACCAAGCTCCTAGACGCAGCAATTGTCCAATGAACATTCATTGACGTCGCATTGAATCGCTAGCGGCCAAATGACAACTTATTGACAATGAGCGCTTGTACGACGACGACGATTATTCGTAACAATGACAGTAATAGCAGCAACCATGGTAAATTGAATGTGTGCTTTATGATTTATGTATGTATATAGGTAGATATGTAAATTCAGTAGCCGCTGTGATGGTAGTCGCACATTGTAAGGGGTCCGTTTCACTAGCAAATTTTTTTTTTTTTTGATAATTGCGAAATTTTTACGCTAGCGGACATAGGGTTAACGAGACAACGGCATTGGTTAGAAATTATTGGATTCGGTAATTAGTTAGGAAAAAACTAGTTAAAAATTACCTTATCGTATTTTTCATACCAAAAGAAATTTTCGTGAAATTTTTTTTTAAGATTTTTTTTATTTATCTACAGGAAAGTATTTATTCCCCGAGCCAAAAATTTTGCGCCATAAAAGATTTTTTTTTTATAATTATAACATGTGTTATAATCAATTCCGCTAGCGAATAGTGTTAGTGAAAGAGTTTGTCACTACCACTAAGCCTAGAGACTAAGCTATCGAAATAGGCCATTTGCGAAAAAATGGTACATTGTTTAAAATATGCAATACCATTTTTTTATTGCATTTTTTCTCTATTATAAGTGTGACATGAAATAAGAATTTTAAGAAAACTTGTGGCTCTTAGAAGTAGCGCTGAAGTTTGCATGTTTAAACTCGTATAACTCTGCTAAAACACGGTACAAAAAACTATTTTACAGACTGGTTACTAATTACCAAAGCAACAACGAGGTGGAGTTTGAACAAAATGCTGACATAAAATTTTTTCCGGCTACACTTGGCGAATTTTTCGCCACATATGCATTACATTTCTAAGTACATAGGTATGTTTCCTCTGACTCTATGACTTGTCGATATGACCGAACCGATATGAATATTTCTTATTTGCAAATATTTACCTAAAAACTCAATCAGTCTGTAAACATATTTTTTTCCTATTTCGTAACACTCTTTTTTTTATCGAAATTCAATAGTCAAATGTAAATTCGAATGGATTTTTGAGCGATATATGAACGACCAGCAACATGTTAATAACTTATTTCGAGCCCACTTATTGCTGCTGCCTTTTGCTATTAGATACTTGGCTGCTGACTGGCCAGTTAGTCGCGTAGCCGCCGTTGAAGTGTTGTTTATTGGTCGATGGCGTTGGTGTATATAATAGTGTTTATTTAGAGTTAGTTCGTTATCGGTAAGCCTTTTATTTTTACTTTTATTAAAATTTGCTAGTTTTTGTTGTTGCTGCCATTCTTTCTGCTCCTTGTAGCATATAAAAGTAAATGCATGTAAAAATTTATTGCAAATATCGTTGCATTATTATATGAATTTGCAAAGTTACGGGAGCCGGTAGTAATAATTACGTAGACTATCTACTGAAATTAAATTTATTTATTTTACAAGTCTATAAATTTTAATATTGCGCCATTTTTAAAGTTGGAAACATTATTTATTTTTTAAGCAGTAGTAGACTTAGGTACTGAAAAAATAAATCTTCATAACAAATTTAAAATACTTCCAGAGATTTTCTATCCTTCCAGTGATATGTATTATGAAAGTTTTAGTATGTATGGGAGGCCTAATATTCTAATAATTCAAATATAAATACCTCCATACCAAGTTCGAGTTACTTTCACAAACCCTTCCAGGGATAAGGGATATGTGGTAAGAAACCGCCCTTTTGTACGGAAAGTGGCACGCCCCCTTTTCGAATAATTCCAATTTTTCTCCATGAATATGGAATTAATTTTGTATGCACATCTCGGTGCCAAGTTCTCTGGAATAAACACCTCCAGAGATATGCAGCATAAAAAAAATCACTTGCATGGGAGTTGCAACGCCCCCTTGTCCAACAACTCCTACTTTTCGCCATGAGTATGGGATTGCTCTCACATGCATACATACACTGAGAGAAAAATCAACCAAAAATTGGTGAATATTACCAAATTCAAACTTGAAAAGGAGTCAATGTGATTTTTGGTTAATATTAACAATGCCTTGGTTGATATTTTCAACAATGATTTGGTAATATTAACCACAATTTTGTTTACATTAACCAAACTATGGGTTATCGATTTTTCGTTTGAATAAGTTTTTTTCTTGCTTCAAACTTGCACTACGTTGTAATAAAATTTATTGGGCTACAAAAATGCATACTCAAAATAATTCTAAAACATGTGATTAAAAAGTTAGAAATTCGTATGAATATTTATTAAATTTTCATGAGTTTTGCACAAAGTTTAGAAATTATATTTTTACGTTTTTTGTTGTAGTATGAACCTTATTTTTATAAAAAGTTATCGGAAAAAAAGTTAGAATACAAATAGTTGCATACATTGTAAAAAATTGTCTGTGTCAATACTTTTTTCCAGCAGTGTCGTTAATCTAATTTTATTAAGATCTTAAGTTGAAAAAAACTTTCTTTTATAAGATTTCCTTGCAGGAGTTACAGCCCTAGAGCTAATCTGAATGCTTCAGCAATAGTTAGCCATCATGTGTGCATTTCAGAGGTCTTGATAGCATTCCTTCATCGCAAACATGAGGGTATATTTAGAATCAGCTTCGTCAAATTAGTAAACATCATTCAGAAGGCCAAAAGTGCAATTTTTTTTGCCAGTGTAATAATAAAAAGTGATTGGCGTTTACACAAAAGGGGTATTCTCTGAGTTATGCAAAGCCCTCGCACGGTTTGCAAAGCTGTCCCGTACGAAAACCGGTTTTTACTGTGCAATGCGTGCTATCTGTGTACTATGCAAGGGCTTTGCAAGACTCAGAAAATACCCCTAATATGATAGTGTTTGGGCGAGCTGCTTCGGCGATTTGTGGCGTGCGGCTTGATTTTGTCATATAAAGCGGAAATACAGTTGTACGCCGACTCCGAACGGCGATTGTATTCTTATCAGAAGCTGTTTTTCATGGCAAACGTACACTCGGAGGTTCGCCATTGCCTGCCGAGGGGCGACCGCTGTTAGAAAAAACATGTTTGTGTTTTATTTGTTGATGTTGGTCGGAAACCCTGAAATCAAAGTTCAATAAACCTAACCAAAATAAAACGACATTAAATTTAAGTACATACTTCCTTCCTTTTAGGAAGACATACTTTTTAAGCGTTTATCCTAACGACGCAGCTGTTCACTTAGATGCGAATTCTTTTTCGCGCTATCACCTCGTATCAGTGCCGGCCATCACTTGTTTGGCATGGAGACATTTTTTCACTTCCACTTGGCTTCTTGGTTATTGCACGTGCTGTGGCGGCTCACTATCGTTGCATGCCCATCTGTAAAAGTTGTTTGTAAGTTTCTTAGATGAATTTGCATCTGAAGCTATTTTTCGACTTTTGCATTGATACAATCCGAATATTTGTAATAACTATCTGTTTGTCTATTTATTTAAGAAAAGTAAAGAGCCTGACAGACGTGGCAATATTTCCGGCTTTCGCACGCAATTCGCTGTCAAATTGAGAAAGAGAAATTTTATTTCGATGTGTGAACATCCAGAAAGATCTTTCTGTCACCTTTCGGAAATCAGTTTCAGAAATAAAAGTTGCAAGGTGGGACTGCAACTGCAAGAGCGAAAATCGATTTCGGAAATATATTTCAACTTGCTCGTGCTGCACTAGCAATTTTTATTTCTTCTGCAAGTGCTGTCAAACTAATCGAGTGTTGCCGTGTGGCCCTGACCGTGAATTTGTGTAAAATGATAAAAAATATTGTTGAATTAAATATCAAAAATGCTTGAAATATATTATTTTGTTTAATTTACTTAATCGTTAAATTATTGTTTACACGACAAATATGTTAATTATAACCTATATTTTCTCGCTTTTACAAGAGAAATAGCAAACAAACGACAACCCCACCGCCCATGGTTGCATTTTAGTATCGAGAAAGATTGCCAGAAACTCATTCGCTGTGTGAACAGCCAAAAAGCGATTTCAGAAATTTTTTCCTGCAATTCGCCGTTCGGAAATAAAAACCTCTTTCGAAAGACACTTTCCATGCAAGGTGTGACTGCTCATGCAACTGATTTCTCAATTTGACAGCCTTTCCGAAATTTATTGCATCGAAATATATTGCCACGTCTGACACGCTCTTAACTGTCGAATGAAGACAATACCCTGCCTCAAATTGTGTACGTCGTCATAGAGAAGGAAGACACGAACATGTACAACAACAATACAAAGTCGGGCAAATAAAAAAAAAAAATTGCAAAAATTATCGCGGCGTGCAAGAAATATTTGCATAAAAAAAGTAAAAAGCCCAAATAAAAACAATGAGAGTGAAAAAGGTTTAGCTGCTGAATACTTATGCTCGATTACTTTGTACGCGAATTTTCGCCATGTTTGCTTCCTTCACTCATTTCCTCTGTGTCCATAAAAAAAAAAATCAGTTGGCGCTTCTTTGGCTCCTTTTTACAATTTCTTCGCTTGTCTTCGATTGTTCTTTAGAAAAATAGTCAAATCGAATTGGAAATCACAAACAGCAGTAAAGCAACGAAAGAAAATTTAAGACAAAGGAAGATGATTCGCAAATGCAAATTCGATTTGCATATAAAGCGCTGAGGTTGCAGTCAGTCAGTCGATGTCTATGGTAGTGCGATTACAGATGAGCAGCATTTGTAGAAGTCGAAAAGAATTGAGTTTAAGTATGCGAAAATTTACGAGTCATGCAAAAGTTGATGCAACATTATTGCAACGGATGTCATTCTTGCAACGGAATACTCGGGGATTTTGGTTGCAGCATAAATGTTAATGCAGATATGTAAATTTCCTCCTTTACAATTTATGCAAAGTTGTTGAGTGACACTGAAAGTAAAGCGGTCACATAAGGGTGTGTCGACTATGAATCGGCTTTACTAAAAAATATTAATTATTATCCAATTTCAATAATGCACAATTAAATTTAATGTTTGAAACACCATTTCGAAGGACGGCTTCACCGGTTGAGGTAAAAATAAAAACTTTTTAATAGGGTTGCCACCCGATTTAAACTTTAGTGACTTAAATATATATCTTGAGTAAAATATTGCAATGCACTCAGGGTATGAAAGGCATTTAAATGTACTCTTAACCAGAAATAATAATTTTGAAGAGAGTTGCCAACTATTTAAAAATTTAAATATATATTCGCTATATATACTATAAAACCAAGTTGCGTACATATGACCGCCCATAGCTCGAGAACGGTTTGTCCGATTTAAGTAGACTTTTTTAGTTGTTTTTGTCTTTGCCCAAGGAAAAATGTTACAGAGAGAAAACCCCGATAGATGGCGCTGGAATCGATTTATTATTAAAAATCGTATTTATAGTCCGATTTCGGTCATATTCTATATATGTATTGGTAACATTACCAATTAAATATTCGAAACCCACATAAAATTCTCTAAAACATGCATCTAATTTCAAGTCGGCGACGAATGTCAAAACGCGCACCAAGAGTCAGAGTCGACCAAATTTAACACTTTACAAAAAAAAAACCAAAAGAAGCCAGAAAGTTCCGAATTGACATTTAGTCATTCGCTCATATTATTCAGGATCAGTAGTCAGTTGAGCAGTAATTTTTTTGCCACCAAAGTCATTTCCTTTTGAACCACCCTTATATGTACTCAAAGCATTCCGCACCATGTATTACATACTTACATGTGGCTTTATATTCACTCCAATATATTTAGCTTATGCTGCTACTACATACCCGAGGAACATAATTTTATTTCTGCTAATAATTCAGTTTCGTCGGTGCCTTGTATCACGGGTAATCATTCCGCCAATAGTATCAGTCAATCGGCAAATACACCGGCAGCTAGGAGAAATAGTGAAAAAGTTTAAATAAAATGCTAGAAGATTTTTGCATGTATTACACTGTAAGCGACCTCAGTAATGTCAACGGTAATGTTGCTCCTTCAAGGCTGTCATCGTTGTTTGAATGTCAGCGCACAGCTGCGTAGCTGCCTCCATCAGCGCATTCATTCTCGTAGCTTGGTGTTATTGTTTGTTGTTTGTCATGATAAAGACGACAGGTACGGCTGTCAATGATTGTAATGAAGACTTTATGTATGTCTCCATTGCTGACGGCATTTGTTTATTTTATTTTTGTATTGTTGCTTGTTGAGCTTGGACTTGACTTGGATGGCTTTTACTCACGAGTATGGATTTGGCGGTTTATTGTTGTTGATATTGTTTTCGTTTTTACAGCTGCTTTGTGATAATAATGCACTCTAGTATTATAGTAGTAGTAGTTTTTTTCTTTTCATTGTAGCATATCCTGTTTATAATTCCGGTGTAAACAATTGTTACTTTGACGCATCGCAGACGATATTCAACATACAGAGACGTCATCAATAATATTGGTTTGCTTGGCGAGGATAGTTGCGAAGATGGATAAATTATGCAAAATATTCAATGACATGAAAAATGTAAATACTTTTCATGACGTTTTGAATTTTGAAAAAGAATACGTAATGGCAATTGAAAGCGGTGTTGAATCGCTAATTCCTGATAAAAAAGTTTCCACAAATTCTATTGCAAAATATGCTGAGTAACGCAGATGTGAATATAGGTTAATAGGTATACATGTCCTATCCGTCCACCCCTTCCAAAATCGAGGAAAATATTTTTAATTCGAAGCCGTTAGAGTATTAACTATCTAGTCGGGGATCTTCTATCTTTAAATTGCGCTAAACTCACCGGAAGTTCGTTTTTTTAAACAAACTTTTACGCATCTATTTAATATATGTACTATATATCGACACTTGAGTGGAAGACCGACCTATCTCGGCAGCCAGTTCGAAAACGCCATATGGACGATATCTATCAAAGATCAGAAGGCTTTGGGAGCTTTCGAAAGAACTATTACTCTTCCGAAAAGAGCTGCCACCTTTGAAAAATTAAAAAAAAAAATGATTTTTATAAGCTTGGTTTCTCAACTTAACTGTGAGAGGGTTGCCGCCTGTTAAAAAAATCAAATTAAATTTTAAACAGGGAAATTGCAAATGTAGTTTAAAAATGTTCCCCCACAGGGGCCCAGACGAAAAAGGTTTAAGAAGGGTGTAATTTAAAAATTATTTGAAAAGGGTTGCCACCTGTTTTAAATGTCGAATTTAGTTAAAAACAAGTTATATTCAGTATTAAAATATGGGTGTTAAACGAAAGAATGCTGAAAAAAATCTCCAGTTTAAATTCAAATGAATTATTAAGTTAAATAAATTACTAAAACAGGTGATTCAATCGTTTTTGGGTTTGAGAAGGATTTATATCCGGACTGTATTTAGGAGAGTTGCCAGGTGCTAACAAAAATTTAATTCATCAGGTAAATGATTTATATATCAAAGTATCAGACGGAAGAGGTTTAAAAAGATTTCGGTTTGAAAATACTTCGTAGAGGGTTGCCACCTATTTGAAAAGCCTAATTTATTTCGCTTATACACAATTTTAACGAAATATTAACATATAAGCGGCAAAAGAAAGATTTTTAATAAAACTTTAGTTTTAAAATATATTTTGTTAGGGTTGCCATCTATTCGATTTTTATTTTGAGCGCCAAGTTCGGTAATTTTGTCATCAGCCTTCTCGGCGAAGTTAATTGGCCCCCTCAGAGCCGCGATTTCACGCCCTTAGACTTTTGTGTGCCATGCTGTGAATGACTGATATTATGCGAACAATCTATTAACGATGCAGGCCGGCATTTCTTGAGATATAGCCAGAAACCGTCACCAAGGTCTTGGAAAACTGGATTAATAGGATGCGCTACTACGAATACAACCACATAATGAAATCGTGTTTCATAACTAATGGGAATATTTGTTCTTTCGAATAAATCCATAATATACCGAAAGAACTTTTTTTTGAGTTAATTTTTTTCTATAAATCATTTATTTTTTATGGTCTTCAGATCTTTTATGCGAAGGTCATCAGATCCGCACCGTCATTCTAAATGTGCATTAAGGTTTTATTTTTTAAAGTTACGACATTTTTTTAGCGGTACAGGGTGGTTTGAATTTTGAGGAAATGAAAAACCGACGCCATGTGAGACCTCTCGTCGTTCAGAAAGGCCTGGACGAATTTACTTGAAACATTTGAAATATTTATTAAGGTTTTTGAATAGTAGTCTGTTTAAGAAGTTAAATTACATTTTGGCGTCTTAACGCCATGCGGGTTCTCTAGTTTAATTTAATGAGACTACGCTTGTGAGTCGTCCAACAATATTATATGTTTAAACAAACCCTGTTTCCTGTAAGTATGTACAACTGCTTTAAACAAGTTTAAATAAAATCTAACACAGCATGCTTATAAACAACATGGACCACCACCATAAAATAGATCGCCTTTAATGTTTAACAACTCGAATGACACTAGAAAACATTTTAGCAAAAGAAAAACAGGTATGCATTCAGCAAATTTCTACTTGGCAAGCGGCACAAATTACTTCGATGCAAACCTGAGCAATTTGTTTCAATTTTGTTGTGCCCTTCCAACCCACTTGGTCTGTGGTTTGCGGCTGTCGTCAGTGGAGGAAGCATAAAAAATGCAATCAAATTAAATCAATTTAAATGCGACTGTGTAATCGATCGCGTGCAGCGATAAGGTTTCTGCGACGACAAACCACCTGAGGGGCATTCAACAAAATGCTACTGCTACACTTTTTCGCTTGCTGCGCCCGTTCCACCTGAGCATGCGCGCTTCAACGCTGCATGCGCGATCGACCTTCCAGCCACATTTCTGGATAGGTACTTGTGTGCCTCATTGCAGCAATGATCGACAATTAATATGTTAATTGGCGCCGTTGTGGGCTGACTGCCAACGAGAAGTTGTACTGTCATATATTCAGAATCCACAGGTACAGGCTCCCGACGTGTATTGAGCGCTGATCCAGTAGACTATCCTTAGTCACCCTAGGCAATGTGGCAATTCATGTACGTACATATGCGCTTGGTGCTGGCACAACATATTTGCATATTTTCCTACTATCCACCTGAATAAGGCCAAAGCTGTCGCTGCCGCATGCGCGTCATTATTCATTTGCCTGTAATTGTGCAACCTGTCTAATATTTATTTAATTCAGCGGCGAGTTCTTTCTTGCTCTTGCGCTGTTATGTTGTTGTCATTTGTGTCCCCTGGATGCTTTGAAAAATTGCAACTTCTTCTATTTCTAAATTGAGTTGCCGCATAATTACCGGCTGCAAGCGCGTGGGTATAGTGCACAGTAAACACTGCAATGTCTGGAAACTCTAAGAATTCTATGTTGGTTGTATGCAAATTTCGGTGGCATCCAAATTGCTCGAAACAGCAGCTGCAGTTAAATAGAGTTACTTCTCTTGCGCATGCGCACCAATTATGTTGATGCATGCGCTGCTTGCAGGCAAATTGTAGTCGCGTACAAATGGAGCTTTTCTAACTATGTATGTATTTCTTTATCGCCGTAGCTTTTCTGGGCTATTTCTCTTTTGATTTCCTGCAGTATTGTGGCGGCTTTGAACAAACAAATAGATTTTTAGACTAATTTTTACAGCAGTCAATTCGATTTGGTGCTTAGTTGTAATTCTAAATGACCAGCTGTGTACGCCATGGACAATTTCTGGCATTAACTCTAAAATATTAGGTTTTTTTTTATTATTGTTGTGGCCCAGTAAATTTTGATTTCAACCACTTTGCCACTATTTTCTTTTAAAGGAATGAAATAAACTAGAAAGCCTAAGCTGAAGAAGTTTTAGCTACTATTCGTGAGGTTATCAAATCTTCTTATGAGATTTCAGTATATGCTTCAGTCAGTGAACCATTATTAAATCCAGCTTAGAGCTGCTAGAGTGCAGTGTTGCCGTTGTGCAACTAAAGGGGCAATTTGACCCTTTTTAATCGTCAATACCCTTTGACCCGACTCTTTGAAAACTTAGATTTTTTTACCCTTTTCCAAAATTATGCGCGACTTTTGCCCGTTTTCAGCGATTTTTTAGGAAATGTTAGCATAACCATGCTACTAAAAAATTCATCACTTAAAACTTTTAAGGGAAATGTAACTCTTCTAGATTTATATGTATGTTTGCAACCCTGCTTTGTGAAAAGCTTAACCCGCTATTTTCTTTTTAAAACAGATTTATTCTTTTAGTAGTAAAGAAAAGCAAAAATAATATGGTGACCCTTGTTTTCGTCAATTACCCCTTTTTTGCGACTTTCTGAAAATTCTCAACGGCAACACTGCTAGTGTGTTCCACGCATGGACCATAGATCAGAATGCAAATAATTTTAATTTAATTTTGTATTTAGCATCAGTGATGCCAGACATTCCCTGTTAAAAATCCCACGAAAATGGGGAAAAAATCCCTCAATTACCCACATCTTGAAAATTTATCCCACAAAATTCCCAACGAATTTAAACATATACATGTTTCAGTAGTAAAGAAGTAAAATTCATATAAAATAATAATAATAGTTTGGCGCTTACACATATGTGCTTTTCCTCCAATTTGTGGCGGTCCCCTTGATGTTCTCACACAAAGGGGAGGGACCTACGCCGACTCCGAATGGTGAGTGTATTTTTATGAGAAGCTGTTTCTCATGGCGGAGGTTTGCCATTGCCTACCGAGGGCCGACCGCTGTTAAGAAAAAACCCCTTTTTCTGCTTTTTTTTACTCATTCATTTTTTCACTTTCATTTTTTTGCTCACTCACTAAGGGCCTAAAAGAATTTTTTGGTGACTTTAAAATTGAAGCACATTCATGTGCTATTTAACATTTCATCCGATAATTTGTTCCGCTTTTTACATGAAACACCAGTTACAACTGAAAATATTCTTTCTTACTCAGCGCTTGAATTGGTTAACGTAAGAAAATTTTCGAAATTGTCCTTATACTTTTTAACAATTATATACCATTTCACTCCACATCACATCTTCAGAACGATTAATTACGTAAGAATGTCGAATATTCTTGAATTTTGATCAATTATGCAACAATAACTGCGTCAAAAGAAAATCCCTTATTTATATGAAATGTCCCTTTTTTCCCTTTTAATAATTTTTGATGCAAAATATCCCTCAAATAGGGAAATTACCCACAATCTGGCATCACTGTTTAGCATGTAAAGGTTAAGCAAAGGTGAGTTTAATTTGCTTAATTTTGTGTAGCTTCAAGCATTATTTCTGAAATTCGTACTGGCGCCAGGCGGTAATGTGTCGACCATTTTGGTGGTCTCGATTTATGTAAGCAAAGCTGTGTGTTTACCTCACACCTGTGCCACGTAATCGAACTAGTCTCATGTACAATTTACTAACATATTGAATAGCAAATACTATGTAACAATTTGTTCGTTAAATCTATAATGATATATGTATGTATATTAGGGTGGTCCAAAAATACACGTGAAAAAGTAATGTCGGAATTTTAATGCTCTCACCCCCTAGGATTCATCTTTATCGAAATAAAGCGTAGCCCTACTTTTTTATTTTAAAATCAAAGAAATATTTAGAGGTCGCTCAAAGCGCCCAAAGTTTTCCATGTATTTTGTATGGGGAAAAAAACAACTTTTCGTAGAAATGGTATAGAATTCTTAAAAATCATAACTTTTCTATCGGATAACTCTGTTTCTCTGCAGCAGACTCCCAATAATAATATTCAATTGTTTATTTAACCATTTTGTAATACTAACGATTTTTTATTGGTCCCCCCATTAAATTTTTCAGGGTCATTGAATTCTTTGGTCTTTGCTCTCTCATGTTATTTTTTTTTTTTGTAACAACCCCAAATTATAATTTCTTAAAATTATTACAGATTTTCTGGGGCAAACCGTGGTTCAATATGCATCAATTGAGCAAAAATGGAATGTCGATTTTTTTAATCGATTCATGGATCGAAACGGAACTAAAAAATCGACGAAAAATCAAATCAGAAAGGCCACCCTGGCCTCTAGCTCTGAACTGGTGCGCTTCTAGTACATTTAGACCCAGTACTGGTTCGCGATAAATCTCTTTTGCATGCAAGCAACTGGCGAATTTAACATGGCGATGTCCTAGGAAGTGTCAATTGCCCCCCGCTGCATCCCTTTTTCGATAGTTTCGAACTAGTCCTAAACTCTATAGTTCCGAACCAGTTCTGAAATCGACAGACGAAAGAAAAAAGTATCATGATTTTTCAATCTTTTTGGTTCTTCCGTGTGTGCGATTTTAAGTTATTTTGGATGAAATGTGTTTTCAATTTGAAATTAAATTTGTTTGAATGATTGTAAGAAATGTACGTTTACATACCTTTAGCTGTAGTTGTGTTTGCAGAGGTGCTCGCTGTTATTTCTTAGATTCCAGACCTTCCCAAGATGTTGAAATGTTAACACAAATTTTAGTTTTGTATTACCAAGCTATGAAAAAGCATCTGCGAAGTGCAGAATAGAAGCGTATTTGAACGAAAAACCCGCCGAACACATATGTATGCAAAGTAAACAAGCCCCCCGCTGCATCCCTTATTCGATAGTTCCGAACTAGTTCTAAATTCGACAAATAAGATCTAGTTCGTTCTGCATCCCTTTTTCTATAGTTCCGAACCATTTCTAAATTCGTCACTTTAGATATAGATTTCTAGTGAAAAAAACTGAAAAATATACTTTCTTAAAAGTACCACTTTTCGCCGATTTTGGACTGGTGGGGATCTAGTTCCTATCGGACTAGTTCCTTTTTGGCGATAAAGACCTAGTACGGAACTAGAAATTTGATTCACTAGTCCGCGGTTTCCCTGCAGGGTATGTATATAACTAATAGCTAAGCGCAACTATGTATCTTCTCCTTTCCTAAGGCCGTAATGTACTTTGGGACCAGCTTCTGATGGTCCACTAAAGTAAATGAATTGCAGCACCACTGACACACATTGCAATCACTTGCATTACATGAAATTTTCAGTTGGTGATTGCCATAAATTTTCTGCACATTGAAAAATACTTGAACTCGCCATTACGAAAGGTCTAAGCGGTACCTTATTTGAAAAATGACGCGTCAAAGCGACCATGGCAAGCAACAAAAAATAAAAACATGAGCCGAAAATGGAAAAACCACGCCAGCAAAAAAGTAAGCAAATGGCTCACAATGGTAGACAAACAAGGTATTGCCATGGAGGATGCTCAAAACTTACAAAAGATCAGCGCAATTTGACCTACAAACAAAAGTGGAGCAGCTACTATGCGGCTGCACGGCGACGCGGCAACAATTAAAGGAAATCACAGGCAAACGTAGGTAAAAAGTTGCCGCCCAATGTGCCAACAAGCGGGTACAACGATCGGCCTGGGAGTCGAAGGCGGTTAGCTGGATGATTTGCAGAATTTTTAGCTGCGTTGCTGTCGCTGCCGCCAGATGATGAATGTTTGCGCTTGCGATCGCGCGTCGGTAATCAGATGCGGATGTGGCGCATGAATGTACGCCAAGCTCTTTATTGCCTAAATTGATTAATGAAGTTGTGCGCGAAAAGCTGCTTTTGAACAGGAAATACGCGGATAGTGATGACAGTTGTGGCAAACTATGCATAAGCAGCTGCACTTAAAGCAAAATACTGGGCATTCGAAAGAAGTGGCAGTGGTGGTAGTCTCAGCTTGAAATCGAACAAATGAAAAGCAAGTGTCAAATAAAATGGAAATAATTTGAAATAATAGATTTGCAATGAAAACTGCAGCTAGCCGTCCTTCTGCGGTCACAGTTGACTAGCTACTCCATCATTTTCCGCCGCGTCATACCACATGTCGCATGCCGCATGATATTGCATCATTGAGGTCGCATTGTTGTCAAAGCTTTTTCTCGACTGGCATGCCGTCGCTGCAGTTAACCAACCGCAAATGTCTGAAGATCCGACACTTCAAATGCACACTCCTCTGTCCGCGTTGGCCATTCGCATTTTTGTAATATCCACAGCCACTTTGCGGCATTCCCAATTGTCATTTGGTACTCCGCGGAGCTTCTCACTGCCATTCTCATTCAACTTTTTGCAACTTTCCGACTTTTCTTACACTCGCATTCTTACTGAAAATTGCTTGCCTTCTTTGTTGGTATTGTCTGTTTTTATTGTCGCAATTGTCATAGTGCGGCCATACCACAGCGTACTGTCAGCAGCTGCGACAATTCCAATCAATCAAATGGCGGGCGAACATGCAGCTCGCTAAGCAGCACCAATAGCGCTTCACAACGCGAAGCAATGGCCATCCTCGTTGACAGTAAAGTCCACAAAGTAAAAAGGAGCGTGCTTGGTGCTCTTACCGATTAAATGAAGTTGTAAGAATGAATTATGTCATTGCAGCAGTAGTTGCTAACGAAGCAATTGCTGATTTTTGCTCAGCTCTTGGATGCGGCGTCTGCTGTTGGTAATTGAGTTATCGCACTTGCGAGAGAAATAATGGCGCTCGTGGAAGTGTGAAATTCCGAAATAAATTGCGTCGCGGGCGAAATTTTGCTTTTTGCAAATTTCTTTTATAAAGTCATTATGATAGTGATATTATTTAGCGGCGTTGCGACAGGGGTGGTGCACACTGAGTAACGCCAAATGGCCTGCGGTCTTCACAGCCTTGAATTACCTAAACGGTAGTCTCTGATTGCGATTTTGATAACGCATTGGATTCGTTGATCCCTGAGCTGGCAGGCTAATGCCATGCCTGCCTGCGTTCAGTTAAAATCGTTTCCGGCTCAGAGTACGTTCCACCTCCTGTCGCCGTCAAATTAGTGGTATAGGTACGGCTGAGATGATTGCCGTTTTTTGCGCTAGTCGGCTCTGCAGTTGTGCTATTTAGGAAGTAGCCGATTGTCTGCTGTTATGTGCGATGGAGGTAGGGGGGGGTCAACATCTACTCAGACAGCCAGGCGGCAATCAGAGCTCTGGGCTCACATACAGTAAAAGCGAACCTTGACTTTCGACAGCGTCGGAATATTACTCTATTAGTCTCGTTTGGTTGCCGGGCCATAGTTATGTGGCAGGAATCTGTGTAACTGATGAACTGGTTAGATGCGGCACCCTTGAAGAATTATCGCCAAGAGGAGGGAGAGTGATAGTTCGCTTGACTAAATGTGCACTTCACTTTGAAAGATAGGCCTCCGGCCAACTCAATGAACGTTGTAGGAAAATCAGTGCATATGCTACGGCGCGGTTATTCTGGTCGAGGGCGGAGCGGGGCGATCTAGGGATCCTTAGGCCCTTGAAGCCGGATCTCCATTGCTCTATCGGGGTCCATGCGGTGAGATTAAATGTCTTTCCGGATACCTTTTGCTAGATAGCGGCTTGGGGACTTGGGATCATAGTTTCCATGTAACTTAACCTAACCTAACGGCGTGTGGCAAAATTGCAAGTCTAAAAATGATGACTGGTAACATTAAACATGAAGTCTTTAATTCGTTTTTATACAGAAGAACGGTTCTTTAAGAAGGCAATTTCACATGAGGAGGTTGTTGTTAGTTTGGAGAGCTTTGTAGAGTTTTTTTTTTATACTCGTTCGAACTTATTTGCCGAAGTCAAAGCAGAAATTAAATGTATTTACTTCTCATGAAGAAAAAAAATTTCAGAACTAATTTCTTGCATCAGAAGCAATGTTGGCGCAGTCCTATTGGCAAACTGGATAAAATTTGTGTGCCTTTTTTTTGCTGCTATCTCCCGATTCACTAGAACAACTCCACCAAGAAGACTGACCCGCTGCCGCCTAAGATATGGAATCTCTTAGACTATGTGTTCTACAGAATCCTTAAGCGCTCCGCTTTTCATATAACTCTTATCACTGCTGCGAGTCAACAAAAGGCATGCGAAGCCAACATACAAGTGTCTTTCCGTTGAAGAGACAAATAAACTTTGTACGCTTCCCATCACATGTTCCATACACTGAGAAAAGAGTCAGCTAAATATATTCCTCGTCCGCTGTGGTGTAGTGTTTTTTTTTTTTAATAGCGGTCACTCCTCGACAAGCAAAGGTAAGCCTCCGAGTATATTTCTGACATGAAAAACTGCTTCTCATAAGAAAAAAACTTACAATGCCGTTGGGAGTCGGTACCTCCTCGGACACCTTGCAGCCGTGCTTTTGTCAGCACTTTCTCTGCCATCCGCATAGTGTAGAGGTCATGTTCCTACTTGATCGCTTGTAGTTAAATCGGCAGATCTTCAACTGGTTTCACTTCTTTATCCCACTACTAATTTTTTCAGAACGGAAGGTTAACGTCTTTAAAAATGATTGGACTAATAGACGAATAGGAATATGCATAGCAACGATGAGAAGTTCGACCTCTTAATCTCTACGGCAGAGCCGCAGCGAATGTGGGGCGCGACGAGCCGAAGGCTAGGAAGGATATAGTATTTCAGCATTCTTGTCCGAAACCTACCGAAAAATTGAAATATATTGTAGACGCACTCTGATACGGTAAGTTGATTTAGGGGAGTAAAACACATTAAATGCAATTCTGATGAAAACTGTATAGGCTGAAGGGAGTAGTACTAAACTTCCAGA
Source organism: Rhagoletis pomonella (assembly GCF_013731165.1). NCBI lineage: Eukaryota > Metazoa > Arthropoda > Insecta > Diptera > Tephritidae > Rhagoletis > Rhagoletis pomonella. Next base: position 55,199,192 of record NW_023458561.1, on the reverse strand, counting down.
GGCAGTAAAATATGCGCCTTTAAGAGGTGGGAAAGGCTCTGACAGAATCACATCTTCCAGCTCAAATACATATACTGAGCCACCATAGATTTTCGAACATCGCAAATAATAATTTTTAAAAACTTTTAAATGTACCAGTTAAGGCAATTTTTTTATACATTTTGAGGTACAAATAAAATAAAAATTTTATTTTTTTTAAAGGATTTTTTTTTTTGTATATTACGAATGGTTAAAAATATTTGTACACATATTCGAGTTTTCCGTTGTTTTTGTGGGAATTTTAGGAATAGAACAATCTCTTGTGACTTTTGTTTTCTACAACTTTTTATTCCACAACAAAGAAGGCATGAATGTTGCCAGTAAGTATAACTATGTATGTTCTATGTTCAAATGTAGACCCGAATTTTCAAGCTTTCCCAAATCTAATAATTTGCTTAACTTTATTAACAGATTAATATATATAAAAAAAGCTATAACATATGTAAGTTCATATTTATTGCACTTAGTTGATTAAACCCGGCAGCCGTTTAATTCGATTAAATTCTCCTCGTCCATTACACTTCAAAATCTATTAAATTGCACCAACTAAATGAACAGATACCGGAATTCATGAAAGTAACTAAGTACATGTACACTGATTAATATACACATACATAAATGTACATTAGGGTGCTTGGTCCAAAGTTTCAAAAAAAAAAAAAAAATTTTAATGCACACTTAGCTTTAATATTTAACTAACGACTTTTTCATAACCGATAACCTCATCTATATAAACGTGTTATTTCATTTCGTAACCACAATACGCTTGTTATGATAAAATAGTTAGTAAAATTTTAAAGCTAAGTATGCGTCGTAATTTTATTTTTTTTTAAAGAATTCTGAGCGGGAATATTCTTATTCAATCAAACGATATTTGTTTTAACTGATTTTATAGCAATTTTAAGAAACAGATTTCCCTATGTAAAAACTACCGGCGGCACGTCGTTTAAATATTAACCGATAAATAAAATAAAATAATAAAAATACTGGTCTGCTTATTTTCGATATTCTTCAGTTCTGGGGGGTGGTAGCGTGAAAATTCCAAAAAATTCATTTTCCTGTGTATTTTTTTGGGCCACCCTAATGTATAAACATACATACACGTAATCGCATACATATTTATTTGTTGTACAATAAAGTACATACATACATGCAACGCGACAACCAGACAATGCAACTGTTATGTGCATCTGTGACCGAGACGAAATGATATGCAGTTTGGCGACCCCACGGCGTCATTGGCATAGCTTTTTGATAGATGACAACAGTTTTTGTGATTATGATTGATTATCGTGAGTTCTGCGCCGACTGCCCGCCATAGAAGTTAATTTGCTTCGCATTGTGTTGCATGTAGAGTGGTAAGCGCGCCTGGTCTGCGGCTGGTAGCAAGAGGAAACAACGAGTACAACATGTTGCAAAACACCGCGAATGCTGTACGTCTGCAGTTGTGTTTTTTTTTTTTTTGAATTTTGACTCTGACCGACGCGTCGCCTGCTGTAGTTAAACTTGTGAAAATATCAAAAATGAAAGTATCTACATATATGTCATCAACATATGTGGACACATATAATTCAATATGTACTCGCAGTACTATTATAAGTATTTATTTGTTTAGCATTTTTCATAAACAATCTGTTTTAAATTAATAAATAGATACTAAAGTGCATCTTGAATGACATTAAATACATTTTAACTGACAAGTTATACCCTTCACCAACAGTGATAGTAAAAATGAAATTGCGGCATTGCTGTATTTTACCCCTGAACTCAGATTTGTGTTAAATAAATATTTTATCTTTACGGTGAATATATTCACTGGTTTAAAAAGAGAAGTATACAATTTGTTTTATCCTAAACTAATAAAGTTAGATGGACGGACTTGGAGGATATGGTAGTGTGCATATAAGTCCTTAACAGATACTTTTTTTTCAAAATATATATAATATGAAATTTCCAAGGATATTCAAGGATAAAGTTTTAAAAGGACATTTTCAATACTTATTCGTCCGGTTGCACTAAAAAGTTATATATTTTTTCAATTCTACAGAATTTTGTCCTTTTAATTGATACACATATTATTACTCTACAATGCGCCAAATCTTTTAAATAATTTTTTTATGCAAACATATCCTAGAAATTTCAAAGTCATTTAAAAATAAAAGCTTGTAAAAAGCCTACCGTCAGAGAAAAGAATTAAAAACGCCGTTTTACTATATTTGGCTCCTAGTTTTGTGAACAGATAGATTTTTTCGTGTATTTTAAAATTTTTTGGTTTTTGTTGCACGGTGGACCCTTCGTCCAACAATTTTATAGGTACTAAGCGCCGAAAAAGTACACAGACGTATGAGCGCGTAAGTAGCGAGGATTGGTGTAACGGACAAAATTGAAACCGCTTACTGGTACAAAATACCGTTTGTCGGTAATTAAGGGTTAAGCATACATACATACGTAAGTATAGATGCAAAAGCCGGTATGCACTCAGCAGATGGATTTGAAGCTCACTCATGCGTTGCAAACAAAATGCCAAATTATCAACATTTATGATCATAATGTGTTATACATATATACACAAAAACATAACGACCGTTTGTCATGTACATTTAATGGCAATTATACATATAAATATACATATGTAATTATGTAAATACATCCATGAACGTCCTTATGTCGATATATATTTTTTGCATGCAATTTTAAGTTTGCAATTTTTTTTACGAAATGCTGTTTTGTTCGCAACCTGCCTATTCAAATAACCTAGAATGTGCGATGTATCATTTCGATAGTTGATTTTTAATTATTTTCATTGCTATAATTTTGTAAATATTGTGTAAAAAAAAATTGCATCTGCTAGTTATTCAGCTGTCAACAAATGGCAGCATTTATTTTTGGCATTGTTTTTTTTGTTACATAAATTGTATTTACAACATAGTATCTAAAGGCAATATCAATCCAATTACTCTATGTCATTGAGTTGTCACACTTTGTTGCACAAATATTTATTGCTTATGTCACTTACTTTTTACTGACTTCATTAAGAAAAATATTACTATTAAAATGGGTATTGATCGATGGACATTCTGATATTATTGGCTCTATGTATTAGCAATAGAGGAACAGTTGAAATTTGTTAAACTCATTTTGTAATAGCAAGTCATTAGCGATGCATTTTTATGTGCATACTATGTATACATATGTATGTTTTTTGTTCTACCATACCTACTCTCTTTTCTTTTCTTAGAGCATTGTTAGCTATAAGTAGTGAGAATGGTTCCTTTCGTGGAAGTAAGTCTGTACTGGCATAATTATTTTAGGAAGTAGCTACACGTAAAATAATCTTTAGTGAATAACTGATCTTTTTCGGTTTATTTAAGGGAAGCAACTTTCGACTGCATTTCTACCGATAAAAATGTTTAAAGGTCCTAGCTTAAAAAAAGCGAAGTAATACAATATTTTTTTAAGTGGTACCTGTGGTGAAATGGGTTATTTTCAATCAGCCATAAATGCTAAGAACAACGTCCACTTCATGGGATTTGGTTTGAGTTTTGAGATGCCTATTACAATTTTTTTTGTTAAAAAAAAAAAAAATCTGCAAAAATAGCGACTAATATAGTGCGGACAATAACACAACCACACAAAGAAAAAGCTTCGGCGATAAGACTATCCTTTCCTTATGTATTTCGATGCACTCAACACGAATCTGAAGCCTGTTTTGTTCTACATTGTTCCGCTATTTTGAATTTCAAATATCTTACGTCAGATTCGAAATCAGTGACCTCCAAGCCCCATTTATATGTGTACAAGTATTTTTATAAAAAGGTAAAAATTATAAAATTTGATCGTCATATTGAATCCGCCATTTTAGATTCCAAAAATCTAACATCGGATTCGAAATCAGCGACCTCAAAATCCTCCAAATAAATTTCAAATAAATTTCGCTATTTCTCGCCTTTTGCCAGCAAATAGTAGTCGCCATACCCTAGTGCAATGTACATATGTATAGCTCCCAAACAGGCAATGGCAAACCTCTGAGTGTATTTCAGCGACGAAAAAGCTTTTCATAAAATCCATTTGCCGTTCGGAGGTAGCGTTAAACTATAGGTCCCTTCATTTTTGTTACAACATCAAGACGTGCACATCATAAACTGGAGGAGAAGAAGCTCGGCCAAATACTAAGCAAAAGTGTAAGCTCCAAAATATTACTATTATAACTTCAAAACAACAGATTAAAAATGTTAAATGTACATATTCATGCAAGCTATGGTTGAAAACAGCACTTTTATTACTCGTTTTTGTTCTTTTTTTTTTTTTTGTTTTGCTGTGTAATCGCTTCTGCACAAAAATGAACCGAATGAGGAGGGTTATTGTACTATCCATAAATATTCAAACAAATTCATATAACTGAACATATAAATGATTTTGATTAATAGTTTTTCATAGTTCCTGACACTTGTGCTTGTCATAATCGCGCACAATAACAATAATAACAAAGACGAATATGATATCTACAACAAAAAAAAAAAATCCAATAGTGTCATCTCACAAATGCATACAAATAACGTATTTCATATGTATGTGTTCCCGTCTGGGCGAGCTATTGAGCCCAAAGTCTGTGCGGGAATATTGAAATTGACTTGTGTAAGAAATGCTTGGAGGATGCGAACGGAAGGTTTAATACATATCTATACGCGTTTATATTTGCCATTCATTGTTTCACATCATTAAAGCAATTTTCAGTGCGGTTATTATTGTTGTAGCAATATTGGCGCTGTCATAGTGTCTGTAAGCCTTGCAACTGGAGTGCTGAACAAAAAGCAGCTGTTATTTCCATAGTTTATTTCTGTTTCCAGCAATTCAAAGTACTTCATTCATATTAGAAATCTATGTACGTACATACATACATTAGAGTGGTTCAAAAATCGAGTTTTTTGTGAAATACTTTCGGGGCAGTGCAAAAAGACGTCTGTCAAAAGCGCGGCCCACAATACAAAGATTTAGAGGTCGCTCATTGCGGATTTATACTTCCCATATAAATAAATAATACTGGAAATATTTTTTCTACTTTTGAAACATTATATTTTCCTACTATAAGTAGTTTTAGTTACTTTAAACTTGCATTTAGTTACTAGAGTTGAATGAGCTACAAAACTGCGTACTCATGATTTTTCTAGAAAAGCTAACCAAAAAAGTACAACATTTTTACTAAAGTTTGCTAGTTTTAAACTTGAATTTATAAGGGGCTTGTTAACGAATAAAAAAATCTTAACTAAATTTAAATAATGAAAAAGTAATAATCAAGACTTAGCAATATGTGGGTGGCGTATAATTGTGATACACACTTCATTAAGCTTTACGAATCAGAAGTAATAAAATTACATTTTTTTTTTACTCAAAATTCCCAAGAAAAATTGTATGATATTTAGTGAAAGTTTTAAAAAGTTTTAATCTGAAACTTCTTTATTGTTCGAATTTAACTCTGAATAATTTTTGAAGGAGTGAATTTATTAAAAATTCATGCGAGACCTCTTTACAGCCTTCAATAGACTTCAAACATACGTTCACTTAAAAACGATTTATAAAATTTCAAAATTTAAATAATGTTTTCTCTGTGTTATTTATATGGAAAAAAGAATTTGGCGGTGAGTGGCCTCTAAATCTCAAAATTAAATATTGCGCTTTGACAGGAGACTTTGTTCTCTGTTACGAAAATATTTCACTAGAGACTATGAAAAAAATTAATTTTTTGAGCCACACATACATAGATACAGTCATGTGAAAAGTAATAGGGACCCAATATTTGGTTTTACTACTAATATAACTAGAAACTGTGAAGTGAGCAACATTCTACACAAATTAAGGAGTCGATTTTATGCATGTGAGCGAGAAGACTGTTTTATTACAAAACTTTTCTATTATGGAATCATGCGTTACATGGAAGAAAATGCGCAACACCCTCCACAAAACAAATTATAAAAAATCTACGGTAATTTTTAGCGGCTTGAAACTTGCCCTTTATTAGACTAAAATTGAATGGACTACAAAACTGTTATACCGATTAACAGTTTGGAAATTTTGATGAAAATTTTTTTTAAGTTTGATTAATTTTTTTTTTTAAATTTTGTGGAAGCTTTGAAACTTTTATTAATGTGGTATTTGTTATGAATTGAATTATGTTTTAAATGAACATTATTAAAAATAGATAAATAAACATAAGTTGCAAACAATATTATTTTGAATTTCGGTGCTAATTAGTTGAACGCAAGTGTATATATATGTAGTTACTAGGCCAAATGTTGCATTTATGTTTCGAGGTTTTCAAGTAATTTTTTTCATTATGTAACAGAGTCTTTTACATTGTTTTCCGATTCTTAACAAATGTTTCGTTGTACAATATTCCAATGACGAATGACAAATTTGGGTTATGAACATTCTCTGCTACTCATTAATGCGACACATACCAGTGGATTAGCAGCATTTGGCGGTTGAAACTGCTTTACAACTTAAGCTGTTGGGAAATTCTTTGTTTATTTAATTTTTATTTTTGAGATTCTCGCATGTAAATCTAGAATGTATTTTACATAATAACACACTTGTGCAAAGAGGTTGTAGTTTCTTTTGCTATCTCATGACACCGATTAAATCAACTTCTAATTTGAGCTGTTCCAACAGTTTAAAGTCGACCTACTCTTGCCCGATTTTCCATGTGTTTATGCCATATTTCTTTGGTAAGTAATCTCACTAAGTTTTTTTCTATAAAGATAAACATATGTACATATTTTTATGCATTTACACGCTCCCATAAATGTGTATATATGTACATACATACATAACTTTTGTATTAAATCATTGTCTGTGCAGGCGCAATGGCGCGCCACTTTGAATATTTCTTATTGCTTATGCTGTTTATTATTATTATTTTTAATTCAGCTAATCCAAATTTTTGTGCCTCGTTTTAATGACCAGTTCAGTCACGTGAACACCTATATATATATGTATATAGTACATATTTGGCGCCAATGCGGAATTTTAAAAGCCGCTTAAAATATGATTAGCAATTACAAACATTTATTATGCTGACACTATGCAATTTTTCGTTAAGTCAGTTTGAGTTATTTATTCAACAGGCAACGTAATATTTACACCTACGCAAAATAATGAAATTAAACTGTGCCAACTGATATAAACTAAGTCAATAAATTGGCGAGAAACGTTGAAAATTATACTGAAATTAGTCGACTATTATAAATTGTTTCATATTTGGGGAGTGCTGATCGATGGGAAAATTTTTGACAATAATATGTGCGGATCATCGCAATATATTTATGTAGGTACCGAGTAAAAGTCATTTGATTTATACATACATTCATATGTATAGCATTTTCAGTTTAAACGAAACCATTTTCAAATTAAGTGAAACTTTTTTCAGATAAAGCGAAACCTTTTTCAAATTAAATGAAACATTCTTAAACGGAAGTTTCTTTTAATTTGAATAAAGTTTCATTGAATCTAAAAAAGGTTTAATTTACTTGAAATAGGTTTCGCTTTATCTGAAAAAAGTTTCATTTAATTTGAAAAAGGTTTCGCTTTGTTTGAAAATGGTTTCATTTAATTTGAAGAAATTTTCATTTAAACTGAAAATGCTATATATTAAAATCAAGTACAAGTAACGTGAATAGATATAAGTGAGTCTGCTTTAACTTTTGTAGAATTTTGTTGCAAGGTTATGTATGTACACTAGGGTGGTCCAAAAATGCATGCGAAAAAGTAAGGTCGGAATTTTTATAAAAAAATTTACCCGTATTTTTTTTTTATTTTGAAATCAAAAAATATTATTATTGCCATTCACAAGTGTTTTCACTAGACTTGATTTAATGCAAAAAAGGGAAATCATTTACGAATTTTGTTTAATCATTGAGCCCAAGGATGTTGGATGCCAAACAACTGACAACTATGCTTTCAGAGTTGAGTTGATTTGAGTTGTGTCGCACAATATAAATTTACAACTAACCACAAGCCTGAAACCATCGACACGGACACTAATTATTTAAATCAAAAACGAAGATATAAGTGTATCCCAAATTGTTCTTCGAGAGAAAGGTCCTAAGGCTTTTGATTTTTTTGGTGCTTATAAACAAAAATTATCAAAAATTAACGCGATTTTTTAGCAGTTTAGAAATTGCATTTTGTTTTACTAGAATTTAATGGGCTATAAGACTGCATACACAAAAACTTAAAAATTTAGCATCTAAAAGATTTTTTAGTCAATTTTTGACACGGTTGAAATTCTAAAAGAAAATCCCATAAACCCAAAAACAAATTTTTTTTTTGAGACATCCAGCAAAATATTAAAATTTTTTCAAAAGTTTATCTTTCAGCGAAATTTTTTTGGGGGTTGAATATAACAATTATATAGTGGCACTATTTTTACCTTGTATTCCATTTGTTCAGCTGTCGAACCCATATTTTTATGCTGTTCCTATCGAGAGATTTACGATTTACGATTACGGCTCCGGTTGTGGAAGTAGTTCCTGATTAGTCGATGTATGTAGTAACTAAGCACGATGTAGAGAACAAAGGTGGCGCCCATCTCGGTGCCGCTGAATTTGACAGAATTGCTGTTTTGTATGACGTCACATTTGTGCAACTTGTTTACGTTTTTCTTGCAAAATGTTTTCTTCTCATTCCATTCTTGCTCGCGTTTTGGCATTTCTTTCTCGCAAATGCGCTAGTGTGACGTCACACAAAAATTATTCCCAAAAATCCTCTCTGATGGGCGCAATTTTGTATTCCATCATTCTTGGTTAATAAGATACCGCTAAGCTGGCAAACGGTTTGATATCTTTAGCTCCAGAATTTTACCATCCAGAGTTAGGGAAGCAGATCGAAATCTGAATGGATACTCGATTTGATTTCCCGGCTTGAGGAGAATGATCAACCTTTGTTGTTTCCAGATCGATGGAAAGGAGTCTTCTGCGAAAAATTCATTCAAATAATAAATAAAATTTATTGTGTGTGGAAAGGAATAAAGATCTAACTAGCTTATACTTACACTTTTGGGTAAAAAAAATTATATTTATATTTTCCTGTTTCTCTTACTTGTCGACTTAAAAACAGTTTTGCACTTAATAAGTATGCAGCGTATGTTTTCGGTGTATTACCTGCTTAATCGTTTCGCCAACACCTTTCGTCCGCATCAAAGCTATCATCAGTAGAAGGAAGCCTTCGGCACCGCAGCCGCAATCAGCGCAAACGATCAGCCATAGAATTATGAGCACACTACACATGTACATACATACATACTTCTCACCTTTTGCTGCTCGAAGGTGATCAGCGAATCCAGCATTTGCAGTAACTACTCAAACCATTTTTTTTATGGCTCAAAGTGTACTAATTATGCAAGCTTAAGCGGTGATTTAAGATTAGGCGCCGCATGCAACATGTAGTTGTTGCCAGCAGTTACTGCTGCTGTGTCGGTAGCTAACGAACAACATTCGATTGAATCGAGCGCAAAGATCATATTTCGCGCAACACTTGCAGCTAAGCTTGCATTGCCAGTGCAAGAAAAGTGATTTGTGATCAGCACACCCGCTGCTGGCTATAAATATTTGCCACGCCATGCCGCTACAGTTCAGTGATTTCTTGTGCATGCACCTTTGTTGTTGTGGCTACTTTTTTGCTTTTCAAATATTTTGTTACACGCGCTAATTTCGCACTTAATTGCCTTTGCAATTGGCGCCATTTAATAATTTCGCGCTTTTTTTTAATTTAAAACTTCTAAAGACATGGATAGTGGCAAGAAGGTAGGCGAGTGGAGGGAGGTGTTTTATGTGACACGTTCGGCACCGCACCTCACTTCAGCTTGCCTAGCTTTTATGATTGCTATTAGCAAATTTAATTAGCTGCATTTGCCATAAATATGGGTTATTATGGCGGTGTCAAGCACTGCTTTTACAACAGCCAAGAGCAACTGGCATGCAACTAAGAGCATAGCAAATTCTCCAATGCAGCTTTTTTTATATCCCATTGCTAGAATTTGGTTTGCGGCAGCGATTAGAAGCAGCTGATTATATTTGTCTGTGCTAAATTATGATGTTGTAAAAGTAGTATAAAAATAAAGAAATTTATTGGCGCATGTGGCATGCCACATGTGCTACCATATAAATACACTGGTCGAAGAAATAATAGAAACTATTTATTTCGACCAACTTTGGCAATTTTTTTTCTGTTGTGTTAATTTGGTGTTTTTTTTTTTATAAAATTCTAGCGCAATAAATTCACATTGCGTTTTCTTCCATATAAAGTATGCTCAAATTTTCTTTTTGTATGGAAGAAAATGCCTACCACCGTCAGCAAAAAAAAAATATTAAAAATCAACGCGATTTTCTAGCGTAATGAAATTTGCATTTTAACATATGAGAATTTAATGGGCTATAAAACTGCATACCTAAAATTTTTAATTTTTTTTTTTTTTAGTTTTTATAATTTTTGCACAATGTTTGAGATGTGAAATTGAATGGCACTTCTTGTGTAATGTGCTAGACTTTTTTTTAAATATTAAACATAAAATAAACAAAGTAAATATTTGTAATATTTTTAATTTTTTTTTTATTAAACTGGTCAAGATAAAAAGTTTCTATTACTTTATCCACCAGTGTAGATATGTGTGTGTAACTACATATCTGGCATGCCATCAAGTGTGCAAGGCAACGAAATTTATGAGCTTTGTTAGGCTGTTAGTTTATGGGTTACAATTGTTTGAGGTCAAGCTGTGAAAATTCTGGTAGCAAAATCTTTGCAGATTTATTGCAGCGATCGTCAAGTGGAATTAGTGCAGAAATATCATTGATAGGTATTTTATGAATTGAAGTGAACCGTGCGATTATAATTAGCGCAACGCGGATTTCTATGACTAATTTTAAATATATGTACATATGGGTGTTGCCATAAAAATGTTAACCGTAAATGCAAGTAATAGAGTCCAAATGGCATATAATTTTTTGCTTTTAAGCTACTCTCTTCCGAAGAATGCCATGTTTATTGAAGAAAAGTGCAACTTCGTGCAGACCAGTGCAAGAAGTGTTTATGGGATCTAAAAGTAGAAATGTTCCTTATTATTTTGCATATAAACACTAGTTTGGGTCAGGCTAGACTTGCAAGATCTGATCCATTAAAAATCTTTATGTTTTCAAAATTATTAATTTTTCAAATATTTTTTCTTTAAATATAAGGAAATTTATTAACTAATAATACTGGGTTGAAACTTACTAAATAAATTAGAAAACAATTAACTTAAACCACATATTCAGAATTATTTTAAAATAAGTTCGCAAAAACAAGTACTGCTACTTAAAAGTATGCGAAAAACTTCACGCTAAAAAATTAATATTTTTACGCGTTTTGTTATTATTGTTTTTTCTTATACATTTATTAGACGGACTTAGTAGCCGAATATTTGTCAGCCAGAATACCAAAAATTATGGCCATCTGAAAACATTTAATTTTCAACTTTTGGCATAGTAGAATTGAAAATGGGCCGCTTTGACGCTTTCTCACAAAGGGGAGAGACTTTCAGTTTTGCATCGACTCCGAACGGCGATTGTATTTTTATGAGAAACGGTTTTTATTATGTTTTGGAGATCAAAATTTTCGTACCTACAAACTGATATATATGTAATAATCTGTAAGCCAGTTTGGAGTTTCTATGTATATATGTACATAGCTATGAGCACCAATCTACCTTTTGCAACTCAACAAACATGTTCTATGTGAACCACTGATTTGCCAATAACGGAACAGATAAACGCATCATTTATGTATGTCACAAGTAACTGCCGCCCTTAAATTGGCGCGTCAAGCGCCAAACAACTGTCAAAAATCCTCATACCCGTACAATTTGTATGGAGTATCCCACAATAACGCGGCGCCAGCGCAGAAGACGGATAGAAAGAGAAAGGGCAAAAAAGTGAAAGAAGAAACTAGAATAAAAACGAGAGGGAATGAGAGAACGTCAAAAATTACGCCGCGTTAATTTGGGGATAGCGCTCGCCGACACTCGTTGACAATGGGAACCGCAACGCTAAGCGCTCTAATTTAGGGACGGCAGTAAGTCATGAGACAGCGTGCGTGTACGTGTGGCTTTTAGTAGCATACTGTTATTCCTATATCAACAACAAGAGCAAAAGCTTAAGCGCCAGCTTCGCGACTATCAACACGGTAGCACAAACTACACCTGAATTTGTGGATACATACAAACTTACTTGGAATCCTACCTATAGTCGTCGTTTGTCTGTCAGCGTTGGCGAACATACTTATAATGTGACGCTGTTGCAAGTGAGTACGTGCCGCCCCAACACTGTTTTCTGAACATGGTTTGCGGATAAATAATTATCGAAGGATTCAAGCGACGTGCCACACAAACACGCATGCACGCGCAGTTGCCGCAATTTGGGGCAAGCCAAACTAATACTGCTCTGATCCGGCGGCGCACGCATAGCAAAGCACGCATTTTAATTCATACAAAGTCTTGTAATATGTAGGCTAGCAATTGTGTGCCTACGTGCAACATTGAATATCCTGTTGATGTTAGCCACCGCGCGCATTTACCTAATTAAATCGTGAGAGATACACAATGACTCAAAAAAGTGTTCACAGGTTATATTTTTTTTGTTATTCACAACGTGCTGAGTGGAAGATCGACCTATTTCAGCAACCAGGGAATGCTCTATCTCAGAAAACTTTTCAGGAACGCATTATTTCAGAATTCGGTTCAAAAATGCGCTATCTCAGCTGCCGACTCTAAAATACCATATCTCAACATATTTTCCATTTATTATTAATTGATATGGGGCGTTTTTGAAACAAGTTCTGAAATAGGGCCTCTGAAAAGTTTTCTGAGAAAAGGGCATTTTCGAACTGACTGCCGAGAAAGGTCCATCTTCCACTCAACAGCCGATGTGCTTTAACCAAAACCATACAAACTCAGGTTTCCTGTTTTACAGAAAATTTCAGGGACTGAACATAACAGTTATTGATGCAAACTCCAATGGAAAAATTCACTATGAAGGAAAGGAAAGGAAAGTGATAAACACTAATTGATTTCTCTTTCCCCGAGACTCAAATTTGAAAATAAATATTTATTTGCAATTTTTATGCAAAATTAAAGAAAATAACAATTTTTTTTTAATTTTTATATTATAAATCCAAAATAACAATTATTTTTGATATTTACATTATATGTCTAAGATAACAGTTACTGAAGTCAGTCAGTGACTTTTACTTTTAAAAGTCATCAAAATAAATCAGTCACCGACTTTTATTTTTTAAATCATACTTATAAAGGTCAGTGAGTGATTTTTATTATAACTGTTATCTAAGACATATAATTTAAAAATCAACCAAAAAACTGTTATTTGCAGATAATTTAGATAAAAATGAAAAATAGTTGTTATTTTCGATTTATAAAATAAAGGTCGGCGATAACGGATATTTAAAGAGTAATTAAATAAAAGTCAAAAAATAATTGTTAAAGAGCGATTTCTTTAAAAAAACTGTTACGGTCTCTGGAAAATTTAGAAAAATTCCATAAATTATTATAAATTATTAGAAAAAAAGCCGCCAGCATCAAAAAAAAAATGTTAAAAATCAACGCGAATTATGATGAAACTATTTTATTTTTTTGGAAATTTGTATAAAGTTTGAAACTTTGGTATATACGGTTTTGGTTAAAGAATGAACAATATTTAAAAAGTAGCAAACATTTTAACTTGAAAGGCATTGTGAATATAAAAAAAAAAAAATTAATCAAAACTAATTGCATCACTGTAAACTTGATGCGTATTATATAAACAAAAGGAAAACTGTTAATACTGAGTATCAAAAGGCGTCCCTAATCAAGTGCATGGCAGTATATAAGAGCGCAGGCAAGGAGTGATGGGAAAGATAAGAGTTTTATAGCTTTTGCAGTATGTAGGGGACGGTGAAGAAACATAAATTCTATATGTGGTTAAGATGTAAAAGTTTTTGTGGTTCCTTCTGCGGTGGCAGTGGTCATAATTATATTGAAATATGAAAGCAAATGTACAGTGTAAATATGTGGCAATAAAGTTAGCAACCAACGCACGTGAAACAAAACATGCCAAGTTTTAATAAGATTGCCCCCCACCGCTCGCAAGCCAAGCTGGTACTTGACCGTAAAACAGAAGGTGTAACTTTGATGGAACTACATACTTACATACATACATATGTACGACGAATGTACGAGTATATGTAGACGTATCTGTTATAGTCAATTAACAGCAAACTTTTATTACCGCTAAGCGTAAAAGCGTTATATGCGTGGATATGAGTAAGGAATGAGGTAGCAGTGAGTTGCAGAAATCATAACTATAATATGAATTAATAACTTACTGGTTGTAAGTTTGACCATCTGCAAGAGAATACACAAGAAAAAAGCTCAGCCGAATGAGTAGTACATAATAAGAAAATAATTACCATAAAAACTGATTGGTATGTATAATAAAAGTCTTTTAACAACATTTTGTTGTTATACTTATATCGATGTGTGTACAACTATCTAGTACTTAGTATTATCTAGTACTTAGTTTTTAACTGACTTCAAAAAAGAATGAAGGTTATTAGTTCATCGCAATATTTTTGGCTCACCCTAATGTTCACATTCAGCCTTATTGTGAGTTCTATTTTCCCCGGCTTTTCACTTTTGGTTTCCATGGTTTTACTATGGGCGGATGAAAAATTTTCGGGTATGTTTTTTTCGGGCGAAACTCAGGATAAGGCAGATCGTCTTGTAGTTGGTAACATATTAATAGTTGGTGCCGCTCCCTAAATAATTGTTTTCTGCCTTATCCTGAGTTTCGCCGAAAAAAACCACTACTTTTTGTAAAAAGTAGTAACTTTTTGAAAAAAAATAGTAACTCTTTGTAAAAAAAGGTAGTAACTTTTTATAAAAAAAACAGTAGCCTCATTTATGGAATGCAAAAAATTTGAATATATCAAAAACAAATATATGTAGATACGAGCATAATATATGATAGGAAATTTAGTATTTATCCTTGTAAATATGAATATCTGATTTGACAGCTATTTAACCACCATATCCGCAACAGCTTGGCACATGTATGCAGGCGTGTATATTGCATTAGAAAAGGCTTTTACATTACGGGTATTCTCTGAGTCTTGCAAAGCCCTTGTACGGCGCACAGATTGCACGGATTGCACGGTAAAAATCGGTTTTCGTATTGGACAGCCTTGCAAACTGTGCCATTCGTGCAAGACTCGGAAAATACCCCTATTATATTGTCAAAATGCAAATTGAATGACCTTTGAACGAGTATTTAACGGCGTACAATAGACGTGTCAACGCAGACCACAAATCCATAACCATAATGCATACATTTACCTGCATTCGAGTATGTAGTCCTTAGACTAACAGGCAGTCATAAATATGTTGGTACATAGGGTAATAAACATATATCTACATATATATGTACATATCGTCACCTGAAATGCAAAAAGACATAACAACATCGTAACTGAAATGGAAAAAGTCGTGACTAACATTTTTTATTCTTTTCATAAATGATGTGGGAGGTTTTAATTCAATGAAATCCATTATATCAATCAAAAACTGAATTTGAAATTTTTTACTAGTTACGACTTTTTGTATTTCAGCGGCGGTGTTTGTTATGTCTTTTTGCATTTCAGGTGATGATATGTACATTCATAGATGCGTACATTTGCTGTCACGCATCTGATTATTATTTAATTAAGTAGCGCCACGGGAGAATCCATATGTAGTAGATATGTATAGACTTGATTGCGTGTTAACTTAACCTTCATCTCACCCACCAAAAATAATGCGTTGTTTACCCTCGTGTGTGATTTTGCACACATATGGCAAGTCTACGTATTTTACAGTAATTTAATTATATTTTTTTTTGTAGTGAAAGTAATGATTTAACATCAATAACATGCCTAGTCTAATATTTTGTTATCTATTACATCGAATGAGTTTATCTTTAACATATTTTACACGGACATTTCCGATATGAGTACGTTTACATACTTTTAACAAAAACAGCACATACTTGCATACATACCCTGCAGGGAGTTGTGTTAGCTTAAATCGAAATTTTGACTGTCTGTCTCTCTGTATAGAAATAGAAATAGAAAGCAGTTTTCACCGATGTATTGCTTGAGGTCTAACTTAAAATTAGAAGAAAAAGATTAGAAAGTTGCCATCTGTTTGAAAATTATGGTTATGCCAAATTGATATCATACATTAAATATTGCAATATGGCTGTCAAAATAAAGAGGATTCTAAAGGCTCACAGCTGAAATTTTTTTTGGAGAACATTGCCACCTGTTTGAAAATTTTTATTTATTTTAGTTAATAAGATAAATTAAATATTGCAATATGGGTATCAAAATAAAGAGGTTTAGGAAAGTTTACTGTCGAAAATACTTTTGAGGCGGGTTGCCATCTATTTGTAAAACTTAATTCAGTTAAATTGACAAGATAAGGTAAATTTTGAATTCGTACAACTTTGAAGAAAGTTCAGCAAATCCAATTTTCAGGCAGCAAATGTCAGTTACGCGATTTTGCAGAGTGACGATACGCGGTTTTGTACTTTAAGCGACGATATTAATATATGTTCGTCTGTGTGCTATAAAGTCCTTATGCATTAACTCTCTGACAGGTTGTCTAGGCCAACTGATAGGCGGGCGCAACTCCGCCTACTTATTAGTGGTCTTGTTGCAGTGAATGTAAATGTCAAAAGGCACACAATTGTTTTCTAAAATTTGCATGTGCATACTATAGTGAGTTAGTGTGTTTGTATATAGTATGTGCATGTAGGATGTATGCAAATGTGTTGCTCATTGAGATTCATACTCTTTACCGTTTTACGCATTTGCTTTTCACAAACTGATGACACAAATTAATACGCAACATGTTTGGTTTTTGCAAAATGTGCAATACGATATGCACAGCGACGACATAAGCAAATGCCACAAACATGAATTTCAATGGAAACATGACAAAAGTGCGTTGTGTTGGCCAATAATTTAAAAAAAAAAACGCAAATTACATCATAGAGGCAGACAAAGAGATATTTACTTACGCACGTTTGTTGGTAATTTACAAAAGGTTTGAGAGGCTAAAGGCAAAGGTGAAATTAAACAGAACATTGCCAAACAAATGCTCAGATATTGATATTGTTGATTTATTTTCAAAATACGCATATAGGCAACATGTTTTGCCAAATGACATGAGAGGTGCTTTTGGCAAGACTTGCTGCAAATCAATTTACAAACAAATATATGTAGTATGTACATGTGATTTAATTTTGTTCTGGAGGCTTTTCATTGGCTTTATATCAACCGGAATTTTACTTATTTCCTTTTACTTTAAAACTACCTGTCCACACGGTCACCAACGTCCTCTCTAATAAGATGATCGGTGTGGGAGTGCAGGAGGTATTCGACGATTTAGCGAGAGAAGGATCATCATCTCTTCTCGTGGGATCGGAACCACCCTGTAGATAGATCTAGTCGGTATTTTTTTGAAACTTATGCTTACCGATTAGCTAAACGCAGAGTGCAATAAGTACTGGGGAGAGGTTCTTTATACAAGCAAGATCTTTGGTTATAATTTGGCTGGAAATGACATTAATTCACAAGATATGATATAAGGTGGCTCGCTCGGTATTCAACTGGTCATAATCATTTGCGTTTTGTTCACAGAGATGGAATACTGTATATATGGCTATTCGAACAAATTCTGTCTTGCTCGAATAAGGAAGACATGCTTCAATTTTGTTAAATTCAATGAGAAGAATTGTTAAAAGAAAAATGCTACAAGCAAGGAACGAAACTTGAAACGATTTGACGGTACAGACAGATATGTAATTCCATATTCTTCTCACCCCCTTTCTTCCACATGCAAGCTGTATTGAATTCACAAAAGAAGGGCACTCAGTTTGTGTTTGCACAACTGGACGAAATAATCGTGAATTGCATTTCAGCGCAGGTCCTTAAGGAGAGGTGTCATTACTTGTGGTCTGTAGGGCTGAGAGAAGTCTCCTTCTTCTTCCTATTGCAACCCAGTCGGGCTGCTTTCTCGGATGTGGCTTTCGCAGCTAGAAGTAGCAACTTTTCAGCTGCCAAGCAATCGTGGCCTCATAACACTTCTTCGGGATGCCTGGCATTTTGTTGAACTACATCTAGCACCTATTTTAGGATCGGGCTGGATGTTGCTGCTGGCCGTTGGAGTAAGTGGCTCCGGTAAGTCAATCGACAGCATCATCATTTCTGTATCTATTGACTGCTGCTTCTGTAGTTTTTGAAGCAAACCCAGGCCTCAGCCTTAAGCGGCAATTACAATATATAAGTATTACTACCTAATTAAATTTAGCTCAGTTGAAATAAGTTTATCCAAGCGCGCCAACTAAGTAACTAAAACGTACTTATAAACCAGTTAAGCAGGAATTAAAATACTGCGCTTGAATAAACATCCCCAACTGCAACTCCATATTAGCTTCAGTCAAGTCATTCTGACACGTAACAAATTACCAAACGCCAATGTCGCCCATCAATCATTGCGAAGCAAACATGCGCCCATAACATACATATACATACCTACATATGTATGTTTAATGAACACAAAGATCTATACGATCAGTCGAGATCACAGCTGGGGCGGCATAAAACAGTATTAACTGAGGGAGGAAAGTGACGCTTATCGATTTCAAACGCTAATCAATGGATAAACACGAAATAATGACATTTGACACCCTTCAAGGAAAAGAAAAAGGGTGGTAAAGAGAGCAAAAATGCTGCGGGTCTAACTGCATATTTATTATGGATCGATTGCCTTATGGAGTTAGTAAACATTGAACGCAGAGGAGCATTTCAGATCGCATGGAATATTGGCGATTGCATATGCTTGCTGCATATACATACGTACATACATACATATGCATGCAATAAAGCCAAGCTTTCCGTGCATAGAGCGTTTAGCGTTCAGTTGGTTTGAAGACGAATCGCTGATGAGACAGATGATTGACAGTTGGTTAGAGCGTCAATCAGTTGGCAAAAAACGCGGTTACTTCAATCAACTAGCTTAAAAATATTAAACACTGTTGTTATTGCAAATTTGTAAAGAAAAATCGGATAACATGAGTTGCACATATATACATCAATCCTTATGCAAGTACCTAACGTATCGAAATATAAGCTTGATGAAAAGCTAAATTTGTTATTCGTTTTGTAATACCTTTCACCAATCAAATATTGCCTGTATGGCTGGCGCCACCAACGTCTAATTCATTTGCAAATGTATCTTCTAGTGTTGGGAAGTTTGGAGTACCTTTGAGAGTACTGAGTACTTTCTCAAATTCAAAAACTGCGATATTTTAATAATTAATATGGATACTTACTTTTTTTATCAATAAATGAGATTATTTTAAACTTTTCAAAAATAGGCGTGACCCCGCCCAATTATGTCTGCATACGTTCATCTCGCTCACGTGGACATGTTGTACGCACGGATGAAGACGCTCCGGTGAAAAGATTCTCCCTCTCCGCATCCATGTGTGGACAACGAAAGCAAGGGGTGACAAAATGCAATGACCAAGTGCAGAAGGATCTGGCTGCACTCGGGATGAGCAATCGGGGCAAATTTCGCACAGGAGATAGGCAATTGGAGTAGCTTTTTGGTTTCGGCATAAACCGACAAATGGTTGTAGTGCCAAATAAGAAGAAGAAGCATGAGCTAATTCCCGCAGAATCGTTGTTCGCAACAATTTCTTGGCAATAACTAAATGAGATTATCACATTGTCGGAATATTTTTTCTCATTTTTAATCGTCTTTTAAATAAAAGCCACAACTAATTTTAATAGATTTATTCCATTTTCGGCTTTCATTTCTGATCGTTATCCAAACGCGGAAAATTAGAAGCAAATATTCGGAATTTAAAAATAAAGAACCGTTTTTTTTCAGTTAATTTTTTTCGAATAAAAAGTCAAATATGTGAACTCCCTATTAAATACATCCTTATCTATTAGATTTTTAACAGCACAATCTAGGTGGACGTTAGCAGCAAAATGTCCGTCCGCTAAAAGCGGTATTTCTGTAACGCTGTGTCTCAATAAACAACCTGAATTTATATCAGCAGCAACAAGCTGAGTGTAGCAAAAGCCTGGTGGCGTTGAATATGCCACTCGTCAGCTAGCTCGATGACATACCACTGATGGATTTGATTAATTAATATGCCGTGTTTTTAAGTATAAAATACATATTTTGTTAGCGTCTGATAGTTGGAAGCAATCCCACGCCCATTTGTATAGTGTTTGCGCCTAAGTGAGCAAATAGCCATCGGACAGAAATTTTATTTAAATAGGAGCCAAGTAGACGTAAATTTACGGTAATTTATGCATTCACTTTTGGGGGCTATTCACAAATCGACTCAAAATAAATACTAAGCGCCGTTTTCGCAAGTAGCTTTTAAAATATATCTATCCTTCAAAACACATTTTTTCAGAACAAAATTTGTGTTTAAAGGGCTGATAAATTTTAGAACCAAATTGAGAAAACGGCCATCAGTACATTTAAATTGGAAGCTCATTTTCTTGTTATCCCTTAGTGTGTGCTAATGTGCTTAGTTTTTGTTAACTTGTTTGCCTTTTCTTTGTCCTCGCCGAAGCCAAGGTATTTTAAATAAATCATCCTGCTCAGCCCTTTTTTATATTTTAAGCAAAACAAAATTTACTTTTACTATGCAGTGATTTCTAAGGTTGCGACAACTATGTCGTCATATAGTCACAATTACTTCAAATGTGGCCGCACCTTTTGCCATTATCCCTCAGACTATTAGTCATTCTCACCTGTTTGCTGGTTTTTCTCAGCAATTGACACTGACACCGTGCATCATTTTTCACTGTCTCCTTTGACTGCGAGTGCATATTTAGGAGATTTACTTATTCATACCTACATAAATATGTATGTGTAGGTAGCGAGTCAAGCTTTTTGCTTTGGAATTTTTCGCAAACCTTTTTTGCACAAAGTGACAACGAATCTGTGTATAAGACAACATTTAATAATTGAGCTCAGATTCTAAGAGATAGCAAGTCAACTACGTTCATTTCTTAGAACTGGACTGATTTTTATGATTTCGGAATGAACGTGGATTCAAGAAATGTGCGACGGTGATTTCTGACTCCCTTCCAAAATTGTAGCTGTTGAAAGTCAAAATTTAATGAAACTGTTGAATGCGCGCGCTTTTCTCTGAGACAAGATAAGGATCCCAGTCGATTTTAAATAATCAAAATTAACGTATCACTAAAATTCTTTAAACATGATATCCGTTAATCACAAAATTATTGAGTTGCTCTTTTTAATTCTATAGGAGCTAGAGATGCTACATCGGAATAAAAAAAATAGATTTTCAAATCGATTCGAATCGAAAGGAAAATAATCGAAGCAAGAAGAAATCGTCAAAAAATAAATCGATCTCCCAAGATTGATTCATATATTTTGCAAAAAAATGATTTTCACTTAATTTTTATAAAGAAACAAAGCAGGTCGACCTTACCAAACTTCTATTCTTAGTAATTTTTTAAACAAATGCAGAAGTATTTAGCTATCAATCAACACAAACAAAAACAAAAATGCGAGATAAGATTTGTCTACATATATGTATATATATATTAAGATAAGGATATAAATATTCAACAGAAACTTCATGAATACTCAGCTCTACTTGGGGAAATGGTAACATTTTTTCAAAATTCAATTTTTAATCACAAATGCGCAATAAATTTGTGTTTTACCTAAAAATTAAGCGCTATCTTAAAAAGTGGATTATGCATTCACTAGCCTCATTAAACTTACCTGCACAGATTTTTTTGCAATGGATACGGACGTTTTTAATGATTCTAGATATATTTCCCTCCATAATAACCCTTTCTAGAAAAAATTTGCTAAAATTCTGCGAACATATTTTTTTCTTAAAAGTTTCAAATTCTAAGTTTTGAAGGTTTTGTTATAGTATTACCCATAATACTGCATAAAGAGTTACTTTCGAGAGCCTTCTCTGTGAAGCCTTTTTTCTGTGCTCTATGAAGTGGGAAAGGTGGGAGGCGCAATGCCTAGCCAAATTTTTTGTACCGGCCCCAAATTCAAAATTCATAAAAATTTTATAAATTTAATAAAGATGCTAGGGCGCACACGTCAAGTTCTAGAGCAAAATATAGTCGCATGAATGCAGGTCCGCCTTTGAGAATCTATGCATCCTCTACTCAATCCACAAGAAGGCTAACACTTTTACGAGCACCAGCACCGCCAAGGGACTGATTGGGTCTTATTTATACCAAGTACCAGGTCGACTGAGCTTTGCCCGGAGTGCATATACTTTTTAAAGTTTTCAAGACTTGGATAGCTTTAAAAAATATTTTGGAAATAAAAGAAAAAAAAAATGGATTTCGCTATTTATTAAGTAAATTTATTTCTCCAAAATTTCCTATTCCCTATTCCGAAATACGCTGGAATGAATAGTACATATCTTGAGCGCATATGTACTATGATTACATAAAAAAAAAATGCTGATTGAAATTAACAAAATAAAAATTTTTATTATATAGAAGCGTGGCAACCCTGATGGAAAATATTTTCCTACCAAAGTCCTCAACATCACCTTTCATTTGATATTCATATTGCGATGTTTTAGATAATTTGTGTAGAATTGGAATTAAGTGGCAACCTTACACTACTATCCTAAGGGATAACATTCTGTATACAGGAAAAGCATTGCTTAAGAACCTTCTCTTGGTACTTATGAATAGTACTATTACACATTTTTTTTCAAAACAAAAAATTAAATAAATATGCGATTCAAAATAGGTGGCAACCCTATTAAAAATATTCTTGAATTAGGAATCTTTAAAATACCTTGCATTTGATACCCATATTATATTGTTTTAATTAATTTGTAACTAATTTCGAATAGGTGGCAACCTTATACGAGTCTCCTCGGAGATGGTGCCTATTCAGATAACCTTAAAATCCAAAATATTATCTGTTAGAGCCTTTTCCGAGAATGCTATGGATATATATATATACAAGAACTGCTCTTTAATGTAATGAGATTTTTACTGTAAGTTTCATGTGAATAATTTTCATCATCCGCAGCATAACCTCCCCACTCCCTTCCTAACTCTATGAATAACTGCCCTAATATTTTACCAGTCATGCACAATTTACGCGTGTCATGTGTCTTATTTAACATTCTCCATTTTAAAATCAAATTTTTCAAACCAACCGACCAACTGCTCACACACTTCTAAGTCTGCTCCGCTGTGTTTGTAGTATTCAGCGTAACAATACAAATTTGCAATGCCGCCGCTACCCCACAAGCGTTGCATTCGTGGATCAATAACAACATTTTCCGCTGACATTGAATTATGAGCGATGTGTTGGAAAACACGCAAAACAAAACCAAAACTACTAGGCACAGTAAGAATAATATCACGCACGTTCTACTCGTACTAACCGCACACGCATGTGGCAATGTGGCGCATTGTGGTGCTACTTACTAGAAAACTTGTGCTCACCTTCTTGACAGCTAGTTGGAGAGAATTGAGTTGCGGAGGCAGAGACAAACACACACACACACAATTACCACACGCACGCACTTCCTTTCTCGCCAACCAGGTTGCAACAATCAAGTGTAGCTGCCTGCTATGAACGTGTTGCATATGCAAATTTCCAACTACCCACATACTTATGTAGGTACCAACCTTCTTGGAGAAATTGTGGTGGCCGCGCCACTCTTGCCACAAGCGTGCAAACCCACGCACTTGCTGCACTGTACTTGCAACTTATGGCATAACACCACTTGCACTACTTGCAACACAGCATTTTGTGTCGTTTGCCTCTTTTGCTTTATGTTGCCACAAGCAGTCAAGCAAAAAAACCTGACAATTCTGGTTGATGGTGTTATTCCTGTTGTTTTTGTGCGGTGCGGTGTTTGAGCTGCGGTTGTCAAATGATACATCGTTGGTTGAGTGCCGCTTGCAGCAAGTAAGGTGTTGTTGATGGCGTTGCTGATATTTGCGGCAGCAACTTTACTTACATTTAGCAACAACGGTGTGTCATAGCGCAGCAAGCATTCAATAGCGCTGCTAAATCGCTCGAGTTGCGGTCGCGTTGCTATGTTGCATGGTTGCACCTCAAATTCTCTTTCCTGCCAATTGCTTTTATTGTTGTTTTTGCGTGTCATTGGCGCTATACAGCAATGCTGTAGAAAATTTGTCGACTGTGTTAAACCAACTCTGAAATTGGTGATTTCATTTGTGCGTTCTATAGGTTACACATGCAACATGCCACATGCCACATACCATATACCACCTACAAATGTACTTGATAATTTGCGGTGAAATTGTATGGCCGTAGGATAAGCAAATTTTGTTTTGGATAACCGCAAGTCAAAGTTGTTTTGGTAGTTGTTGTTGCCGTTGTTGTCATGGCTGCCGCTTTGTTTGCCAGTTAACATGCCAGCCACGTAAACATACTTGCCATGCCAGCGTGTGATTGATGACTTTCGCGTTTCACGTTTCGAGTTTACAGCAACAGCGCGCTCTCAAGCTACTTGCCACCTTGCCACAAGCGCAACAAATATTCATACTACGCTCATAGGTACATAGTCTAAAATTCCTTCAGTTCGGCGAATAGCTTTTGCAACTCAATCTTGCCACAATTCGCCAATTAAGCATTAAGCATTTATTGGCAAATTTTAATTGTGTGCAACTTGCAGAAATACAACTGAAATTTAAGTTGTGACAAATAATTGTGCCTTCCGGACCGCGGATTGCTGCATGCCACTGTGGCTTATTTTAATTTGCGTTTGGGAATTGAGCATATTGTGGCGAGGCAAAGAAAAATTTAGTGGCCAATTGAATCGGTTAATTACCAATGGGAATAGGTCAGTGCAACAGAACTCCTTTAAACTAATCAAACTTGTTCCTTTAACCGAATCAAGTGAAGTTCCCACAATCAGTCAGCTAAGCAGCTTGCCACTTACTATCGCGCGGACGCGCTCGCCGGCTTTGTTGCCTTCGCTATTCACGCTTTTGTTTTTTGCGATGCAATTATAGCTGTGCCACACAATAATTTAGCGGTTATATCGGGCATCGCTGCCTTATTATCGACAGAAAATTGAAACTTGAGATTTGTATGGCAGCGCCGCAACATGCCAGGCCACACGCGCTGAATTGTGTGTTTTGTGGCAATTATAGCGGTAAATTACATGCAATTGTGCCAAGTTCATTTGTTTGCATTTCGCTAGTTTATTTGCATAGCCAACAATGTGGATTAGCCTATCGGCGAGGCAAATATGTTGCCGCAAGGTAGGCAGGTGTGCAAGGGAACCGTCAAGCTTCGGCACAATTTGATGACTTTAGTGGACGTTGCGGCCAAATGCAGGCATATGTGGCAAGTGCAAATATTTTCGTACATACATACACTAGTACGTGCTCACACATTTGTATGTAAATACATATGCTATTATAATAATTTTCATGTGCTTAACGCAAGTAATTTGCAACTGATTATTAAAAACAAATTACCACTGCGGGCATTTAAAAGCTGCCCATTTACTCTGAATTCCCGAAGTAAAGTTGCACGAGTTGTCGGTTCGGTCTTTGCAGCCCCCAGCAGTGTGTGGAATTCTTTTTTCTTTATTCATCATTCTTTTTTGAATATTAACTAGTCATTTTTTTGATGTCTCTAAGTCCGTTACAGACTAATTTCAGCCCCCTGTGCAGCGGGCGCCCGCGGTTGCCCGAAAGTGTCCAATTTGGTTTCTTTGGTTGGTTCTTGGGCTGTTGAGAGCCACTTTGAGAGAGTAAATTTTGCTTCTCACCAGACCGAAGTCGGCCGGACTCTTTTCCGGGCCAGTTTGTGAAAATTGTCAAACTGCCAGAAGAAGAAGAAGAATTTTAAAAATTCAAATTTTAACCAATAAATAATTGCATATTTATTTAGCTATTTTTCTTTGATTGATAAGTGAAAAAACATCAAGTGTACTATTAATTTAACGTTATTGGTTATTGTGTTTGCTGCTGCTAAAATCTTGAATTTAGAATTTTTTGCGATTCGAAGTTTAGTTTCGGGCATGAAAATGGATTTTTGTGTTCCCGTGGTTTAAGGCAGTTGCGAGAGCATTCCGCGCTTACGCTTATTTGTTCGAAACTAGCTCGAAAATGCAAAAAAAACAAACTTAAAAATGCAACCGTGTGTCACAATCCTGATTGCAAATTCTTGCTGGCAATAATGCTCCCAGCACGAATTTGCAACTTCCCTTCCAAATGAAATGTCAAATTTGTGCTCTCGGATATTAACCGGATATCCGAATATTCGTGCATATGCATTAAATCCAAATATCCGCATAGTTCCATAATATATAAATACTTATTTATATATTAAAGTCCTTAAAATTTTAAATTTTTCAAATCACGGCTGAGGGTACCTACTCAAAATTAGGATGAACTTTTTTTTTTTAAGTTGACTGTCAGTTAATCTGCACCTATTCGCACAACCTGTCATTATGGGCCGCAACCAATTAATCTTGGAAAATAATCACGTTAAATGGCCTGTCAAGGCGACGTTCAACGTCAAACGAAAGCAAAGTCAACGATGCCATTGGACTAAGACCGGCGGATGTACTTTGTCCACACAGTTTGTGTCTACATTGTCGACGGGATAGCGCAAGTTAATCGCCTAGCAAATCAGGCAAAGCTGAGTAAAAAACGCGCGACATGCAAAAGCGACATAATTCTTGACCGAAAAGCAAGCTAAATAGCGGCATCAGTGAGTGTACAAGCTAGAGTCATTGAAGAGCCAACAAGGGGCGACAATAATCGGTATTATAAAAAAAAATCTAAAGAAAAAACTAAATACCAAACATTGAAATTTAGGAAGAATGAAAGGAAACAAAGTGGGATAGTTGATGGTGTTGGTAGAGAAATGACGACAAACAGGCAGACTGATAGTTAACAGCGAAGGTGGGCAACGCCAACCAAGGAGCGCAACTGAAATAAAAATGTGCCTAATTGAAATGACACACGTCACGGAGGCTTGGCTCCACTTCCACTGGTTTGCCAACTTGACCACGCCACGTCAGCCACACAGTCAGCAAGCGCGGCCCGCTGATGTCTACGTTGCCAGCTCAGTATTGAGTGTCACTTTGCTGTACGATGATCAGCGCTTGACGAGACGAATGAGGATTTTAAGTGACCAGCGACCAATGTTGCCAGGTTCGCAGTTATAACTGTAAGTTACTGTGTTTTGGACAAGTACAAATTATAGTTTTTTCGAAATTTCTAATTTCAATGTTCTCGTCCTCATAAATTGTTTTGAAGGAGCGAAAAAATTATCGCCAATATTTTAATTCAATATCAGCTCCCACAATGTCAAATTATTGGCAACGGTTATACGTGTTTAACATCGGTAGGTCTCATTTGGCCCACCCTGTATATGATTCATGGGACGTACCTTGTCGAAAACTATTTCTCACGCTTATGTAAGAAATAGAATATATTCTGCCATGGAAAAAGTTGTATTGTATGGGGGCAGGGAAAATGAAACAGAATTTCATTAAAGCAAAATGTGATCTAAGTGTTCCGTTTTATAAAGTATATTTTTGTTTAGTTAACTGTGATTAAACGGTTTATGGCATTTCATTTTAAACAAATCGTGTTTTTTATTTATGGTGAATAATATTAATAGATTGGATGTTAGTGTTTGGTTAAGCTTCTCGTCCGATTTGTGGCGTGCGCTTTGATATTGTCACATAAAGGGGAGGGACTTAATGTTTCAAAGAAACTCAAAGTTTAAAGAAAACGTTTTTCATTGCAGAAATACAGGCGGAAGTTTGCCATTACCTGCCGACCACTGTTAGAAAAAAAACCTTTTATTTTCTTTTATTTTTGATGTTAGTCGGAAACTGGACTCGACCCCAGGCTCTGCGGGATGATAGTGCACACTTCTAACCACTTTAATAAAATTAATAAATCTCAAAATTTGTTTAATCTTCTTCGTTTTTGATGGTTACAGTTCTTGGATGCAAAGTACAGTCTGGCAACACTGCTATCGCTAAAATATACCAAAAATCCGTGCGAAGGATTAGGTGAGAAAAAGCAAAGGAAAGCGTACAAACAATCTATGGCCCGTAGGCTTGGTGCTTCTTTTCAATTAGGTTTATTTTTTATTTTTTTGTTTTTAATTTACACAGCTCCTCCCTGCAAATTATTAATAAGCGTTAATCATTACATACTTGTACTGAGACATTGTCAAGCGTATGCGCTTCTAATTATAAGCAATTAATTTGGCACTTTGCGCTAAATAAACGCTAAATATGAGTATCTAGCTCCTAAAATCTAAACACCACAAATTTAAAGGACATCATTATGAGTGATTTCTCACCATTACAATTTAAAGACTTTCTACGCCTAACTGCGATTTATTACAGTATAATTTCCTGCAATACGATAAAACTATGACTCATCAAGGTGAAATCAAATTGGCCTCAATACTAGAACTGCTATTTTTTATGGGCCGCCAGCATAGAAAAGTAATGCCTGACGATAGTGGCATGGGATGTGAGTGCCTGTTTAAACAGTGCTTTGTGTGGTTCCAAAATGCTATCTACTCGAGTATAGCGAGTATGAAAAACATTAGGCTTTACTCAAACATTTTTTTGGTGTCCATCTACTTAGTGAAAATAGATAACAATGAGATGAGGTGAGATAAAGTGAGGTGAGCGGATTTGAGAAGATATTAGGTGAATAAAGGTGAGTTGAGGTGTGGCGAGTTGTGGTGAATTGTAGTGCGTTGTGGTGAAGTAAGGTGATTCGGGTTGAATGAAAGTGAGCACTATAACATCATATAAAATATCTTTATCATCAGTTTTATCTTTATCTTTGACCCTTTATC
Source organism: Rhagoletis pomonella (assembly GCF_013731165.1). Classification (NCBI taxonomy): domain Eukaryota; kingdom Metazoa; phylum Arthropoda; class Insecta; order Diptera; family Tephritidae; genus Rhagoletis; species Rhagoletis pomonella. The sequence continues at coordinate 55,170,151 of NW_023458561.1, read as the reverse complement.
TTCATCTGGCCTATATTTAACGTCTCCTTTATCTTAATTTTTATCTGCGCCTTTATCTTCATATTTAATTGTTTCTTCATCGTTGTCTTGCTCTTTGTTTTAACTCTAGTTTTTTCTTTGTCTTTGTATTTTCCATATCTTTGTGTTTGTCTCTGTATTCGGCTTGGTCTTTGCCTTTGGCTATGTGTTTGTTTTAATCCTAATCTCTTTCATTATCTTAGCTTTAATCTTAATCTGAATTCTGATATTCATTTTTCTCTTGATCTTCATCTTTATTTTCATCATCGTATTCACATTCCTCTTTCTCGCCATCTTCGTCTTTCTCTTCATCTTCCTCGTTATCTCTATCTTCTTCTTCATGTTCTATTTAAACTCAATTTGGATCTTAGTCTGTGTTTTTTTATTTTTGTTTGTTGAACTAAGTTGAACTTGATTTCTTAAACATCTGGCAACCCTCCTGCATGTAATTAAAAAATAAAGATTTTCGAAATCATTTTTATTGATACCCATAATGTAACAATTCATCTAACATATTAATTAATTGGAATTAAACTAAATTTTAAAACAGGAGGAAATGCTTTTCTTGAAACTAAAACACATTGCGCATCTAAAGTTCAAGCACTTTAATTTGGCATCTCATTTTTAAAATCTGAAAAAAAACGATATCTGTGAACGTGGTGTTAAATATTTAACGTAAACTTCTCTGAACTCTATATTTTGAAGTTAATTTTCTAATATGTGGCAACCCTTTTCAGAAAACTAAACCACACACATGGTCAAGTGGGTTATAACTCAGGATTCTGAGACTTTACTGACTCTAAAATTACTTCGAATGTTTACAGGGAAGAACTATTTTGTTTTACACAGGCTTAGAAACAACATTTAGTGAAATAATTGTTTGACTAGATAATGTTTACATAAACGATAACACATACAAGTACAGTTTAAAACAAATAAGCACACGTGTTTCCTACCACTCACGTTGACTACAGAATTTAGGCGCAATGAATTGCAAAGCTTACTCCAACGTATTCTACAAAGCGGTGACGCACGTGCACAGACAATGCGATGGCGATAACTTTCAACACTGAATGACAATGAGTGCAAATTTCGGCACGTAAATCTGTGCGCCAGAGGAGTAGTAAAAAGAAGAATGATAGCTACACTTATGGGCGCTCCAACGCCTGTGCACAAATAGTGCGTGGGCTAAGCGGCCCATTGAGCGACGCATTGTTGCGGTCTACGTGCAACACGAAAGCATTGCACAAGCCATGAAAGCAAGCAAGGAAAATGTTTGCTATGAATTCTTACCCAGCTGTTTTGTCTAAAGCGAGCAGCGATCGGTGGTAAGGAGGGTATGGCGGCATATTGTCAATCCGCGCCAGCTTAGTGGCGTTTTGGGAAGCGTTTAGGCTCAAGACAGTTATCACAGCAATAAATCAAAGCCGAAAAACACGCTAAAAAATTTAATGTTGGACCACTTTAAATGCCCTATTGTGGGTGCGCAACAACGCCAGCTAGTGTTGCCATTTTTATTTCTTTGCAATGCATAGCAATTGATGCTTTGAGGGCGGCGCGTTGTGGCTGCGACAGCTTGGCGCTGTGCGATGCGAAAAGGGCACAAGTATGGCGGGTGGTAATTATGACTGCTGGAACTTTAATGTCTGTTCGTTTGTCTGGCTGTACGCCCACGCACTATCACTCAATCGCATTGGGCGGCGGCGCTGGCTAAGCATACTTGCGTGCCGCACGATTTTCGACCACCGGCGGATTGGGCAGCGGCTGGTGCCTTCTGCGACACAATACAAAGATAGTGGGAGACATATCCATCTACTCAACATTCTCAGCGCATGCGCAGCTGCGCCGATCAATGTGCAATGCAAGTACGTATGCTAAGCTCGTTCGTGCAACGTGCCACATGTAGCAGTAAATGTATGCTATTTGCAGAGGGCGGCACGTTGCATGCTACACCGTAGCTGTCAACTGACAAACGCGAAGTGACCACACTTTTACGGTGGCGCTGCAGGCTCCGGCAACAAATAAAAGGGCAGCGATTTTTTGGCGCTTTAAAATAAAGTGGAAAAAAATTCCGCGCCACAATTTTTGGTTTCGCAAATTTTAAATGCCCAACGGCGACAGTTTTGCGGTGCTGTTTTTACGTTGTCGCTTAGCCTATTTTTGAATACTTTTGCCCCGTGTTGTGTTGTTTTTGTGCGGATAATATTAAAGTCACGACTCACCAAGTGGGCATCGTTAGCCAGCTAACAGCCAACAATAACAACAACAACAGCAATTGTACGAGCAAAAATTCCAAAAGTAATAGCGGGCGATAAATGTAATTGCCGTGATGTGCAACATTTTCTTGCCACAGGCGCTACCTGTCGATCGTTGATGGCTGATATGTCGCGAGTGCATATTTCTCTTTTTGTTCACGCTGCGCTGCGAGTAGCTGCTGCTGCCACTTGTACGCCTCTTAACTTCACTTCTGCGCAGCTCTCTACTCCAACCATACGCGAGTGATCCGCGCGCGAGTATACCGAAAAAAGTTGCGCTTTTTACGTCTCGGCATTTGCTTACTTATTTGTGTTCGAATGTTTACCATTTATTCACTTACTCATTACATGCCGATTTATTGTTGCTTACTCGTACTTAAAAGAATCAACAACTTGTTGCAACAAAGCATTTGCATGTAGCAAATTTGCGCGCTGTTTCAGTGTTGCATGGCGTAAAGCGAAAATTTGTTATTTTTATTGTAATTTCTTGTTTTATTGCCACTAGCTTCGGTTTAACCATCGTTTTGTCCGTGCAGAAAAGTAAAAATTTGGCGAAATTAAGCAAAACGTAGTGTACTTACACATGTACAAGTAGGTGAGGTTGGGTTGTTGTGGCAGATCCCACAAAAGGGGACTCACTTAGACATTGTGTTACCAGATTACGGAAATTAATTTGAATGGTAACTAGAGGTTCTCTCTGTTAAGATGAGAGAAGCGCTGGGTGCTAAAACATAGTTCCTAAGGCAGCTGATGTCCACTGCGGAATAAATGCCCATCGAGGTGCTTAAATCTGAGACGAACGAATGCCGTGCAGCTGAAAAGGAAGTGCTGAGATTATTCCACAACGGTCGATATTAAGTCGCACCGCGTGCGTTCTTTAACGACAATGCCCGGTCAGTAAACCTGTAAGAATCGAGAGCTGGCGCTAAGCCAACTGCAGAAGCTCCCTTGACCACCTGCGGTCAACAACCGACCAGAAAAACTTGCCAGTTTGCATAAGAGCCCATCTGTCAACGCAACTCCTATGCCCTCCCTGTCCAAGGTAATGGCACCAAGGGTGCGTTGCCTAGCCAGTTCATCAACAGTGCAATTTCTAAGGACATCACTGTGTTCTGGGACCCAAGTCAGCTTGATTTGGAAGCATTCAGAGGCGGTTGAGTGGGAGGTTCACCATTCCCCGACCAGTTTTGATCGTACCATTAGCCAACCCGGCGTCCTGTTTTCCGCTTGGCTTTTAGAGTATGTAAATATTTACCCTCCTAGTCGGCAAAACATTGGTGTATAGCCAAACGGCTTGCTCTTTAATAGCGGCCACTTCTGCCTGAAAGACGCTGCAGAGATCCGGAAGTCTAAACATAACATCTATTGAGAGTTCATAACAGTAGACACCTCCCCAAATTCTCCCGGCCTGCTTCGATCCGTTCGTAAAGATGTTTATTGCGCCTCTACTCCAAACACTGCCATTCTCCCATTGAAGCCTTGGAGTCATGTGCGTGGAGAAAGATCCGTTTGGGACCAGCCTCGGAACATTACAATCATTTTCTTCCAGTAGGAAGTCGAAGATTTTGAGAATTTTCGAGTGCCCATACGTTGGGTTCAAAGAGAACTGGCAGCTTTTGAGCCTAATGGCTGATCGAACCGCCTTTACTTTGCCCGCAATGTTGGCAGGTGCGACACTGAGTATAGCATTGAGCACCAGAGTGGGCGTGTTGCGAGCGCAATGAAGGCTGCCCTTTGCACGCGCTCCAGGTCAGACCATGACCCCCATATAGCATGATTGACTTGATTATGATTTCATATAGCCACTTACTTACTTACCACTTTTGGCGAGAGGTCCCATCTCTTTTCCCCATGGCATTTTACAGAAGTGAGGATACCTTTCTACTCGCTCCTCAATAATTGGCTTCCTTGATATCTTCCCGTCTAGGATTATGCCCAAGAACTTTACCCTGCCAGAGAAAATTAATATTGAGGGAAGCTGGACATGAGGCACTTTGTACCTCGTGGTGAATAGTACGAGCTCCCTATTTTCAAGGATTAAAGCAAGTCCGCAGATAGAAGACCGATTTGTGACTAAGGTTAGGTACCCTTGCATAAGATGATACAGAGTGTCCAATATTTTTTTTTTAAGACAGTGAGTGGCACATCATCCGCTTAGGCATCCTCTCCTTTCTAACTCCTTCAGGTGGTCGTTTATCACGATTTTCCAGAGAATAGGTGAGCGGACACCTACATACGGGGTGCCTCTGCTGGTCAGAGGCGTTGCGCCGTTCTGTCGTGCAGCATGCGAGAGATTTTGGAACATAATTGTGCAAAATTTTTACAATGTATTTTATTAACAGAGTTGCCCATATAGCCATGAATTTCTCGCACTTTTCTGGCAATGCATGGATTCCGCGCCAATAAAACTGCTCTGTTTGGGAAACCAATAGGTTGTCAAGAGAAACTTTTGATACCTTCACCTTCACGTAAGGGCGCTCTGCATCGACCGCAACAATTTGTAGCGTGATTTTGCAGGGTCTGGATTATAAGGAGGGTTCGTTAGGACTTCCTATACCAATGATATAAGTTTTGACTATTTGTGCGACATTCGGCCGAGCTGTGTCATTGTTGAAGATCAATCGCATCAGTTTTTGTCTGTATAGAGCCCATGTACACTTGGCGTCGATGGTGCGGGTTAAACGCGATTAACATACGCCTTCTTATGCTTTGGTTTGTCATAATGAGTCCAGTTTTCATCGCCGGTGACAATACAATGCAAAAGCGACCGCGCATTGTACTATTGAATGAGGATTTGGGAACAGTGACAAGCCGTACGATATCTTTTGATTTGAGTTTATGAAGTACCTCAAATTCGGCGTCTACAAACTTCTATCTTGTGGCGTATCTTCCAATAAAGAAGTGGCTGACGAACTTGAAAAAATCCAACAAAATCTTTTTGTCAAAAATTTGCCGCCACATGACATGCAAACAGCTGAGAATTACAAGAAGCCGGTGATTAAGGGCGAACTTCTGAAAACCCCAAAGCATGTGAACATAAGAATGAATATAGAAATGTGTGCAACACATTGCCGATGCCAAAGATTGTTGACTGTAGCGGTAGATAGATCAAACGAACTGTGCCAGCTGTTGCAATTTCCTAGCAATCGTGACAACGCAAATGGGGTTTATTCAAGAAGACACACGGCCGATATTTGCGTGCAACATGTTAATAAAAAAAAATGTGTTGATAGCAAATTAAATAGGCAACAATAAAGTTTTTAATGTTGCTGTTGTTTTTGGTATTGACGGCGCCCATTGGCGGCCTGCACTGGCAGCAAAGCGAATATTGCCAAAACATGGCGCCGCAGCGAAGAGTCGAGCAATCTATTAGTTGCAACATTGCGTTCACTACGTTATTGCAACAAGGCGTTGGGATTTTGTGTTTGTAGGCTCATATCGACAACTTATTTTATAGCCATATGGCATGCAAAAAGCTCATAATCAACTATGTGTGTGTCTGCATGTATACAGAGTGTCCACGACTAGCTTAAGGAGACGGTAGTGTAAGTGGGGTGATAAGCAGAAAATTGTCATAACTTTTGAAATTTTGATATATTTTTAATTAAAAAAACTGCATGTACAAATGAGGCTATAGGTACTTTGTTAATTTTTTCTGTAAAATACTTCCAGATAGTTGATTTACCATATTCAAATGCAATGCAGTTTAAATATATTAAGAAACCGCTATAAAATTAGGACCATTTTGGGATTTTTAACCTTTTGAAAAAATATTAATATTTAAAAAAAGGTGCTCATTTTGCAAAGTTATTTTTTTTTTATATGGTACACCCTGTATGTGATTGTCAATATGTGCGTTACTGTGCAACAATGCACTGCAACTTTGTATGTTTGTTGGTTGCGCGAAGCGAATCGCTTTCTGTTTGACTCGAAAGCAACCCCAACAAACATCAAAAATAAATAAATTCTCCAACCTTTGAGAAATGTGTAGTTGTGAAGTTGATATCGAACATAATGGTCCAATCGTTTTATCCAATATCATTTTCAATTCTTCTCAAACCTTAGAGAACTTTGAAGAAATTTATAGTTCTCAACTTGATATCCAACATATCGAGCCATAAACGCCAATACGATAGGAACGACATTTTTTTTTTAAATTTTATTTTAAATGCAGAAGCACTTCTAGTTGCTCAAAATGAAAATCTAGATTTTGAGAACACGTTGGAGCAGACAAATTAGGAACTATCTTTTTCTCAAGTTGAGAAATATAATTATTTCCTTGCAAATAACTGCCCTTTTTGTTGAGAATACTATGATTCTCCAGTTGAGCTATGGTTGAGGAACAACGTTGGAGTTTTGAGAAGTACCTTAGTTTTCAACTAAACCTCTAGCTAAACTCGAACCTAAATGTTTATTGGGACGTATTGGTTGTAGCTGCTGCTTCTTTTTACTTGCTGCTTGGCGATTTTTTTTTGCTTATTTTCATTGCGTTTGCTTCTCTGTAAAGCAAATCCTCAATTTTAAGGCAACTTTATTATTAAGTGTGTAAGCTCGTGCGATTTATTTAGTTTAGTTGGATTTCTTTTTTGCTTCTGTTGTTGCAATAGAGTGTGTATTAAAAACTTTAATTGTATATAAATAATAAAACTTTTAATTTAATACTAAGAGTGCCAGTTACTGTCGAAATTCGACCGTTCATCTAGTTTATTTAAGATCCTTGCAGAGGTTTTCTAAATTAGCACGTCGTTTAATTTAATTAGTAGCACGATACCGCTCGATAAGCAGTGATAACTCGATAAACTTATATAACCTTGAAATTTCGATAACTCGATATATTTTGAAAATATCAAAAA
>NW_023458561.1:55149227-55162925 GCF_013731165.1 Rhagoletis pomonella | reverse complement strand
ATAAACTATCCTTAATTTTATCGGTTGAATTTCAACCGCTGGGCGAACACTAGTTCATATTAATAGCTATGATTTCTGCAACTCACTGCTACCTCATTCCTTACTCATATCCACGCATATAACGCTTTTAGCTTAGCGGTAATAAAAGTTTGCTGTTAATTGACTAACAGATACGTCTACATATACTCGTACATTCATCGTACATATGTATGTATGTAAGTATGTAGTTCCATCAAAGTTACACCTTCTGTTTTACGGTCAAGTACCAGCTTGGATTGCTAACGGTGGGGGACAATCTTATTAAAACTTGGCATGTTTTGTTTCACGTGCGTTGGTTGCTAACTTTATTGCCACATATTTACACTGTACATTTGTATATGCAATTGTGTTTGCATGTGAGTAAAATCAGATACTAAGTTGCTTTCATATCTCAATATAATATGACCACTGCTACCGCAGAAGGAACCACAAAAACTTTTACATCTTAACCACATATAGAATTTATATTTCTTCACCGTCCCCTACTTACTGCAATAACTATAAAACTCTTGTCATTCCCACCACTCCTTGCCTGCGCTCTCATATACTGCCATGCACTTGATTAGGGACGCCTTTTGATACTCAGTATTAACAGTTTTCCTTTTGTTTATAAAATACGCATCAAGTTTACAGTGATGCAATTAGTTTTGATTAATTTTTTTTTTTTTTTTATATTCACAATGCTTTTCAAGTTAAAATTTTTTGCTAGTTTTTAAAATATTGTTCATCCTTTAACCAAAACCGTATATACCAAAATTTCAAACTTTATACAAAATTCCAAAAAATTTAAATAATTTAAATTTTTAATTTTTTTTGATTTGATTTTCCTAAATTTTCTAGAGACCGTAATAGTTACAACTTTTATTAAAATAATTGCTGTTTAACAATTATTTTTTACTTTTATTTAATTACTATTTAAATATTCGTTATTTCTGACCTCTATTTTATAAATAGAAAATAAAAATTATTTTTGATTTTTATCCAAATAATCTGCAAATGACAGTTGTTTTATTTTTAAATTATATATCTTAGATAACAGGTATTGCAGACTTTTATTTATAAAAGTCCTAAATAAAAATCAGTCACTAACCTTTATTTTTTAAATCATACTTGTAAATGTCATTTGTATAAGTCGTACTAAACTTTTGTTTCCCAAAGCCTTCTTAAAAATGTTATGAATTGACGTACGAATGATTTAAAAAATAAAAGCCGGAGACTGATTTATTTTGATGACTTTTAAAAGTAAAAGACATTGACTGATTTTCATTGATGACTTTTATAAACAAAAGTCTTCAATAACTGTTATCTAAGACATATAATATAAAAACGAAAAATAATTGTTATTTTGTATTTGTAATATGCAAATCAAAAATAATTGTAATTTTGATTAAAAATTGCAAAAAAATTTATTTTCAAATTTGAGTCTCGGTGAAAACAGAAATCGATTAGTATGTATCACTTAGTTGTAGAACATTTTCTTCATAGTGAATTTTTTCATGAGAGTTTGCATCAATAACTGTTATGTTTAGTCCCTGAAATTTTCTGTAAACCAGGAAAACTGAATTTGTATGGTTTTGGATCAAACATATCGGCTGCTGTGTGGAAGATGGACCTTTCCTGGCAGTCATTTGGAAAATGCCCTTTTCTCAGAAAACTTTTCAAGAAGGCCCTATCTCAGAACTTGTTTCAAAAACGCCCCATATCAATTAATAATAAATGGAAAATATGTTGAGATATGGTATTTTAGAGTCGGCAGCTGAGATAGGGCATTTTTGAACCGAATTCTGAAATAGGGCGTTCCTGAAAAGTTTTCTGAGATAGAGCATTTCCTGGCTGCTGAAATAGGTCGATCTTCCACTCAGCAGTCGATATCTAATACGTTTTTTTTTTAATGAAACGTTGTGAATAACAAAAAAAAATAACCTGTGAACACTTGTTTGAGTCACTGTGTATCGCTCACGATTTAATTTGGTAAATGCGCGCTGTGGCTAACATCAACAGGATATTCAATGTTGCACGTAGGCTCACAATTGCTGGCGTACTTATTTACAAGGCGGTGTATGCATTAAAATGCGTGCTTTGCTATGCGTGCGCCGCCGGATCAGAGCAGTTGTTGAAATACTCACATATGCGGTATTATTTTGGCTTGCCCCAAATTGTGGCAACTGCGCGTGCATGCGTGTTTGTGTGGCACGTCGCTTAAATCCTTCGATAATTATTTATCCGCAAACCATGTTCAGAAAAGAGTGTTGGGGCGGCACGTACTCACTTGCAACAGCGTTAAATTATAAGTATGTTCGCCAACGCTGACAGACAAACGACGACTATAGGTAGGATTCCAAGTAAGTTTGTATGTATCCACAAATTCAGGTATAGTTTGTGCTACCGTGTTGATAGTCGCGAAGCTGGCGCTTAAGCTTTTGCTCTTGTTGTTGATATAGGAATAACAGTATGCTACTAAAAGCCACACGTACACGCACGCTGTCTCATGACTTACTGCCGTCCCTAAATTAGAGCGCTTAGCGTTGCGCTTCCCATTGTTAACGAGTGTCGGCGAGCACTATCCCCAAATTAACGCGGCGTAATTTTTGACGTTCTCTCATTCCCTCTCGTTTTTATTCTAGTTTCTTCTTTCACTTTTTGCCCTTTCTCTTTCTATCCGTCTTCTGCGCTGGCGCCGCGTTATTGTGAGATACTCCATATAAATTGTACGGGTATGAGGATTTTTGACAGTTGTTTGGCACTTGACGCGCCAATTTAAGGACGGCAGTTACTTGTGACATACATAAATGATGCGTTTATCTGTTCCGTTATTGACAAGTCAGTGGTTCACATAGAACATGTTTGTTGAGTTGCAAAAGGGAGATTGGTGCTCATACCTATGTACATACATACATAGAAATTCCAAACTGGCTTACAGATTATTACATATGTATATATCAGTTTGTAGGTACGAAAATTTTGATCTCCAAAACATAATAAAAACAGTTTCTCATAAAAATACAATCGCCGTTCGGAGTCGATGCAAAACTGAAAGTCTCTCCCCTTTGTGAGAAAGCGTCAAAGCGGCCCATTTTCAATTCTACTATGCCAAAAGTCCAAAATTAAATGTTTTCAGATGGCCGTAATTTTGGGTATTCTGGCTGACAAATATTCGGCTACTAAGTCCGTCTAATAAATGTATAAGAAAAAACAATAATAACAAAACGCGTAAAAATATTAATTTTTTAGCGTGAAGTTTTTCGCATACTTTTAAGTAGCAGTACTTGTTTTTGCGAACTTATTTTAAAATAATTCTGAATATGTGGTTTAAGTTAATTGTTTTCTAATTTATTTAGTAAGTTTCAACCCAGTATTATTAGTTAATAAATTTCCTTATATTTAAAGAAAAAATATTTGAAAAATTAATAATTTTGAAAACATAAAGATTTTTAATGGATCAGATCTTGCAAGTCTAGCCTGACCCAAACTAGTGTTTATATGCAAAATAATAAGGAACATTTCTACTTTTACATAACGTAAGCACTTCTTGCACAAATTTGCACGAAGTTGTAATTTTCTTCAATAAACATGGCATTCTTCGGAAGAGAGTAGCTTAAAAGCAAAAAATTGTATGCCATTTGGACTCTATTACTTGGATTTACGGTTAACATTTTTATAGCAACACCCATATGTACATATATTTAAAATTAATCATGCAAATCCGCGCTGCGCTAATTACAATCGCACGGTTCACTTCAATTCATAAAAGACCTATCAATGATATTTCTGCACTAATTCCACTTGACGATCGCTGCAATAAATCTGCAACGATTTTGCTACCAGAATTTTCACAGCTTGACCTCAAACACTTGTAACCCATAAACTAGCAGCCAAACAAAGCTCATAAATTTCGTTGCCTTGCACACTTGATGGCATGCCAGATATGTACTCACACACACATATCTACACTGGTGGATAAAGTAATAGAAACTTTTTATCTTGACCAGTTTAATGAAAAAAATTAAAAATATTACAAATATTTACTTTGTTTATTTTATGTTTAATATTTACAAAAAAAAAAGTCTAGCACATTACACAAGAAGTACCATATAAATTCACAACTCAAACATGGTACAAAAACTATAAAAAAAAAAATTAAAAATTTCATTACGCTAGAAAACCGCGTTGATTTTTAATATTTTTTTTTTTTAGCTGACGGTGCTAGGCATTTTCTTCCATATAGAAATAAAATTTGAGCATACTTTATATGGAAGAAAACGCAGTGTGAATTTATATGCCATTTGCGATAGAATTTTATAAAAAAAAAATAAACATCAAATTAACACAATAAAAAAAAATAGCCAAAGTTGGTCGAAATAAATAGGTTCTATTATTTCTTCGACCAGTGTATTTATATTTTAGGACATGCGGCATGCCACATGCGCCAATAAATTTCTTTATTTTTATACCACTTTTACAACATCATAATTTAGCACAGACAAATGTAATCAGCTGCTTCTAATCGCTGCCGCAAACCAAATTCTAGCAATGGGATATAGAAAAAGCTGCATTGGAGAATTTGCAATGCTCTTAGTTGCATGCCAGTTGCTCTTGGCTGTTGTAAAAGCAGTGCTTGCCACCGCCATAATAACCCATATTTATGGCAAATGCAGCTAATTAAATTTGCTAATAGCAATCATAAAAGCTAGGCAAGCTGAAATGGGGTGCGGTGACCAACGTGTCGCCTACCTTCTTGCCACTATCCATGTCTTTAGAAGTTTTAAATTTAAAAAAAAGCGCGAAATTATTAACCATGAATTATGTTTTGGCCAAATTAAATGGCGCCAATTGCAAAGGCAATTGAAGTGCAAAATTAGCGAGTGTAACAAAATATTTGAAAAGCAAAAAAGTAGCCACAACAACAAAGGTGCATAAACAAGAAATCGCTGAACTGTAGCGGCATGGCGTGGCAAATATTTATAGCCAGCAGCGGGTGTGCTGATCACATATCACTTTTATTGCACTGCCAATGCAAGCTTAGCTGCAAGTGTTGCGCGAAATATGATCTTTGCGCTCGATTCAATCGAATGTTGTTCGTTAGCTACCGACACAGCAGCAGTAACTGCTGGCAACAACTAAATGTTGCATGCGGCGCCTAATCTTAAATCAACGCTTAAGCTTGCATAATTAGTACACTTTGAGCTATAAAAAAAATGGTTTGAGTAGTTACTGCAAATGCTGGATTCGCTGTTCACCTGTGAACAGCAAAAGGTGAGAAGTATGTATATATGTACATATGTAGTGTGCTCATAATTCTATGGCTGATCGTTTGCGCTGATTGCGGCTGCGGTGCCGAAGGCTTCCTTCTACTGATGATGGCTTTGATGCGGACGAAAGGTGTTGGCGAAACGATTAAGCAGGTAATAGACCGAAAACATACGCTGCATACTTATTAAGTGCAAAACTGTTTTTAAATTGACAAGTAAGAGAAACAGGAAAATATAAATATAATTTTTTTTACCCAAAAGTGTAAGTATAAGCTAGTTAGATCTTTATTCCTTTCCACACACAATAAATTTTATTTTTTATTTGAATGAATTTTTCGCAGAAGACTCCTTTCTATTCTCTTCAAGCCGGCAAAACAAATCGAGTATCCCTCCAGCTTTCGATCTGTTTCCCTAACTCTAGATGGTAAAATTCTGGAGCTAAAAATATCAAACCGCTTGCTGGCAGAGATTCTGCCTAAGGGAGGAATTTCAGCGGTATTTGCAGCAATCCATCTAGCTTAGCGGTATCTTATTAATCAAGAATGATAGAATACAAGATTGCGCCCATCAGATAGAATTTTTGAGAATAATTTTTGTGTGACGCCACACTGGCGCATTTGCGAGAAAGAAATGCCAAAACGCGAGCAAGAATGGAATGAGAGGAAAACATTTTGCAAGAGAAACGTAAACAAGTGGCAAAAATGTGACGTCATACAAAACAGCAATTCTGTCAAATTCAGCGGCACCGAGATGGGCGCCACCTTTGTTCTCTACATCGTGCTTAGTTACCACATACATCGACTAATCAGGAACTACTTCCACAACCGGAGCCGTAATCGTAAATCGTAAATCTCTCGATAGGAACAGCATGAAAATATGGAAAAATATGGGTCCGACAGCTGAAAAAATGGAATACAAGGTAAAAATAGTGCCACTATATAATTCTTATATTCAACCCCCAAAAAAATTTCGCTGAAAGATAAACTTTTGAAAAAATTTCAATATTTTGCTGGATGTCTCAAAAAAAAAATTGTTTTTGGGTTTATGGGATTTTCTTTTAGAATTTCAACCGTGTCAAAAGTTGACTAAAAAATCTTTTAGATGCTAAATTTTTAAATTTTTGCATATGCAGTCTTATAGCCCATTAAATTCTAGTAAAATAAAATACAAATTCTAAGCTGCTAAAAAATTGCGTTGATTTTTGATCATTTTTGTTTATAAGCACCAAAAAAATCAAAAGTTTTAGGACCTTTCTTTTGGTATACACTTGTACCATCGTTTTTGATTTAAATAATTAGTGTCCGTGTCGATGGTCTCAGGCTTGTGGTTAGTTGTAAATTTATTTTGTGGGACACAACTCAAATCAACTCAACTCAACTCTGAAAGCATAGTTGTCAGTTGTTTGGCATCCAACATCCTTGGGCTCAATGATTAAACAAAATTCGTAAATGATTTCCTTGTTTTGCATTAAATCAAGTCTTGTGAAAACACTTGTGAATGGCAATAATAATATTTTTTGATTTCAAAATAAAAAAATACGGGTAAATTTATAAAAATTTCGACCTTACTTTTTCGCGTGCATTTTTGGACCACCCTAGTGTACATACATCACCTTGCAACAAAATTCTACCGAAGTTTAAGCAGACTCCCGTATATCTATTCACGTTCCTTGTACTTGATTTTAATATATAGCATTTTCAGTTTAAATGAAACTTTCTTCAAATTAAATGAAACCATTTTCAAACAAAGCGAAACCTTTTTCAAATTAAATGAAACTTTTTTCAGATAAAGCGAAACCTATTTCAAGTAAATTAAACCTTTTTTAGATTCAATGAAACTTTATTCAAATTAAAAGAAACTTCCGTTTAAGAATGTTTCATTTAATTTGAAAAAGGTTTCGCTTTATCTGAAAAAAGTTTCACTTAATTTGAAAATGGTTTCATTTAAACTGAAAATGCTATACATATGAATGTATGTATAAATCAAATGACTTTTACTCGGTACCTACATAAATAACGGGTGATTTTTTAAGAGCTTGATACCTTTTTTTTTAAAAAAAACGCATAAAATTTGCAAAATCTCATCGGTTCTTTATTTGAAACGTTAGATTGGTCCATGACATTTACTTTTTGAAGATAATTTCATTTAAATGTTGACCGCGGCTGCGTCTTAGGTGGTCCATTCGGAAAGTCCAATTTTGGGCAACTTTTTCGAGCATTTCGGCCGGAATAGCCCGAATTTCTTCGGAAATGTTGTCTTCCAAAGCTGGAATAGTTGCTGGCTTATTTCTGTAGACTTTAGACTTGACGTAGCCCCACAAAAAATAGTCTAAAGGCGTCAAATCGCATGATCTTGGTGGCCAACTTACCGGTCCATTTCTTGAGATGAATTGTTCTCCGAAGTTTTCCCTCAAAATGGCCATAGAATCGCGAGCTGTGTGGCATGTAGCGCCATCTTGTTGAAACCACATGTCAACCAAGTTCAGTTCTTCCATTTTTGGCAACAAAAAGTTTGTTAGCATCGAACGATAGCGATCGCCATTCACCGTAACGTTGCGTCCAACAGCATCTTTGAAAAAATACGGTCCAATGATTCCACCAGCGTACAAACCACACCAAACAGTGCATTTTTCGGGATGCATGGGCAGTTCTTGAACGGCTTCTGGTTGCTCTTCACTCCAAATGCGGCAATTTTGCTTATTTACGAAGCCATTCAACCAGAAATGAGCCTCATCGCTGAACAAAATTTGTCGATAAAAAAGCGGATTTTCTGCCAACTTTTCACACATTCAACACATTTCGAACCGAACACTGATTTTGGTAATAAAATTCAATGATTTGCAAGCGTTGCTCGTTAGTAAGTCTATTCATGATGAAATGTCAAAGCATACTGAGCATCTTTCTCTTTGACACTATGTCTGAAATCCCACGTGATCTGTCAAATACTAATGCATGAAAATCCTAACCTCAAAAAAATCACCCGTTATATTGCGATGATCTGCACATATAATTGTCAAAAATTTTCCCACCGATCAGTACTCCCCAAATACGAAACAATTTATAACAGTCGACTAATTTCATTATAATTTTAAACGTTTCTCGCCAATTTATTGACTTAGTTTATGTATATCAGTTGGGACAGTTTAATTTCATTATTTTGCGTAGGTGTAAATATTACGTTGCCTGTTGAATAAATAACTCAAACTGACTTAAAGAAAAATTGCATAGTGTCAGCATAATAAATGTTTGTAATTGCTAATCATATTTTAAGCGGCTTTTTTAAAATTCCGCATTGGCGCCAAATATATACTATATATATATATATATAGGTGTTCACGTGACTGAACTGGTCATTAAAACGAGGCGCAAAAATTTGGATTAGCTGAATTAAAAATAATAATAATAAACAGCATAAGCAATAAGAAATATTCAAAGTGGCGCGCCATTGCGCCTGCACAGACAATGATTTAATATAAAAGTTATGTATGTATGTACATATATACACATTCATGGGAGCAAATACATATAGATGTGTAGTACATATGTTTGTCTGTATAAAAAAACTTACCAAAGAAATATGCCATAAAGACATGGAAAATCGGGCAAGAGTAGGTCGACTTTAAACTGTTGGAACAGCTCAAATTAGAAGTTGTCATGAGACAGCAAAAGAAACTACAACCTCTTTGCAAAAGTGTGTTATTATATAAAATACATTCTAGAGTTACATGCGAGAATCTCAAAAAAAAATTAAATAAACAAAGAATTTCCCAACAGCTTAAGTTGTAACGCAGTTTCAACCGCCAAATGCTGCTAATCCACTGGTATGTGTCGCATTAATGAGTAGCAGTGAATGTTCATAAATCAATTTTTGGCATTCCTCATTTGAATATTGTACAACGAAACATTTGTTAAGAATCGGAAAACAATGTAAAAGACTCTGTTACATAATGAAATAAATTACATAAAATCTGCGAAACATTAATGCAACTAAATATCATAGAATTTTTAATTTACAAAAAGGTCATTTAATAATTTTTTATTCGTAAAGCCTAATGAAGTGTGTATCACAATTATACGCCACCCACACATTGACAAGTTTTGATTATTACTTTTTCATTATTCAAATTTAATTATTATTTTTTTATTCGTTAACAAGCCCCTTATAAATTCAAGTTTAAAACTAACAAACTTTAGTAAAAATGTTGTACTTTTTTGGTTAGCTTTTTTAGAAAAATCATGAGTACGCAGTTTTGTAGCCCATTCAACTCTAGTAACAAAATGCAAGTTTAAAGTAACTAAAACTACTTATATTAGGAAAATATAATGTTTCAAAAGTAGAAAAAATATTTCCAGTATTATTTATTTATATGGGAAGTATAAATCCGCAATGAGCGACCTCTAAATCTTAGTATTGTAGGCTGCGCTTTCGACAGACGTCTTTTTGCACTGCCCCGAAAGTATTTCACAAAAAGTTCGATTTTTGAACCACTCTAATGTATGTATGTACGCGCATAGATTTCTAATATGAATGAAGTACTTTGAATTGCTGGAAACAGCAATAAACTATGGAAATAACAGCTGCTTTTTGTTCAGCACTCCAGTTGCAAGGCTTACAGAGCCTATGACAGCGCCAATATTGCTACAACAATAATAACCGCACTGAAAATTGCTTTAATGATGTGAAACAATGAATGGCAAATATACACGCGTATAGATATGTATTAAACCTTCCGTTCCCATCCTCCATGCAATTCTTACACAAGTCAATTTCAATATTCCCGCACAGACTTTGGGCTCAATAGCTCGCCCAGACGGGAACTCATACATATGAAATACGTTATTTGTATGCATTTGTGGGATGACACTATTGCATTTTTTTTTTTGTTGTAGGTATCATATTCGTCTTTGTTATTATTGTTATTGTGCGCGATTATGACAAGCACAAGTGTCAGGAACTATGAAAAACTATTAATCAAAATCATTTCTGGTATTGTAACCAGTGCGTTCATATGTTTATATGTTCAGTTATATGATTTTGTTTGAATATTTATGGATAGTACAATAACGCTCCTCATTCGGTACATTTTTGTGCAGAAGCGATTACACAGCAAAACAAAAAAAACAAAAACAAAAAAAAAACGAGTAATAAAAGTGCTGTTTTCAACCATGGCTTTCATGAATAAATTAAAATTTTCTAATCCGTTGTTTGGGAGCTAAATATAACAACAATATTTTGGAGCTTACACTTTTGCTTAGTATTTGGCCGAGCTTCTTCTCATCCAGTTTATGATGCACGTCTTGATGATGTTGTAACGCAAATGAAGGGACCTATAGTTTAACGCTACCTCCGAACGGCAAATGGATTTTATGAAAAGATTTTTCGTCGCAGAAATACACTCGGAGGTGTGCCATTGCCTGTTTGGGAGCTATACATATGTACATTGCACTAGGGTATGGCGACTACTATTTGCTGCAAAAAGTCGAAAAATAGTTAAATTTTCGAGGTCGCTGATTTCGAATCCGATGTCAGATTTTTGGAATTTAAAATGTCGGATTTAATATGACGGTGAAATTTTATAATTTTTACCTTTTCATAAAAATACTTATACACATATAAATGGGGCTTGGAGGTCACTGATTTCGAATCTGCTGTCCGATTTTGGGAATTTTAAAATGGCGGATCCATTATGGCGATCAAATGTTATACTTTTTTCCTTTTCACCATAAATTCATTTAAGTGGAGGTTTCGAATCTGATATAAGATATTTCAAATTCAAGATGGCGGAACAATGTGGAACAAAACGGACTTCAGACTCATGTTGAGTGCATCGAAATACATAAGGAAAGGATAGTCTTATCGTCGAAGCTTTTTCTTTGTGTGGTTGTGTTATTGTCCGCACTAGTCGCTTTTTTTATTTATTTTTTTTTGAAAAACAAATTTATTGCAATAGGCATATCAAAAATTCCAACCAAGTCTCATGAAGTTGTCATTGTTCTTAGCATTTATGGCTGATTGAAAATAACCGATTTCACCACAGGTACCACTTAAAAAAATATTGTATTACTTCGCTTTTTTTTAAGCTAGGACCTTTAAACATTTTTATCTTTTATCGGTAGAAATGCAGTCGAAAGTTACTTCCCTTAAATAAACCTGGAAAGATCAGCTTTTCTTTAAGAATTATTTTACGTGTAGCTACTTCCTAAAATAATTATGCCAGTACTGACTTACTTCCACGAAAGGAACCATTCTCACTACTTATAGCCAACAATGCGCTGAGAAAAGAAAAGAGAGTATGGTAGGACAAAAAACATACATATGTATGTATACAGTGTATCTACAGTAACTGCCACGTTTCACATAAAACTGCATCGCTAATGACTTGCTATTACAAAATGAGTTTAACAAATTTCAACTGTTCCCCTATTGCTAATACATAGAGCCAATAATATCAGAATGTCCATCGATCAATATCCATTTTAATAGTAATATTTTTCTTAATGAAGTCAGTAAAAAGTAAATGACATAAGCAATAAATATTTGTGCAACAAAGTGTGACGACTCAATGACATAGAGTAATTGGATTGATATTGCCTTTAGATACTATTTTGTAAATACAATTTATGTAACAAAAAAAACAATGCCAAAAATAAATGCTGCCATTTGTTGACACCTGAATAACTAGCAGATGCAATTTTTTTTTACACAATATTTACAAAATTATAGCAATGAAAATAATTAAAAATCAACTATCGAAATGACACATCGCACATTCTAGGGTATTTGAATAGACGACAGGTTGCGAACAAAACAGCATTTCGTAAAAAAAAATTGCAAACTTAAAATTGCGTGCAAAAAATATATATCAACATAAGGACGTTCATGTATGTAGTTACATACCCACATATGTATATTTATATGTATAATTGCCATTAAATGTACATGACAAACGGTCGTTATGTTTTTGTGTATATATGTATAACACATTATGATCATAAATGTTGATAATTTGGCATTTTGTTTGCAACGCATGAGTGAGCTTCATCTATACTTACGTATGTATGTATGTATGCTTAACCCTTAATTGCCGGCAACCGGTATTTTGTACCAGTAGGCTGTTTAAATTTGGTGAATTACACCAATCCTCGCTACTTACGCGCTCATACGTCAGTGTACTTTTTCGGCGCTTAGTACCTATAACATTGTTGGACAAAGGGTCCACTAATAATAACACCGTGCAACAAAAACCAAAAAATTTTAAAATACACGAAAAAATCTATCTGTTCACAAAACTAGGAGCCAAATATAGTAAAACGGCGTTTTTAATTCTTTTCTCTGACGGTAGGCTTTTTACAAGCTTTTATTTTTAAATGACTTTGAAATGTCTAGGATATGTTTGCATAAAAAAATTATTTAAAAGATTTGGCGCATTGTAGAGTAATAATATGTGTATCAATTAAAAGCGAAAATTCTGTAGAATTTAAAATAATATATAACCTTTTAGTGCAACTGGACGAATAAGTATTGAAAATGTCCTTTTTTTACTATCACAGTTTGTGAAGGGTATAACTATGTCATTTAAAATTCATGTCATTATCTATTAATTTAAAACAGATTGTTTATGAAAAATGCTAAACAAATAAATACTTATAATAGTACTACGAGTACATATTAAATTATACTAGTGTTCGCCCAGCGGTTGAAATTCAACCGATAAAATTAAGGATAGTTTATGTAAGTTGAATGAGCTAAAATAACATTAGTTGGAATGGGTTAAGTGGAGGGGAGTTTAGCTTAGTACTTGGTATAACATAACATAACCATAACATAAGAATAAATAACATAACATATGAAGCATAACACACCACAATATAACATCGCACACTCTCCAGTTGTATTTCCTTTTTATCCCTTTTTTCACCTCTATCTAAATCTTATTTATATTGGTTCATTTTATGCCAAATGATGTTGCCTTTGATGCCACATCAAGTGATATCATGTCATGTGGTGAAGTTGGGTGTGGTGAGCTGCGGTGTGGTGGAATTGGGTGTAGGAGTTACGGTGTGGTGAATTTAGGTGTGGTGGATTCAGGTGTGGTGAGCTAATTTATGGTGAGAAAGTTGAGGTGTGGTGAATTAAGGTGTGGTGAATTTTGGTGTGGTGAGAAAGTTGAGGTGTGGTGAATTAAGGGTGGTGGATTTAGGTGTGGTGGATTTAGGTGCGGGGGTTAAGGTGTGGCGAGTTGAGGTGTGGTGAATTTAGGTGTGGGGAGTTAAAGTGTGGTGAATTAATGTGTGGTGAGCTCAGGTGGAGTAAGTTTTTAAGTTAAGATGAGTTAAAGTTAAGGGGTTATGATTTTTATCCTTATCTTCATCTTCATCTTCATCTTCATCTTCATCTTCATCTTCATCTT
>NW_023458561.1:55147377-55149217 GCF_013731165.1 Rhagoletis pomonella | reverse complement strand
TTCATCTTCATCTTCATCTTCATCTTCATCTTCATCTTCATCTTCATATCCACCTTCGTTTGTATTTAGGTTTCTTTACTTTTATTCTAATCTTTGCCTTTATCCCTTTCTTCTTCTACATATTCAACTTTCTTCTTAATCTTCGTAAATCTGATTTCTAAACTGCTGCTTAGCAGATTTCTTTAATTCAGTATCAATATTAAAGCAATGTCATTGATGCCACATAAAGTGATATCATGTCATGTGGGGAAATTGGGTGTGGTGGTTTGCGATGTGGTGGAATTGGGTGTGGGAGTTACGGCGCTGTGAATTCAGGTGTGGTGGGCTTAAGAGGTGCGGTGAGTTTAGGTGTGGTGAATTTATCTGTGGTGAGTTTAGGTGTGGTGAATTTAGGTGTGGGGAGTTAAGATGTGGTGAGTTGAGGTGTGGTGAGTTAAGGTGTGGTGAGAAAGTTGAGGTGTGGTGAATTACGGTGTGGTGGATTTAGGTGTGGGCGGTTAACGTGTGGTGAGTTGAGGTGTGGTGAATTAAGGTGTGGTGAATTTAGGTGTGTGGAGTTAAGGTGTGGTGAGTTGAGGTGTGGTGAGTTAAGGTGTGGTGAGAGAGTTGAAGTGTGGTGAATTACGGTGTGGGGGTTAAGTTGTGGTGTGTTTCATCTTCGTCTTCATCTTCATCTTCATCTTCATCTTCATCTTCATCTTCATCTTCATCTTCATCTTCATCTTCATCTTCATCTTCATCTTCGTCGTCTTGGTCTTCATCTTTATCATTTCCTTTATCCTGATCTAAATATGTCCATTCTTTTCTTCATTTACATATTCACCCCCACCATTGTTATTTGGTTAGGTATTTAAATTTTCCTTCCTCTTTGTCTTTATATTTAGGTTTCTTTACTTTTATTTTAATTTCTGTATTTATCCCTTTCTTCTTCTCCATACTCAAAATTATCTTCATCCTTGTTTGAGGCTAATCTATTCATGTACATACATACAGACATCTTATTCCTAAACTGCTGCTTAGCACGTTTCTTTAATTCACTATCAATAATAAAGCATACATTTAGGAGGCATTTCCGCCCTAACCATGTACATGTATGGCATTGGTATTGGTGTGACTTTTGAATTAATTTTTTCGCTCTATTTTAAACTAATTTGAAATTTTAAAAATTGCCTGCACATCAGCATCAAATCAGTTTATACCTTAGAAGTACAGTTTAGCCGTAAAAGGGGTGTAAAGGAAACATGATTGCCTATTTATATAATTGATGATGTGTCCACATATGTAGATGACATATACGTATGTAGATACTTTCATTTTTGATATTTTCACAAATTTAACTGCAGCGGACGACGCGTCGGTCAGAGTCAAAATTCAAAACAAAAAAAAAAAACAACTGCAGACGTACAGCATTCGCGGTGTTTTGCAACATGTTTCCTCTTGCTACCAGCCGCAGACCAGGCGCGCTTACCACTCTACATGCAACACAATGCGAAGCAAATTAACTTCTATGGCTGGCAGTCGGCGCAGAACTCACGATAATCAATCATAATCACAAAAACTGTTGTCATCTATCAAAAAGCTATGCCAATGACGCCGTGGGGTCGCCAAACTGCGTATCATTTCGTCTCGGTCACAGATGCACATAACAGTTGCATTGTCTGGTTGTCGCGTTGCATGTACATACTTTATTGTACAACAAATAAATATGTATATGACATGTGTGCATGTTTATATATTAGGGTGGCCCAAAAATACACAGGAAAATGAACTTTTTGGAATTTCCCCGGGTTGTACCCCCAGAACTGAAGAATATCGAAAATAAGCAGACCAGTATTTTTAT
>NW_023458561.1:55140344-55147277 GCF_013731165.1 Rhagoletis pomonella | reverse complement strand
TTTTTTTCGGGCGAAATTCAGGATAAGGCAGATCGTCTTGTAGTTGGTAACATATTAATAGTTGGTGCCGCTCCCTAAATAATTGTTTTCTGCCTTATCCTGAGTTTCGCCAAAAACAACCACTACTTTTTGTAAAAAAAAAGTAGTAACTTTTTGTAAAAAAATTAGTAACATTTTGTAAAAAAAGGTAGTAACTTTTTATAAAAAAACAGTAGCCTCATATATGGAATGCAAAAGATTTGAATATATCAAAAACAAATATATGTAGATACGAGCATAATATATGATAGGAAATTTGGTATTTATCCTTGTAAATATGAATATCTGATTTGACAGCTATTTAACCACCATATCCGCAACAGCTTGGCACATGTAAGTTGGCGTGTATATTGCATTAGAAAAGGCTTTTACATTACGGGTATTCTCTGAGCCCTTGCAAAGCCCTTGCACGGCGCACAGATTGCACGGTAAAAATCGGTTTTCGTATTGGACTGCCTTGCAAACTGTGCAATTCGTGCAAGACTCAGAGAATACCCCTATTACATTGTCAAAATGCAAATTGAATGACCTTTGAACGAGTATTTAACGGCGTACAATAGACGTGTCAACGCAGACCACAAATCCATACCCATAACGCATACATTTACAGGTATTCGAGTATGTAGTCCTTAGACCAACAGGCAGTCATAAATATGTTGGTACATAGGGTAAAAAACATATATCTACATATATATGTACATATCGTCACCTGAAATGCAAAAAGACATAACAGCATCGCAACTGAAATGGAAAAAGTCGTGGCTAATTTTTTTTATTCTTTTCATAAAATTAGGTGGGAGCTTGTAATTCAATGAAATCCATCATATCAATCAAAAACTGAATTTGAAATTTTTTACTAGTTACGACTTTTTGTATTTCAGCGACGATGTTTGTTATGTCTTTTTGCATTTCCGTTGATGGATATGTACATTCATAGATGCGTACATTTGCTGTCACGCATCTGATTATTATTTAATTAAGTAGCGCCACGGGAGAATCCATATGTAGTAGATATGTATAGACTTGATTGCGTGTTAACTTAATCTTCATCTCACCCACCAAAAAGAATGCATTGTTTACCCTCGTGTGTGATTTTGCACACATTTGGCATGTCTACGTATTTTACAGTAATTTAATAAAAATTTTTTTTTTGTAGTGAAAGTAATGATTTAGCATCGATAACATGCCTAGTCTAATATTTTGTTATCTATTACATCGAATGAGTTTATCTTTAACACATTTTACACGAACATTTCCGATATGAGTACGTTTACATACTTACAACAAAACCAGCACATACTTGCATACATACCCTGTAGGGAGTGATGTTAGCTTCAATCGAAATTTTGGCTGTCTGTCTGTCTGTATAGAAATAAAAATATAAAGCAGTTTTCACCGACTTATTGCTTGAGGTCCAACTTAAAATACAGAATAAAAAATTAGAGAGCTGCCACCCGTTTGAAAATTAAAGTTTTGCTCAATTGATAAGATACATTAAATATTGCAATATCGCTGTCAAAATAAAGAGGTTTCAAAAGGCGCACAGCCGGAAATTTTTTTTGCAGAACATTGCCACCTGTTTGAAAATGTTTATTTATTTTAATTAAAAAGATAAATTAAATATTGCAATATGGGTATCAAAATAAAGAGGTTTAGGAAAGTTTAGTGCCGGGAATATTTGAGGCGTGTTGTCTCATTTTTAGAAAATTGTATTCATTTAAATTGATAAAATAATCTCAATGTTGCAAGTGTGGTGTTAAACTAAAGCGGTTTAAGAAATTTTACTGTCGAGAATACTTTTGAGGCGGTTTGCCACCTATTTGAAAAACTTAATTCAGTTAAATTGACAAGATAAGGTAAATATTGAATTACTACAACTTTGAAGAAAGTTGAGAAAATCTAATTGTTGGCAGAAAATGTCAGTTACGCGATTTTGCAGAATGACGATACGCGCTTTTGTACTTTAAGCGACGATATGTATATATGTTCGTCTGTGTTTGAAAGTCCTTATGCATTAACTCTCTGACAGGTTGTCTAGGCCAACTGATAGGCGGGCGCAACTCCGCCTACTTATTAGTGGTCTTGTTGCAGTGAATGTAAATGTCAAAAGGCACACAAATGTTTTCTAAAATTGGCATGTGCATACTATAGTTAGTTAGTGTGTTTGTATATAGTATGTGAATGTAGGATGTATGCAAAGGTGTTGCTCATTGAAATTCAAACTCTTTACCGTTTTACGCATTTGCTTTTCACAAACTGATGACACAAATTAATACGCAACATGTTTGGTTTTTGCAAAATGTGCAATACGATATGCACAGCGACGACATAAGCAAATGCCATAAACATGAATGAATTTCAGTGAAAACATGACAAAAGTGCGTTGTGTTGGCCAATAATTAAAAAAAAAATACGCAAATTACATCATAGAGGCAGACAAAGAGAGATATTTATTTATGCACATATGTTGATAATTTACAAAAGGTTTGAGAGGCTGAAGGCAAAGGTGAATCCAAATAGAATATTGCCAAACAAATGCTCAAATATTGAGATTGTTGATCTATTTTCAAAATACATTCATACGCATATAGTCAACATGTTTTGCCAAATGACAGGAGAGGTGCTTTTGGCAAGACTTGCTGAAAATCAATTTACAAACAAATATATGGATCCTTATACAAGCAAGATCTTTGGTTATACTTTGGCTGGAAATGACATTAATTCACAAGATATGATATCAGGTGGCTCGCTGGATATCCAACCGGTCATAATCATTTGCGTTTTGTTCACAGAGATGGAATACTGTATATATGGCTATTCAGACAAATACTGTCTTACTCGAAATAATGAGGACATCCTTCAATTTTGTTAAATTCAATGAGAAGAATTGTCAAAAGAAAAAAAAATGTCACAAGCAAGGAACGAAACTTGAAACGATTTGACGGTACAGACAGATATGTAATTCCATATTCTTCTCACCCCCTCTCTTCCACATGCAAGCTGTATTGAATTCACAAAAGAAGGGCACTCAGTTTGTGTTTGCAAAACTGGACGAAAAAATCGTGAATTGCATTTCAGCGCAGGTCCTTAAGGAGCGGTGTCATTACTTGTGGTCTGTAGGGTCGAGAGAAGTCTCTTTCCTCTTCCTATTGCGACCCGGCGAGGCTGCTTTCTTGGATGTGGCTTTCTCAGCTAGAAGTATCAACTTTTCAGCTGCCAAGCAATGGCGGCCTTATTGCACTTCTTGGGAATGCAATGAACCTAGCATTTTGTTTTACTACATCCAGCACCTGTTTTAGGATCGGGCTGGATGTTGCTGCTGTCCGTTGGAGTAAGTGGCTCCGGTAAGTCAATCGACAGCATCATCATTTATGCATCTAATGACTGCTGTTTCTGTAGTTTTTAAAGCAAAGCCAGCCTTCAGCCTTGAACGATAATTACAAACGAGGACATTTTTTTATGTATTACTACCTAATTAAATTTAGCTCAGCTTAACTAAGTTTCTCAATGCGCGCCAACTAAGTAACTAAAACATACTTATAAACCAGTTAAGCAGGAATTAAAATACTGCGCTCGAATAAACATCACCAACCGCAACTCCATATTAGCTTGAGTCAAGTCATTCTGACACGTAACAAATTACCAAACGCCAATGTCGCCCATCAATCATTGCGAAGCAAACATGCGCCCATAGCATACATATATGTACATACCTACATATATTTAATGAACACAAATATCAGTACGATCAGTAGAGATCACAGCTGCGGCCGCATAAAACAGCATTAACTGAGGGAGGAAAGTGACGCGTATCGATTTCAAACGCTAATCAATGGATAAACACGAAATAATGACATTTGACATCCTTCAAGGCAAAGAAAGAGGGTGGTAAAGACAGCAAAAATGCTGCGGGTCTAACTGCATATTTATTATGGATCGATTGCCTAATGAAGTTAGTAACCATTGAACGCAGCGAATCATCTCAGATCGCATGGAATATTGGCGACTGCACGTGCGCATACGCAGCGACCATACAAGCATAAGCTTGCTGCATACACATACGTACATACATATGCATGCAATAAAGCCAAGCTTTCCGTGAATAGAGCGTTGAGCGTTCAGTTGGTTTAAAGACGAATCGCTGATGAGACAGATGATTGACAGTTGGCTAGAGCGTCAATCAGTTGGCAAAAAAACGCGGTTACTTCAATCAACTAGCTTAACAATATTAAACACTGTTGTTATTGCAAATCTGTATAGAAAAAAGGATAATCTGAGTTGCACATATGGGCATCAATACTTATGCAAGTACCTAACGTATCGAAATATAAGCTTGATGAAAAGCTAAATTTGTTATTCGTTTTGCAATACCTTTCACCAATCAAATGTTGCCTGTGTGACTGGCGCCACCAACGCCGAACTCATTTGCAAATGTATCTTCTAGTGTTGGGAAGTATCCAGCACCTTTGAGGATCGAGTTCTTTGGTATAGATACTTTTAAAAAAGCGGGTACTTTTGAGAGTATAGAGTGCTTTCTTTAAATATACACATGTTGGTAAAATTTCAATGGTTAGTATAGAAATCTCACCAGTTGGCAGGACTTTATTCAAATTATTTTATTGATCCCAAACTACGTCAAATAAATGGCAAACTTTACTGCGTACAAGCATTGTACTTGGAAAACTATTGAAACTTGAAATTTAGTACAATCATTTATGAACACCGGTAAATATGTATAAATATAACTTAGTTCTTATAAGTATCTATTCGACACTTAATACTGAGTACATTGAATCGATCCTGAGTACATGTATAAGAGTGATGATCAGAACAGAGCATTTTTGATTACTGAGTACTTTCGAGTTTTTTAAGTTCTGAGTAACTTCGAGTTATTTTGTGAGTACTGCGTACTTTGGAGTACTGAGTATCGATACTTTTAAAATTATATTAGAAAGGTATAAGGATATATTAACTTTGCTCACGTAGCGGGTGTTTGTAATAGCCTAAAGGAATCGAGATAGATATAGATATATATATCTATACCACAATGCTCAGAATGAAAAGAGAAATCGATGTCAGTCTACCCATTCATGCACACGATAAATCCAGTAGAGATTGAGATGTCTAAACCACACTTGGTACGCGTCAACCTGAAGATCAAGCGAAGAATAACTCTTGCGCACAGGTGCTACTTTGAGCTCGGTAGGCAATTGAAATGCAGAGCCCTCCCTGGATAAACAAAAATTACGCTCTACAAGTCTCTCGCCATGCCCGTTCTTCTATATGGCTTAGAAACGTGGACGATGTCGAACAAAGATGAGAAGGCATTGGATGCTTTCGAGAGAACAATTCTATGCAAGATCCGTTCGCGTGGACGACGGGCATAGGAGAAAATGGAAAGACGAGCTGTATGAGCTTTTCAACATAAAGGACATAGTTAAGCGCATAAACATACAGTGATTTCGCTGACTTGGAGATGTTCTACGCACGGATGACGACGCTCCGGTGAAAAGATCGGGATGAGCAATCGGGCAAATTTCGCACAGAATATAGGCAATTGGAGTAGCTTTTTGGTCTCGGCACAAAACCGACAAACGGTTTGCCAAATAAGAAGAAGAAGACAAATGAGATTATCAATTCGTCTGAATATTTTTTATTTTTTTATAATTGTCTATTAAATGAAACTAATTTTAATAGATTTCTTCCATTTTAGACTTTCATTTCTGACCTTTATCCAAACGCGGAAAATTAGAAGAAAATATTCGGAATTTAAACATAAAGAACCGGTTTTTTCCAATTACTTTTTTCGAATAACTTAAAACCCGGTTTCGGAAAAAAGTCAAAGTCTATTAAATTTTTAACACCACAATCTAGGTGGACGTTAGCAGCAAAATGTCCGTCCGCTAAAAGCGGTATTTCTGTAACGCTGTGTCACAATAAACAACCTGAATTTAAATCAGCAGCAACAAGTTGAGTGTAGCATAAGCCTGGTGGCGTTGAATATGCCACTCGTCAGCTAGCTCGTTGACATACCACTGATGGATTTGATTAATTAATATGCCGTGTTTTTAAGTACAAAATACATATTTTTTGTCAGCGTCTGATAGTTGGAAGCAATCCCACGCCCATTTGTATAGTGTTTGCTCCTAAGTGAGCAAATAGCCATCGGACAGAAATTTTATTTAAATAGGAAACAAGTAGCAGTAATTTATGCATTCACATTTTTTGGGCTATTCACAAATCGACTCAAAATAAATACTAAGCGCCGTTTTCTCAAGTAGCTTTTAAAATATATCTATCCTTCAAAACACATTTTTTCAGAATAAAATTTTGGTTAAAGGGCTGATAAATTTTAGAACCAAATTGAGAAAACGGCCATCAGTACATTTAAATTGGAAGCTCATTTCCTTGTTATCCCTTACTGTGTGCTAATGTGTTTACAACTAACAGTTCTTGTTAACTTGTCTGCTTTTCTTTGTCCTCGCCGAAGCCAAGGTATTTTAAATAAATCATCCTCCTTAGCCCTTTTTTTCTATTTTAAGCAAAACAAAATTTACTTTTTCTATGCAGTGATTTCTAAGGTTGCGACAACTATGTCGTCCTATCGTCACAATTACTTCAAATGTGGCCACACCTTTTGCCATTATCCCTCAGACTATTAGTCATTCTCACCTGTTTGCTGCTTTTTCTCAGCAATTGACACTGACACCGTGCATCATTTTTCACTGTCTCCTTTGACTGGGAGTGTGTTAGCGCACATTAAGGAGATTTACTTATTCATACCTAAATATGTATGTGTAGGAAGGGATGCAAGCTTTTTGCTTTGGAATTTTTCGCAAACCTTTTATGCACAAAGTGACAACGAATCTGTGTATAAGACAACATTTAATAATT
>NW_023458561.1:55139041-55140334 GCF_013731165.1 Rhagoletis pomonella | reverse complement strand
TGCACAAAGTGACAACGAATCTGTGTATAAGACAACATTTAATAATTGAGCTCAGATTCTAAGAGTTAGCAAGTCAACTATGTTCATTTCTTAGAAGTGGACTGATTTTTTATGATTTCGGAATGAACGTGGATATCAAGAAATGTGCGACGGTGATTTCTGACTCCCTTCCAAAATTGTAGCTGTTGAAAGTCGAAATTTAATGGAACTGTTGAATACGCGCGCTTTTCTCTGAGACAAGATAAGGATCCCAGTCGATTTTAAATAATCAAAATTAACGTATCACTAAAATTCTTTAACCTTCACCGCCGCAGTATTTACATATGTAAAGATTTCAATTTTCAAATTGCTATAACTTCCACAATTTATGTCCGATTTTAGAACCATTTGGATTCAGTGGCCAACTTTTTGTGTTTTATATAAAGGCTGAATAAAAAATAATTTTTTTTTGCCGTTTTTGGCCCTTTTTCGCGATTTTGTGGTTTTATCTACAGAAGGCTGCAGTATTTACATATGTAAAGATTTAGTAATTTTGGTAAATGGTATGGAAAAATTACCTTTTTGGAAAAAAAAATTACTCAAGAAGAATTATTTAAGATTAAAAATTTGTTACTTTTTATTTTTAAGAATGTTATTGACAATTTTTACATATTGTTAGTGTTTTACAGTGGATGGCACAAACCGGCTTCTTGCATTGATTGCAAAGTTTTCTTGTTGATCTCTTCCTTTTGGAGTCTTCATGATAGCATATAAAGCAAGAACCTTTAATTTTTGAGTGGCCACGGTCATCTTCACCTGGTAAAATCTCACCGCATTTTAGATATTTCGCAGATAGAGCTTGAACAGTTGTTCCAGTCACGCATTCTATAGCGCTCCGAGTTGGAAAATAAGCTACAACCCTTGGCATGCTAGCTCTTTTTACTATGAGTGGCATACATAACTTTTCTCCCAATTCTTGTAAAAACATGCGACGGCGACCTAAATGATAATAAGTTTAGCAGCGGAAAACGATTTTAGTAAAATATACAGACCTCTCTTTGCTGATATATGTGAAGGATTATTTTCCGTATATATAATATAGGCAGCAAGAGCGGACACGTCGAGCATATTATAAAAAAGTGCAAGAGGCCACCGGTTAGTTTTACGTTTACAAGAATATTGGCCGAGCATCTTGTCCATAGTGTCAGCAACCTGGCAACCACGCAAATGAAACGAACAACTAACCGACAAGCTTAGCCGAAAGTAGTCGATTGTCAGCGTTCGTCACATGCAGAGGGCTTTGTGAAATTTAAA
>NW_023458561.1:55133871-55138941 GCF_013731165.1 Rhagoletis pomonella | reverse complement strand
AAATTTGACATTTCATTTGGAAGGGAAGTTGCAAATTCGTGCTGGGAACATTATTGCCAGCAAGAATTTGCAATCAGGGTTGTGACACACGGTTGCATTTTTAAGTCTGTTTTTTTTTGCATTTTCGAGCTAGTTTCGAACAAATAAGCGTAAGTACGGAATGCTCTCGCAACACTGCCTTAAACCACAGGAACACAAAAATCCATTTTCATGCCCGAAACTAAACTTCGAATCGCAAAAAATTCTAAATTCAAGATTTTAGCAGCAGCAAACACAATAACCAATAACGTTAAATTAATAGTACACTTGATGTTTTTTCACTTATCAATCAAAGAAAAATAGCTAAATAAATATGCAAATATTTATTGGTTAAAATTTGAATTTTTAAAATTCTTCTTCTTCTTCTGGCAGTTTGACAGTTTTCACAAACTCGCCCGGAAAATAGTCCGGGCGACTTCGGTCTGGTGAGAAGCAAACTTTACTCTCTCAAAGTGGCTCTCAACAGCCCAAGAACCAACCAAAGAAACCAAATTGGACACTTTCGGGCAACCGCGGGCGCCCGCTGCACAGGGGGCTGAAATTAGTCTGTAACGGACTTAGAGACATCAAAAAAATGACTAGTTAATATCAAAAAAGAATGATAAATAAAGAAAAAAGAATTCCACACACTGCTGGGGGCTGCAAAGACCGAACCGACAACTCGTGCAACTTTACTTCGGGAATTCAGAGTAAAAGGGCAGCTTTTAAATGCCCGCAGTGGTAATTTGTTTTTAATAATCAATTACAAATTATTTGCGCTAAGCACATACAAATGATTATAAATACATATGTACATATATATGCGTGAGCAAGTACTGGTATATGTATGTATGTACGAAAATATTTGCACTTGCCACATATGCCTGCATTTGGCCGCAACGTCCACTAAAGTCATCAAATTGTGCCGAAGCTTGACGATTCACTTGCACACCTGCCTACCTTGCGGCAACATTTTGCCACGCCGATAGGCTAATCCACATTGTTGGCTATGCAAATAAACTAGCGAAATGCAAACAAATGAACTTGGCACAATTGTATGTAATTTACCGCTATAATTGCCACAAAACACACAATTCCGCCTGTGTGGCGTGGCATGCCATACAAATCTCAAGTTTCAATTTTCTGTCGATAATAAGGCAGCGATGCCCGATATAACCGCTAAATTATTGTGTGGCACAGCTATAATTGCAACGCAAACAACAAAAGCGTGAATACCGAAAGCAGCAAAGCCGGCGAGCGCGTCCGCGCGATAGTAAGTGGCAAGCTGCTTAGCTCTGTGATTGTGGGAACTGCGATTGATTCGGTTAAAGGAATAAGTTTGATTAGTTTAAAAGAGATGTGTGTTGAACTGACTTATTCCCATAGGTAATTAACCGTTTCAAATGGCCATTAAATGTTTCTTTGCCTCGCCACAATATGCTCAATTCGCAAACGCAAATTAAAATAAGCCACAGTGGCATGCAGGAATCCGCGGTCCGGAAGGCACAATTATTTACCACAACGTAAATTTCTGTGCAAGTTGCACTATTAAAATTTGCCAATAAATGCTTAATGCTTAATTTGCGATTTGTGGCAAGATTGAGTTGCAAAAGCTATTCGCCGAACTGAAGGAATTTTATTTGTTGCGCTTGTGGCAAGGTGGCAAGTAGCTGGAGAGCGCGCTGTTGTTGTAAGCTCGAAACGTGAAACGCGAAAGTCATCAATCACACGCTGGCATGGAAAGTATGTTTACGTGGCAGGCGTGTTCACTGGCAAACAAAGCGGCAGCCATGACAACAACGGCAACAACGACAACAACTACCCAAACAACTTTGACTTGCGGTTATCCAAAACAAAATTTGCTTATCTACGGCCATTCAATTTCACCTCAACTGTACATTTGTAGGTGGTATATGGTATGTGGCATGTGGCATGTTGCATGTGTAGCCTATAGAACGCACAAATGAAATCACCAATTTCAGAGTTGGTTTAACACAGCCGACAAATTTTCTACAGCGTTGCTGTATAGCACAAATGACACGCAACAACAACAATAAAAGCAAGTGGCAGGAAAGAAAATTTGAGGTGCAACCATGCAACACAACAACGCGACCGCAACTCAAGCGATTTAGCAGCGCTATTGAATGCTTGCTGCGCTATGACACACCGTTGTTGCTAAATGTGAGTAAAGTTGCTGCCGCAAATATCAGCAACGCCATCAACAACACCTTGCTTGCTGCAAGCGGCACTCAACCAACGATGTATCATTTGACAACCGCAGCTCAAACACCGCACCGCATAAAAACAACAGGAATAACACCATCAAGCAGAATTGTCAGGTTTAATGCTTGACTGCTTGTGGCAACATAAAGCACAAGAGGCAAACGACACAAGTTGCTGTGTTGCAAGTAGTGCAAGTGGTGTTATGCCAAGTTGCAAGTACAGTGCAGCAAGTGCGTGGGTTTGCACGCTTGTGGCTAGAGTGGCGCGGCCACCACAATTTCTCCAAGAAGGTTGGTACCTTCCTAAATAAGTAAGTATGTGGGTAGTTGGGAATTTGCATATGCAACACGTTCATAGCAGGCAGCTACACTTGATTGTTGCAACCTGGTTGGCGAGAAAGGAAGTGCGTGCGTGTAGGAATTGTGTGTGTGTGTTTGTTTGTCTCTGCCTCCGCAACTCAATTCTCTCCAACTAGCTGTCAAGAAAGTGAGCACAAGTTTTGTATGCAGTAGCTTCCAACAAGCGCACCAAAATGCACCACATTGCCACATGCGTGTGCGGTTAGTACGAGTAGAACGTGCGTGATATTATTCTTACTGTCTGTGCCTAGTAGTTTTTGTTTTGTTTTGCGTGTTTTCCAACACTTCGCTCATAATTCAATGTCAGCGGAAAATGTTGTTATTGATCCACGAATGCAGCGCTTGTGGGGTAGCGGCGGCATTGCAAATTTGTATTGTTACACCAAATATGTAGTACAAACATAGTGGAGAAGACTTAGAAGTGTGTGAGCAGTTGGTCGGTTGGTTTGAAAAATTTGATTATAAAATGGAGAATGTTAAATAAGACACATGACACGCGTAAATTGTGCATGACTGGTAAAATATTAGGGCAGTTATTCATAGAGTTAGGAAGGGAGTGGGGAGGTTATGCTGCGGATGATGAAAATTATTCACATGAAACTTACAGTAAAAATCTCATTACATTAAAGAGCAGTTCTTGTATATATATATATCCAAAGCATTCTCGGAAAAGGCTCTAACAGATAATATTTTGGATTTTAAGGTTATCTGAATAGGCACCATCTCCGAGGAGACTCGTATAAGGTTGCCACCTATTCGAAATTAGTTACAAATTAGTTAAAACAATATAATATGGGTATCAAATGCAAGGTATTTTAAAGATTCCTAATTCAAGAATATCTTTAATAGGGTTGCCACCTATTTTGAATCGCATATTTATTTAATTTTTTGTTTTGAAAAAAAGGTGTAATAGTACTATTCATGAGTACCAAGAGAAGGTTCTTAAGCAATGCTTTTCCTGTATACAGAATGTTATCCCTTAGGATAGTAGTGTAAGGTTGCCACTTATTTTCGATTCTACACAATTTATCTAAACCATCGCAATATGAATATCAAATGAAAGGTGATGTTGAGGACTTTGGTAGGAAAATATTTTCCATCAGGGTTGCCACGCTTCTATGTAAAACAAATGTTTATTTTGTTAATTTCAATCAGCATTTTTTTTTTTATGTATACATAGTACATATGCGCTCAAGATATGTACTATTCATTCCAGCGTATTTCGGAATAGGGTTGCCACCTAAATTTTGGAGAAAGGAATTTGTTTAATAGATAGCGAAATCCATTTTTTTCCAAAATATTTGTTAAAGCATTCCAAATCTTGAAAACTTTAAAAAGTATATGCAATTCGGGCAAAGCTCGGTCAACCTGGTACTTGGTATAAATAAGGCCCAATCAATTCCTTAACGGTGCTGGTGCTCGTAAAAGTGTTAGCCTTCTTGTGGATTGAGCAGAGGATGTCATGCGACTATATTTTGCTCTAGAACTTGGCGTGTGCGCCCTAGCATCTTTATTAAATTTATAAAATTTTTATGAATTTTGAATTTGGGGCCGGTACAAAAAATTTGGCTAGGCATTGTACCTCTCACCTTTCCAATATCATAGAGCAGAGAAAAAAGACTTCACAAAGAGGGCTCTCGAAAGTAACTCTATATACAAAATTATGGGTAGTACTATAACAAAACCTTCAAAACTTAGAATTTTAAACTTTTAAGAAAACAAATGTGTGCGCAGAATTTTAGCAAATTTTTTCTAGAAAGGGTTATTATAGAGGGAAATATGTCTAGAATCCTTAAAAACGTCCGTATCCATTGCAAAAAAATCTGTGCACGTAAGCTTAATTTGGCGAGTGTATGCATAATCAATCCACTTTTTAAGATAGCGCTTAATTTTTAGGTAAAACACAAATTTTTTTCGCATTTGTGATAAAAAATTGAATTTTGAAACAGTTTTACCATTTCCCCAAGTAGAGCTCTATAAGTATTAATGAAGTTTCTTTTGAATACTTATGTATATCGTTGTCTTAATAAGAAAATATCTTATCTCGCATTTTTGTTTGTTTATTGATTGGTATTAAGTTTGGTAAGATCGACCTGCTTTGTTTCTTTATAAAAATTAAGTGAAAAGCATTATTTTGCAAAATATATGAATCAATCTTGGGAGATCGACTTATTTTTTGACGATTTCTTCTTGCTTCGATTATTTCCATTTCGATTTGAAAATCTATTTTTTTTTATTCCGATGTAGCATCTCTAGCTCCTATAGAATTAAAAAGAGCAACTCAATAATTTTGTGATTAACGGATATCATGTATTTACATATGTAAAGACACTACGTTTTAACAGCTGTTGTACTTTGGATGTTGAGTTAATTTCAATTTCAGTTCAAAAATTCAAATTTACTAATCAAGTAGGCATTGAAATCATTTTTCCAGGAAATGAGCAAGTTAAAATTTTTCTCGGAATTTTTT
>NW_023458561.1:55132770-55133771 GCF_013731165.1 Rhagoletis pomonella | reverse complement strand
TGCAAACAAATAACACTAAGTGACCACATACACATAACAAAAGTAATCGTATAATGGAATCAAATTATCTTGCAATAGTAAGAAAATAAAACGGCAATAAATAACCGAAAAAAAGCAAGAAGTTACGAAGCAAGGAGCTTTGATTTCATCGTTTACAACAAAAAAACAGCTGGAAAATTAAATAGGTTGGCGCGTGAATTGGTCATTAGTGAGAAGATATGCAACAAAGCGTTTACAAGCCAAATAAAGAAGACAAAGAGAGGACATATCAACGTGTGTATGTAATGAAACTCATCGACTTGGAAGATTATCCAGATAAAAATGTATATCTGGGTGAGAATATCTATATATTAATACGCTAACATAAATTTTGTATCCGTTCGTTTGGCGATTCTACCGAACCGAGAACCAAAAACACCATTAGAAAGGTTATTTTCCGTAGATGAGGAGAGTTGTTATGGTTTTACAATTGGTTGAAAATTACGGCCAAAACCGCATGAAGAAATAAATGGTAACGATTAAGACAAAAAATGAAGACAAAATTAAAGATAAAGACGAAAATAAAAACAACGAGAAGTACATTAGAATTATTGCAACTAAAAGGGTAACGAAATTTATTGAATTTTCGAAGGAAATTCCTTATCGGCTGTTGGTTGTTTGGGAGTAAATTGGCAAATTCCACGGAAATGGTGAACACCAAAATGGTTGGGACGGAAATGGTTGAAAGTGCTTCTTATATGCTTGCATATGGTATTAATTTAACAAAAAACGTGCTAATAAGCAGTTTAAGAATAAGATTTAGATGTAATGTTGAACGATTTTCCGTCATCCATTGTCAAAATTGGTTTGGAGACAAACCGGTTTCGGCGTTGTGCCATTGTGCCATCTTAAGTGAGTGAGTTAAGGAAATTTCTCGAATTATCGTAATGCATCGAGTTCTTTGAACTTATCGATATTATTTAATTTACTGAAAATTGTCGATTTATCGAATCAAAGTTTTT
>NW_023458561.1:55125171-55132670 GCF_013731165.1 Rhagoletis pomonella | reverse complement strand
AAAAAAAAGTTATCAAGCTCTTAAAAAATCACCCGTTATGTATGTACGTACGTAGATGTATGTAAATACCCCCAAGGTGTAGCTGCCAAAGTTTTGGCGCATTCAACGAAATGATGATTACGTCAACTCCAATCACAGCATACGGCCCCAGTACAACCCCACAATTCAAAGCACAAGCACTTGTACGCTTTAATCGAATACGAACATAGAAAATATATATACACTTACATACATACATATTTCATAAACACCAATCTTTGTAACAGCTTGCATTTAAAACATCTAAAGCTGTCAACATTCGGGAAAGTTACGCCTCGAATCCCTCTCCTACCCCAAACTCGCCTCCCTCAAACTCTCCCTGCCATTTTAGCCACAAATTTTGTTGCTTAAACAATTTAAAACTTTTCATGTTTTTGCCTATAGCGTTTTTTGTATGCGGTCGCAAAATTTTCTTAAAGTTGCTGTAATGCTTTTAGCCGTCGCTAAACAAGTAGCTTTTAGTTGTTGTTACATTGTTTAATGCTTAAAGGAAAATGCATAAGTATGTATGTATATTTTTTTAAAACCTACACAAAAACCCTAATCGCTTAGACTGAGGAAATTTTATTTCTTGATTTTGATTCGTGGAAACATCAATTCTTTCACCCTCTTGTCTTGTGGTATCTCCACCATTAGTTTGTGGCAGCTTTATCTTGACAACTTCTTAAATCCATTTCGAAACTTTATCAATAAGCTTTCCAAACAAATCTTCCTCTCACTAGCTCAGTGCATGTACCCTTAACGCTTATATCGCGGTATCTTAATTAGCAGAATTTGATTAGGTTTTGTTTGCACTCATTGCGTCTTATTTTTGTTGCTGTTGCTTGCAGAAATTCTAATTGCTGTGGCTGCCTTAAAATTACAAATATTTATTCAAATTATGCTATTTACCACCTCTGTAGCTGAAGTATCTACAAATTTATAAAAAATATTTTTTTATTATCTTTAGTATTTTTACCCTTGAGAGCTTAGTAAGTAAGGTCTAAAGAGCACATTTGTGCGTTATGAAATATTTTTGGAGTAATAAACCCCCAATTTTAGATGGATTTTCACCTTAAAAGTATTCTTAAAATTGTGATTAATCCGACTGAATGTCTCAAACTTCGACTCTTCAGCAAAGCGACTTGCGCCAGTCGTTGGCTCTTCAGTTTTATATTCTTTTGCTTTTAATAAAATGTTTTCTAGATTGATATTTGAAATCTGAAAGACGAAACATTTACAACAAAATAACTGCTTTATCTGGTTAGTCCAGTTTTGAAAAGGTGGCAGTTAGAGGGTTAAAATGTTACACAAAAATGTTTAGCGGCAAATTTTATAGAGATCGCTGAAAAGTCTTCTACGTATTAAGGGGGATGAGCAAATATATAAAGTTTAATGACTAATAATAAAATACCCCGAGAAAATGATAGACTTTAAACCTCTGTAATTAGAGGTTGTTATGAGCTGGAGTAAAAGCCTGTTGGAGTTAGACTTCTACATATAGATAAATACTGACGCTGGAGTAAAGTTTGGTTGAGGTCCTAAGCGACTGTGCCTAGAGAAAGCAAAAATGCTGGCAGCCCTTGTTTCACAATCTACTAAGACCAGAAAATAAGTTTATCATTCTCGGTGATTGGCTTTACAAAACTCTAAAGGAATTCACCATCATGCAAAAAATCTTCAGTTTAGTAATATCCAATCCTTTTTTGAATGTAATAGCGAATTAAATACCATCCAGAGAGAAGGGGTGTGTAGTGACGTGGTTGTGGGTGTAAAATCTTAAAAAAATGTATTTTCAAGTTATTTAAAGGCCTCTGGACTCCAAGTTAAATTGTAAAAAGAATTTTGAAGAGAGAGCCAAGAAATATCTAGCAGCATACTACACGCGCAAAAGCACCTTTGTAAAGCAATGGGACTATCAGCGTACGTTAACTATGGGGTGTACATCACATTAATCAGACCAATTGCTACCCACGGGTACTAAGTATGGTAGAGGGTTCTAGACAAAGAGAGTAACAGGAAAATAATAGGAAAAGCGCAAAGACTCGCATGGTTTCGCATATCGGGGACAATGAGTAGAACACCTCAGGAAGGGCTTAACTTGATATTTCACTAGCAACTGCTGCATATTTTCATCCATGTTACGGCCGCAAAAGGGTCACCATGCAGCAATACTGAATTAAATAAGAAGGGCGGCTCAGTGGGATTTGAAGCCACTGATTATACTACGCCTGTTTGCCACTTCAATACGAAGGTACTAGTGTGTGTGATTTTAAGCCTTTTTCCAAAACCGGGTTGTGAGATATTCGGAAAATTGCAATTTGAAAAAACCCGGTTCCTTATTTTGAAATCATGAAGAAATCCGATAAACCGGTTTTATTTTACAAAGTTTTCATACAGTGAATATTCTTATGTTGGCATGAAGTCATGATCAAAAACTACAATACCTAAAATATGGCTTTTATTTAGAAAAAAATAAAAGCAAAATAAGTTCAAAGTTTGATTAGGTCAAAAGTAAAACAAATACAAAAATATTAGTGAAAATTTTACGATTCTTATTTTAGATTTATTTTAATAATACATTGCAGTTTTCTGAATTTTTTCGGATTTGAGTAGTAGTTGAGTTCTTATATACGCCTACTGCTATTTGGAAGGTCCATGGTTAAATTTCTGGTCCCAGGAACATCAAAAAAGACAAACCTCTGAGTGTACTTCTTCGGAGCTGCAGTAAAAGTGTAAATATCGCAAAACAAGTCTTGAAAACCTAGAAAAACTTAAGACTTTTATTGGGAGATCAAGATTTGTATAAAATGAAAAAAACCAGTTTTTTCGAACAAAACACCCGGTTTATTCGATATCCCAAAAATCAAGATTAAAACCAACCGCCTATAAATTTCAAAAAAAAATCGGTTAAAACCGGTTTGGAAAACCGAGCTAATCACCCTAGAAGGTACCCATTAGGTTCCCGACCAGATAAGAATGGAATGCAGGACTACCAGTAGCAGAGGGGTTTTATCCATCTACACTCATGGTTTAAAGATGGAACAAGGAACCGGATCCGATGTCTAATCGAAGGACCTGCAGATAAACCGGTACTTTCGTCTACCGAACGACTGTAGAGCTTCAGAAGAAAAGGCCAGTTTTTTTGCCGACATTCAAGTGGCAATAGGATCTAAAATAGTGAAATCGGAATAGTGAAATAGGAAGAGTCAATTGATCACTTTTTGTGTCGATGTTCAGGTCTACAGACGAAGCGCCTCAAGCACTTAGGTTCACGCTTCTTCAACAGTCTGGATGAGAGAGCGGAGGTGGAACTGTTGGGTCTCCTCGGCTTCATTAGGGATAGTAATTAGTTCAGTAGATGAACTATTTGAAGTTACTCTTTCGATTATAGGTACGCGTCTCCTCCTGACACTCGCTTAAAGAGGGCACTCGTAATGGTCAATTCTGTCTGCGAGTGAAGTAAGAATTATTCCACACGCGACCACATAATCTAAACTTACCTATTTGAAGGCCACTTAAGCAACACCACACCTTCAAGCCTTTTAAAAATATTCACGAAAGGTGACTAGTTAAATGAAAATAAAAAATAAGAGCGAACAAACTAAAAATGACTGCTCGCTACAATTATACCTAATTATAGCAATTGTCATGAATTGTGACAAGACCAAATGTCAGCAGATGGCAAAATG
The DNA here is from genome assembly GCF_013731165.1 of Rhagoletis pomonella. Lineage (NCBI taxonomy): Eukaryota > Metazoa > Arthropoda > Insecta > Diptera > Tephritidae > Rhagoletis > Rhagoletis pomonella. The sequence continues at coordinate 55,128,960 of NW_023458561.1, read as the reverse complement.
GAGCTCAAAAGATATTGAAATACGCAAAACAACCACATAGACAAGCACATGCTCATAAATACTGACACAGATCACAAACATGTAATTACCAATTGTATTCGGATGTGCATTCAAATGCAAAACGCTTTGTTAACTCATCGACAGAATTCTCAAGCACTTAATGGTTTAACCAACTGGTCGGACTAGAAAGGAAAACAGAAATCTTCCACTCGTAAAATGGGACTAATGGCCGCATAAATTCGCAATGAATTCATTGACATTTCATATTCTACGTTCGCATTGAACTAAACTGAAAATTAAATTTCTAATTGAAATGTAAATTATGCAACTAATTTCCGCAATTTCAGCTACAAATACATACATAGCTGTTGTATAAATGTACGTATGTATGTGTAGGTAAGTTTGCAGTATTCACCCTTCTCTAAATATACACACGCACAGTTTCATCGCACAAAAGAACTTCATTTGTAGCCAACAATTGTGTATTTAAAATGCAAAAACTGAAAAATCAAAAACTCCAATTTGTACTAGGCAAAGTGTGCGTGTTTGCGTGTGCCTTATTGTGTGCTGATTTAATTAATCATTTTTGACTTTTCCAACTCATTACGCACGTGTAGCGATGAACGGCGCTCTATCTGCTGCCAGTGGTAGTGCCTCCATCCATTGCTATTGTTACTTTTCTACATACTACTATGTATTGATGTTGTTATTGTGGTACAGCGATTTTTGTTAAGGGTTGCAAGTTTGCTGGATGTTCCAATAGAACTTTGCTTTTTAGAATTTTGTGAAAAAGGGGTAATTTGATGCAGACAGCAAAAGTTGACGGCCGTAATATTTTGTGGTGTATGATAACAGTAATTGAGAGTAATTCAGCAACAACAACGATGACTGAGATTACGATGTTTTTACAAGCTTTTTTTTTCTCATTTGTTTTCGTTATTGTTGTTTGTTGTAAAAGTTTGTACTTGTAACCACAACAAAGTGAAGGTGTTACTTTGGTTAGAGCAATTGAATCCCATTTTGTATGTTGACGCTAAGTTTGAGTAAGCTTTTGAATTAAATAAATATATGAAACTTTTAATGGGGGAGCAAATAGTGAGTGTGCGTTGAGAAAAAAAAATGTGAGGATGTTAGTTTGAAATGTACTGCGTATATGAGATAAGGCCAATACATATGATTCTGGAAGATAGTACTAAGGCGGGAGCTTTAAATCTCTTGGATTGCCATTTAACTTCTCACATTCACTAGTGGGCTGCTACCTTCTTAGAAGCTCTGCCGTGTATCTTTTGAATGGATTATAGAAGTCCAGGATCTAAATAAGCGACTTATAGATTACACCAGGCGACAGTAAATTGTACACAAAAAAACACTCAATATATTCGAAAAATCATGGGCCAAATATAGCAAAACTGTGTTTTTAGTTTTTCTTCCTTTTTTAAAAGGCTTTAATGAGCTCTTTTGAAATTAAGGAAAAAATTCTGCCGAATTAAAGCCAATTAAATTTTTTTTGACGATTAGGTATTGAAAATGTCCATTTAAAATTGTGTCCTTGAATATCCTATGAAATTTCGCAATTTACTTTTTTTTTATTATATAAGGACTAATATAAAGTCAAAGAAATTCTCGAATTTAGTTCTTCTAACTTCACTAGATTAAAAAAGTAGCATCAATTAAGAGAGCATTTTCAATAACTAATCGTTTTTGTGAACCAAAAAATTTTTTAATTTATTTAATTCTTCAGAATTTTCTTCTTCATTTGGCGCCCATATTTTTAATTTACATTGCACTGAATTTTATAAATAATTTTGATTGGCCCACAGTTTTGTTTCGTGAGTAAATATATTGACTGTGTCGTGTGTTTCGAAATTTTTTTTATCTTTGACGCACGATATTATCACAGAATTTTTTGCGTGGTAGTCATTATTTTTTTAAACCTTAAGGGACTAGTAGCTGGGAATGTCAAACTTGATCTACAGGACTCAAGCAGATGTGAAATCACGGCCATAAAGGTTTCTTTCAAAATTTGTATATACTGTCATCACATTTTCTATTAGAAATTGTTAAAGTTTCCAATTTTCAAAAATTCTCTTATTTCAGTATTAGAGGTGAATTATTTATATGCTTACTCCTGGTAAAATTTCCAGCTTAACATTAGTTGCGCTTCCCATACCCGGGTTTCTTGCAAAGTAGGGGAGAAATGGAAGAGCAAAATATACTGCCTGCTGTGCCTATAATTATCTTAACGAAATTTAGTATAGGAAGGTTGGCATTGAAAATCGAATGGTAACCACGCCCGCCTCCTATATAGCGATAACACTGAGCACCAGTTTCAAGGCCATTGTCCGGAGGCGGAATAATTCCCACCCAGAATGAAAGCCCTGGACCTATGTAGTAAAACCTCCAGCTCTTTTGGCATTCGAAGGTCAAAGTTATTTTTTATGATCATATTTAATTTTTTGCCGCAGTGTTTTTAAAATAAGTGGAAAAAGGGTTAAAATTCATATCGGAGTGAAATATGTAATTAAGGTAGATATTAGTCACTTTATACCTCTTTTCGGTTATTCCTCTAACTTAATCGAGCAAAGGTTAAAGGTTTTGTCACTATTTTATGACAATAGAAGGATTTACAGATGCAGTCGGTTACAAATGACCGGCCATTTAAGCACAGAAGGTATGAAGTGACTTATGCCACTTTCAATATAAACGGCTCATATAGTGAAATATTTAATACGCGCACCGAAAATAGAACATTCGGCATCACCCAAACTTATAATACATGTTTACTTGTTTTAATTAAATTAGGTATATAAAGTAAATGTGTGCTTAAATTATAATAAAAATATTAATAAAACAAACGAAACCCTGTTATTCGAGTATTTCATAAAAATTTAAAGAGTTAAGTCTGCAGCTCTCAAAAAAAAAATATAATTAAATTTTATATAAAATGACGCACAAGAAATGGAAAAGAAATTTCTTCTATCAAAATTTCTAAAATCTGTATGCAGTTTTTAAGCAAAAATGCTCCTATACATATTTATCTCTTCAACAACACTTACAGCAGCAACAAAGTACATTTTCAAGCAACAAAAATAATGAAAAATATTTGTAGTGATTTTTCGTTAGAACTGCAGACAGCGCTTTAAATAGAATTATCGATTTTAAAGTTCATACCACAGATACTATATATAACAGAAATTGCAAGGAATGTGACAAACCTTTCTGAATCATTTCAAGCATCCAAGAGACAGTGGTGCTCCATTACATTTAGTAAATAGCTGGGCGAGAATTGATTAGCATATTTATGTTTAATGCACATTTTCCATATATGTACGTATGTACATTTTATGTTAAATACAACTAGTATTATTTGCATGAACACCAGTAATATATTGTGAGCACTTTTCATTTACATACATACATAAACATTTGCACATTTGTTGAATGAACGATTTGATATTTCTCAATTTAATGCCAATTAATCACACTAGTAAAATGCACACTTTATTTGAAGTGATTTATTTATTGGTAATTTTACACACTTAATTAGCATTTGTTGTACATGCATACATGCACTGTATGTGCAAGTATATGAACTGGATTATGTATCTACATTGTTGGACCACACTTTTGTTTTAAATTAATGCATTTGTAGCTAATATTTTATAACAGCTTTGCGACGGTAGTTGTTTGGTATTCATTTCGATTTGATTTCAACTATACTTAGTTCATTTTTTTATTAGTCTAAGTTTCTTTAGTCATTAGTCACTTAACATTTTCTGGTCAGAGTAG
>NW_023458561.1:55121124-55125071 GCF_013731165.1 Rhagoletis pomonella | reverse complement strand
TATGCAGTAAAAGTTTGTGTTGAAACCTGTCGTCTGGTGTGGGGGCCAAACATGTTTGTGTAACGAACATCAACATGCGTACATATGTATGTATATTCTTACTTATGTACATTAGGATGGCGCCCCAAAGAAAGTTGCGGATTATATGGATGGAGGGTGATGCAACCTGATTTATGTACATATGTACATGCACGCGTGACTCAGTTTATCTATGTACAATTCCAAAAAATCGTCAACTCATGACAGTGCAGAGCTTCAGATTCAGGAAGAAATTATGACTTAAAATTCTATCACAAAAATCGATTGGTTCCCAGGCCGCGCCTAGTTTGTGCAGAGACGAAGAGGTAAATCTAAGAACTGACATCTTAGTCTAGAGATATGGAGGGTACACTTCTCAGCGCAATTACGAATGAAAATCCAGATTAATATATAGAGATGAAACTCACATCTCCCCCCCACTCGACCCCGATGAGGTACGAGCCGCAATTATATGGCGTAAGAGCAACAAAGTCGTCGGTTTACCAGTCCAGCTGTGCAAAGCTAGCGGCGCAGAGCTAACAGGGGACACGCACCCCATCAATTTGATCCCAAAGTTTGGAACATCAGTTCACTCTGCCAACCAATAGCCCTGAATAACCCGCTATTTTCGCTGATTATCACGAAATATCAAACGCTCTTAATATTGCTCTACGATCCTAACGATGATACAGAGTGCAAAACTGGCATTCTACATAAACAAACTGGTTGGATGTTATCAGAGTGACTTCAGACATGGCCAGTCTTCCATTGACTACATTTTTGAAGCACATAAAACTATTAAAATAACCTTAAGGCACTTTGAACATAAATTAGTCTTCCAAAAATTTACAAGAACAAAAGATACTCGTATTTTTTTTCAAAATAAACATAAGCTGTTGATGAAAGTTACCATATTTTTAGAGGCTTTGTGAAGGACTTTTCAAGATTTTTTATTAATATTTCCGAATCGGTAGACGATCTGAAAATTAAGTAGCCACTCAGAAATTATCAATCGGCCACTATGGATTCTTCATTCGATTTGTGATTTTATATTTAGAAAAAAAAGCTAACTGTTTGAGAAATGATTGCCATTGAGTAAATAATTGAGTAAATAATTCATAACAATATCTGACAATTCTTTCTCAAAAAAAGACATTTTTTTCTTTCAGTCAATTTGCTCCTTTCCACTTTGATTAGGAACTTCAAATCCTTTAAAAAAATTTAACTATTATATCTGTTATATATAGTTTAATATCTATTTTTGTTCAAAACCTTCATGAGTCATTAAAGTCATTTTTCTCGCTTTAAAGCTGTATCAGCTATGACGTTTTCCAGCAAACGGGTGATGTGTACAATATTTAGTTATTTCCCTTTAGCAAGGGTGGCTTAGCTATTGAACGACCCTCTGTGCTACGCTGTTTGCGCGACGCGCCCCTTTCACTCGTGCCCCCCATAGACACGTAGGCGTCAAACACAAAATTCATATTCATTCATGAACTCACACATCTTTATGAACACCTCAGAATAAAAAAGTGTGGGTATATACAAAATATACCAAGTTAAGGGTTGTATAAATTGTTGTAACAAAACAAATTCACCGCAGCAAGAAATTTGTCGCCAAACAGCTGTAATGTTTAAGTACCTATTTATTATGCTAGAATGGCAATGGGTACTTGGATATAGGCATTTATATATGTGCATATCTATATACATAAGTATATGAGTACATCTATACTATGTATGTATGTACGTACGTAGATGTACGTAAATACCCCCAAGGTGTAGCTGCCAAAGTTTTGGCGCATTCAACGAAATGATGATTACATCAACTCCAATCACAGCGTACGGCCCCAGTACAACCCCACAATTCAAAGCACAAGCACTTGGGCGCTTTAATCGTATACGAACATAAAAAATATATATACACTTACATACATACATATTTCATAAACACCAGTGTTTGTAACAGCTTGCATTTAAAACATCTAAAGCTGTCAACATTCGGGAAAGTTACGCCTCGAATCCCTCTCCTACCCAATCTCGCCTCCCTCAAACTCTCCCTGCCATTTTAGCCACAAATTTTGTTGCTTAAACAATTTAAAACTTTTCATGTTTTTGCCTAAAGCGTTTTTTGTGTATGCGGTCGCAAAATTTTCTTAAAGTTGTTGTAATGCTTTTAGCCGTCGCTAAACAAGTAGCTTTTAGTTGTTGTTACATTGTTTAATGCTTAAAGAAAAATTCATAAGAAAAATATGTATGTATGTATGTATATTTTTTTAAAACCTACACAAAACCCCTAATCACTTAGACTGAGGAAATTTTATTTCTTGATTTTTATTCGTGAAAATATCAATTCTTTCACCCTCTTGTCTTGTGGTACCTCCACCTTTAGTTTGTGGCCGCTTTATCTTTACAACTTCATAAATCCATTTTGAAACTTTATCAATAAGCTTTCCAAACAAATCTTCCTCTCACTAGCTCAGTGCATGTACCCTTAACGCTTATATCGCGGTATCTTAATTAGCAGAATTTGTTTAGGTTTTGTTTGCACTCCTTACGCCTTATTTTTGTTGCTGTTGCTTGCAGAAATTTTAATTGCTGCGGCTGCCTTAAAATTACAAATATTTATTTAAATTATGCTATTTACCACCTCTGTAGCTGAAGTATCTACAAATTTATAAAAAATATTTTTTTATTTTCTTTCATATTTATACCCTTAAGGGATCTTCAGCAAAGGAACTTGCACCAGTCGTTGGCTCTTCAGTTTTATATTCTTTTGCTTTCAATAAAAGTTTTTTAAGATTGACATTAGAAATCCAAAAGGCAAAAAATGTACAACAAATTAACTACTAAAAATTCGAAAAGGATTTTCACCTGGTTAGTCCAGCTCTGAAAAAGTGGCAGTGAGAGGGTTAAAATGTTCCACATACATGTTTAGCGGCAAATTTTATAGAGATCGCCGAAAACAATCTTCTACGTGTTAAGGCGGATGAGCAAATATATGTACATATAAAGTTTCATGAAAAATAATAAAATGTTCCCGAAAAAATATTAGACTTTAACCCTCTGTAATTACAGGTTGCAATAAGAAGGAGTAAAAGCCTCTGGGAGTTAGACTACATAAATACTACCGCTGGAGTTAAGTTTCGTTGAGGCCCCTAAGCGACTGACCCTAGAGAAAGCAAAAATGCTGACAGCCCTTGTTTCGCAATCTACGGAGGCCCGCAAATAACTTTATCATTCTCTGTGCTTGACTTTACAATATCTACTCTCAAAGAATTGACCATCATGCAAAAAATCTTCAGTTTAGTAATATTCAATCCTTTTTTTGACTGCAGTAGCGAATTAAACACCATCCAGAGAGAAGGGGTGCGTAGTGACGTGGTTGTGGGTGTAAAATCTTAAAAAATTTTATTTTCAAATTATTAAAAGGCCTCCGGACTCCAAGTTAAATTGTTAAAAGAAGAATTTTGAGGAGCTAGCCAAGAAATATCTAGCAGCATACTATACGAGCAAAAGGGCCTTTGGAAAGCAATGGGGATTCTATCAGCGTACGTCAACTATGGGGTGTAGACCACATTCATCAGACCAATTGCAACCCACGGGTACTTAGTATGGTAGAGGGTTCTAGACAAAGAGAATAACAGGAAAATAATAGGAAAAGTGCGAAGACTCGCATGCCTTGGCATATCGCGGACAGTGGCACAGCTCAGGAAGGGCTTAACATGATATTTCACTAGCAACCGCTGCATATTTTCATCCAGAGAGGTCACCATTTCAGACATGGAGCAATACTGAGTGAAATAAGAACGGGCAGCTCAGTAGAATTAAAAGCCAGCACTTATTTCATTTGGGACTTCAATACGAAGGTACTAGGGTGTTCGAGTGCCGTTTTTCCAAAACCGGGTTTCGAGCTATTCGGAAAATCG
>NW_023458561.1:55100470-55121114 GCF_013731165.1 Rhagoletis pomonella | reverse complement strand
CGAGTGCCGTTTTTCCAAAACCGGGTTTCGAGCTATTCGGAAAATCGCAATTTGAAAAAACGGGTTCCTTATTTTGAAATTATGAAGAAACCCGATGAAATGAAAATACCGTTTTTTTTTCAATCAAAACAGTTAGTCACCCCAGAAGGTACCCATTAGTTTCCCGGCCAGAGGGGGGTATATCCATCTACACTCATAGTTCAAAGATGGAACAAGGAACCGGATCCGATTTCTAATCGAAGGACCTGCAGATCAACCGGTACTTTCGTCTAAAAGGCCAGTTTTTTTGCCGACATTCAGATGGCAATAGGATCTAAAATAGTGAAATCGGAATAGTGAAATAGGAAGAGTCAATTGATCACTTTTTGTGTCGATGTTCAGGTCTACAGACGAAGCGCCTCAAGCACTTAGGTTCACGCTTCTTCAACAGTCTGGATGAGAGAGCGGAGGTGGAACTGTTGGGTCTCCTCGGCTTCATTAGGGATAGTAATTAGTTCAGTAGATGAACTATTTGAAGTTACTCTTTCGATTAAAGGTACGCGACTCCTCCTGACACTCGCTTAAAGAGGGCACTCGTGATGGTCAATTCTGTCTGCGAGTGAAGTAAGAATTATTCCACACGCGACCACATAATCCAAACTAACCTATTTGAAGGCCACTTAAGCAACACCGCACCTTCAAACCTTTTAAAAATATTCACGAAAGGTGACTAGTTAAATGAAAATAAAAAATAAGAGCGAACAAACTAAAAATGACTGCTCGCTACAATTACGCCTAATTATAGCAATTGTCATGAATTGTGACAAGAGCAAATGTCAGCAGATGGATGAAAGGTATTGAAATCCGCAAAACAACCACATAGACAAGCACATGCTCATAAATACTGACACAGATCAAAAGCATGTAATTTCCAATTGTATTCGGATGTGCATTCAAATGCAAAACGCTTTGTTAACTCATCGACAGAATTCTCAACCACTTAATGGTTTAACCAACTGGTCGGACTGGAAAAGAAAACAGAAATCTTCTACTCGTAAAATGGGACTAATGACCGCATAAATTCGCAATGAATTCATAGACATTTCATATGCGACGTTCACATTGAACTAAACTGAAAATTAAATTTCTAATTGAAATGTAAATTGTGCAACTAATTTCCGCAATTTCGGCTACAAATACATACATAGCTATTGTATAAAAGTATGTTTGTATGTATGTAGGTAAGTTTGCAGTATTCACCCTTCTCTATACAAACGCACAGTTTCATCGCACAAAAGAACTTCATTTGTAGCCAACAATTGTGTATTTAAAATGCAAAAACTGAAAAATCAAAAACTCCAATTTGTACTAGGCAAAGTGTGTGTGTTTGCGTGTGCCTTATTGTGTGCTGATTTAATTAATCATTTTTGACTTTTCCAACTCATTACGCACGTGTAGCGATGAACGGCGCTCTATCTGCTGCCAGTGGTAGTGCCTCCATCCATTGCTATTGTTACTTTTCTACATACTACTATGTATTGATGTTGTTATTGTGGTACAGCGATTTTTGTTAAGGGTTGCAAGTTTGCTGGATGTTCTATTGCTTAATTTTGTCAAAAAGGGGTAATTTGATGCAGAGAGCAAAAGTTGACGGCCGTAATATTTTGTGGTGTATGATAACAGTAATTCAGAGTAATTCAGCAACAACAACGATTACTGAGATTACTGTGTTGTTACAAGCTTTTTTTTCTCATTTGTTTTCGTTATTGTTGTTTGTTGTAAAAGTTTGTAGTTGTAACCACAACAAAGTGAAGGTGTTACCTTGGTTAGAGCAATTCAATCCCATTTTGTATGTTGACGCTAAGTTGGAGTAAGCTTTTGAATTAAATAAATATATGAAACTTTTAATGGGGGAGCAAATAGTGAGTGTGCGTTGAGAAAATAAAAGAAATGTGAGGATGTTAGTTTGAAATGTACTGCGTATATGAGATAATGCCAATACATATGATTCTGGAAGATAGTACTAGGTAGTTAGCTTTAAGTCTCTTGGATTGCCTTTTAACCTCTCACATTCACTAGTGGGCTGCTACCTTCTTAGAAGCTCTGCCGTGTATCTTTTGAATGGATTATAGAAGTCCAGGATCTAAATAAGCGACTTATATATTACACCGTGCGACAGTAAATTGTACACAAAAAAACACTCAATATATTCGAAAAATCATGGACCAAATATAGCAAAACTGCGTTTTTAGTTTTTCTTCCGTTTTTAAAAGGCTTTAATGAGCTCTTTTGAAATTAATTCAAGGCCATTGTCTGGAGGCGGAATAATTCCCACCCAGAATGAAAGCCCTGGACCTATGTAGTAAAACCTCCAGCTCTTTTGGCATTCGAAGGTCAAATTTATTTTTTATGATCATATTTAATTTTTTGCCTCAGTGTTTTTAAAATAAGTGGAAAAAGGGTTAAAATTCATATCGGAGTGAAATATGTAGTTTAGGTAGATATGAGTCACTTTATACCTCTTTTCGGTTATTCCTCTAACTTAATCGAGCAAAGGTTAAAGGTTTTGTCACTATTTTATGACAATAGAAGGATTTACAGATGCTGTCGGTTACAAATAACCAGCCATTTAAGCACAGAAGGTATGAAGTGACTTATGCCACTTTCAAAATAAACGGCTCATATAGTGAAATATTTAAAACGCGCACCGAAAATAGAACATTCGGTTTCACCCAAACTTATAATACATGTTTACTTGTTTTAATTAAATTAGGTACATAAAGTAAATGTGTGCTTAAATTAAAAGAAAAATATTAATAAAACAAACGAAACACTGTTATTCGAGTATTTCATAAAAATTTAAAGAGTTAAGTGCTGTCTGCAGCTCTAAAAAAAAAATATATAATTAAATTTTATATAAAATTACGCACAAGAAATGGAAAAGAAATTTCTTTCTATCAAGCAGTTTTTAAGCAAAAATGCTCCTATACATATTTATCTCTTCAACAACACTTACAGCAGCAACAAAGTCCATTTTCAAGCAACAAAAATAATGAAAAATATTTGTAGTGATTTTTCGTTAGAACTCCAGACAGCGCTTTAAATAGAATTATCGATTTTAAAGTTCATACCATAGATACTATATATGTACATGCAAATAAACGCAGTACGCTATTTTAAACAGAAATTGCAAGGAATGTGACAAACCTTTCTGAATCATTTCAGGCATCCAAGAGACAGTGGTGTTCCATTATATTTAGTAAATAGCTGGTCGAGAATTGATTAGCGTATTTATGTTTAATGCACATTTTTCATATATGTACGTATGTACATTTTATGTTAAATACAACTAAGTAGTATTATTTGCATGAACATCAGTAAAACATATATTGTGAGCACTTTTCATTTACATACATAAACATTTGTTTGCACATTTGTTGAATGAATGATTTGATATTTCTCAATTTAATGCCAATTAATCACTAGTAAAATGCACACTTTATTTGAAGTGATTTATTTGTTGGTAATTTTGCACACTTAATTAGCATTTGTTGTACATGCATACATGCACTGTATGTGCAAGTATATGAACTGGATTATGTATCTACATTGTTGGACCACACTTTTATTTTAAATTAATGCATTTGTAGCTAATATTTTATAATAGCTTTGCGACGGTAGTTGATCGGTATTCATTTCGATTTGATTTCAACTTTCGTTGGTTTATTTTTTTATTAGTTTAAGTTTCTTTAGTCATTAGTCACTTAACATTTTCTGGTCAGAGTAGCTACAAAGTTGCAATTTATTATTTGGCTTTATCTGTATTTATTGCTCATTTAATTAAATGCACATTTTCTTCATTTAAGAACTGTAAAAGACCCACTTTCGTATTTATTGGGTTTTCTTTTTGTTTGTAACAGCAATTTACACTTTTTATTTGCAATTGGATTAAGCACAAAAGCACAATTTTTTGTTGTTATTTTGTTCAGTTGGTAATTTAATGCATTTTATTACGTTTTTTTCTGGCCATGAATATTTGTTTTGAAGAACTTTTTGCATTTATGGGAATTTTTTCTTTTCGAGTTTTTGGTTCATTTGCAACACCTTTTTATTTTTAAATGTTTTTATTTGCACTTTTGTATTTCATGCTCGTTTTTTACTCAAATTTTTTTCAAGAATAAGTTGTATTATGTATTTGGCTTTGAAAATTTATGTATCCTCTTATGTACATATGCTCATACAAATTTTGTATTTTTTCATACAAATTTTTTTCGTTACAATTTTTTTTACGAAAAATTATATTTTAATAGTTTTTATATCATAATTATTTTTATTGATATTTCGATGGTTCGTCGTGTTTTGTTAGTTAGTATTTTTCATATTTCCTTAAAACTTGGACTTTCTAATTATTTTAAAGTTTTTATTTTCAATGCTTTTGGTGTCCATTTTAAGTGTTTCCTATAGGCAGGTTTTAAAATTGCATAGTTTTGTTGATAAATACATTGAATTCAGCGTATTATTAAATTAAATTTTAATAATTTTTCATGCTCAGACTTGTACCTACTCAGCACAGATTTGGCAGAATTTTCGTATGCCTTTGCTTAATTGGTTTTAAATATTTTTTTCGTCTTTGAATAAATTGCCATTCGTCACGCCTAATAATTCATATTTTTAAGTTTTTTTTTGTGTTAAGTTTATATGTTTTTTTTTATAATGTACATTTTACTTTTTTAAATTTTTTTTAAGATTGTCCCTAACTTTTTCCTTTTTTAAATTTTAATATGTGTGCCTATTTTCTTCCTTCTTTGATCAAAACAAAAACAAACATCTGCTTGGGACAATTTTGCTAAAATTTTTATTTAATTTTATCATTATTGATATTTTAAGACCATTAATTCCGTCTCAATTTTTAATTCGTCCACTTAATTAACCAATTCAGGATCCAAAGCAATCAAAAAAAAAATTCATTTGCGTCGTCACCGTGCATTTTAAATTTCGAATATTAAAAAAAAAAATCTATTTTTGTTGCTTGCTTATCTCTTTTCGCATCTTTCTAGCTCTATCGGCTGCAGTAGCGCGTACATATACAGTCAGTGTCAAGTGTTAGTGTACACCTTGTTCTAATATAATACCTATACATATTTTAATTGAATTTTTTTTTCATTAATTATTTATGTATGATTATGTATTATTATTATTATGTATTTATTCGTTAACATAAATCGTATAAATCAAAGCTTCACACTTTATATAAAATTCATAAAATTCCAAAAAATTTCATGAAAATTTCCCAATTTTGTTTTTAATTTCTATAAAATTTTCAAGTATGCAAGTAATTAATAAAAAAAAAATTGCATGAAAATAATTGTGAATATTATATTAGAACATGGTGTACACTAACATTTGACACTGACTGTATGCCTTGTAGCTGTGGCTCTTACAAAAAAAACACCTTGCCTGGCATGTTTTCATTATCTTGCGATTTTTTTCCTTTTCTCTCTGTTTTTTTACTACTCAAGTAAATATGCGTTCCCAATTTAACGTTCTTCCTGTGCTGGTCTACGCCTAAAATTGCTGCTTTTTGTTTTGTGCGCCGAAAAAGGAGAAACCTACCTACATATAAATAGAAAAAAGTGATAAACATACAAAGAAGGACTCCAAAAAAAAGTAAAAAAAAAAAGAAAAAACAAAACAAATTCATTTAATCCAAATTGTGCCTTCGACACACGGACAACAAACTCATTGATGATGGTCTGGCTGTTTTGTTAAGTCTCTTTGTACTCTGCCCGCTCAAGTGTCTGCCTGGCCTGTCTGGGTTATATATGTACTTATACATTTACTCCAAACATACATACGTACATATGTATGTATGTATAAATCCCCTTATTTTTGCTGCACGCTCGTCTGCTGGTGGTTTTGGTTTCTCTTGTAAATATACACTTTATGTTTATATTCATCTATGCTGTTACAAGTAAACTGCACCCCACTACCCTCCCCTCTAACCAAGCGACTGCTATGCTCAACCATCTTCGTTAATATTCGCTGCCTATTTGGGGTTGTTTTCTAATTTTCTTCATACAACCTTTGCACATAAACGCTGAAAATATTTTTTTCTAAATAAATTTTCATATTTACTGCTAGCTAAAGTAGAAAAAGGAGAAGAGGTAGAAGACGAGATGCGCCCACACACACACACACATACATATGTACACACGCGGATGTTAGATTGCGCCGCGTTGGTTATCAATGCGAGCGAGTATTCTGGGTTCACCGCCACCGTTAACGTCGCTGCTGTCGCATCCGCAAGGAGATAAAAGACATTTTTGTAATACCAACCGCGCTGTGTTGCATGGAGCACAAAAAAAGAGCTGCCGCTGCTCTGTGTTTCGAACTTTGTAGATGAGTAGGTAATTTCAATAGACTAAAATTTTATGAATATTTTTGGTTTTTGTTTTTACTTTTACAAGAATTTCGCAACTTTAGTATGATTGGGGATTTTTCGCACACAAAATTCTCATTCAATCAGTGTTACACTTTTCAGTACACAATATTCAAATTTTTAATTCTAATATTTAGCATCAATTCATTTGGTTTTTTTTTTATATAAATTTTGGAGTACCGCGTTCAATTCGTTCGCTAATAAACGCACCGTATTTCGTCCGTACACAACAACCGCACCGGGATAGTATCTGCGACAAACTGATTGGCTTTCCCAGTTGGTAGCCGTACGAGAGAGAGGCGCAAACTACAAGAATCGCCGCCATCGTCGTTAACGGCGCCGAGGAAATATGGACGAACGATGGCGTTGGGTATACCTACATATGTATGTGGGTTGGAAAGGAAGCCGACGGAAATGCACCGGGCGGCATAGGCACTCACACACGAACACGTAAGCGAATTTAGAGAGAGAGAGAGAGACTCCAGCTCCCACCCAGATAAAGATATGCGCATGCACAACTCCAATGCAATTGCATCTGTGTATGCATAAGATGACTCCCACTCGCAGAGCCTTGGCAAGAGCCGGAAATCCAGCCAAACGAATTTTATCTATAAACTGTTAAACAATCTGATGTGGAGCGTGTCTGCATTTCATCTTTGGGTGTTTCAACACACTTACAAAAATTTTAAAAATAATTCTTACTGCGCTATGCGAGAGAGCTGCGTCGATGTTTTGTTTATTTGCGTGAGCACAACAAAAGAACTGCTTGAACTGCTAGAAAAACCAGTTTGACTATATTTTGTTATTGTTAAGGTTGTTTGAGTCTCGCAGCTGATTTGCAAAGTAACAAAACACCGACGAAAAAATAAAACAAAATAACATCAATAACAACCTTAAATGTTTGTGGATTGTAAGTGCGGCTTTGCGGATGTAAACAAATAGCAAGAAGATATAAATTGATGTCAGCGTTTGTATGTATGCATGTTTGAGATATTGCAAATGCATACATATGAAATATACATACATACATATGTACATTAGGGCGGGTCAATTTGTATGGAAGATTTTTTCGACTATGCGGGTATAGAACAGATAGGTACTACGGCCCATTTACCTAAGAAATCATGTGCCTAAAATCAATTTGGAGTTTGCCAAATTCCGAAAGTAGGTTTCTTAGAATTTTGCTGTAGTGCCGTAAAGAAGAGCTTAAATTGGACATATATAAAAACACGCTATAAAGGATTTTTTGGTATGAGGAATCCATCATCTTTTTCTTAGAACTTCCACCCGAGGGTGCCAAGGGGAACATTTTCACATTTTCTCGGAAAGTTAGACCCATACTTTCTTCAGCAAATTTGTTTAGAATTCCACGTAGAATTCTCCTATGCTGTGTGATAAACATCGAAGATTTTAACGAGTTTAGGTCTGAAATACAGACGTAGAAGTGTCGGAAACTGTAATATCATCTGAGTCCTGCGAACGACAAACCTTCTTTTCGACAGCTAAAAAAGCCGTCGCTGGGAAGCTCACTTATCTGACTTATCGCAGAAGGAATCAGCCACTTCTTAATATATTAACACCCATATTGTGATGCCAAATTTGCAAAACCTAATTGCCGTAATTCAAGTTGAATTTCATTATTGAAACATGTGGCAACGCTTCTGAATACAGTTCAGAAATAATTCCTTTAATTTCGATTGATACCCATCTTTTAATAACTCCCTTACTTTAGTAAATAATTTGAAATTAATATTTTAAACAAGTGGCAGCCCTCATCAAACATCTTAAAAATATTCGTAATATTCAAACTAAAGCTTTCTAAACACTCCTTCATTTGACACCCATATTTTAATGTTGCACAATTACTACATAAATTAAATTCGACTTTTCCTAGAGGTGGCAATCCTCTTCGAAATATTTTCTACCCTATACCTTTTTGAATCTCTTTCGTCTGACTTCCATATTGTGGTGCATATCAATTACGTAATTGCTGCCATCATTTAAACTGAATTTGATTTTTTAAACAAGTGGCAACCCTCCAGTGTTGAAAATCGAACGACCGATGTAGGCCTGATTACTTTCACAAAAAATGCGCTCGCGTATTATTTAACTCTTTTTCAGTTTCGTTTAAAAAATAATAATTATTATGCCCTTCCTCCGGCAAACGAGCGATATAAATGTATGCTTGTACTTCTGAAGTGATTTACTGCAAAAACTAAATTTATTTAAAAGCGCTAATTGCTTTTTACTGTGCATTTCCTTTAATTTTTACTACAAAATTTTCATTTCAGCCATTTCAATGCTAGCAATGCAATTAGCACTTCATAGTACCGGCTTTCTTATCATAACAACCGAAAATTGCCTACCTGTTTTTATGCATCCGCCAACCAGACACACAATCCACATACCACAGTTGCGCTACAGTTGCACTGGTATACGAAATGCAACGCTGTTAAATTAACTCTCACGCTCAACACAATTTTTAACGCTCTTACATTGCTCTATTTTTCGCATCTATCGACTCTCTCGCTGCAGCGCGCGCTACCGCTCATTTATCTAACATCCAGTGGTACCTAAGAAAATGCGATCCACAGCGCTCACCTTCTTAGCCACGGCCGAATGGTGGTGCTGCTATCGCTGCAAGTTGGTCTAGGCATTTGGCGCGCGCCTCTAATTGCAACGCTCCACAATTCTTTAGTAACTTGTTATTGTAAAATGCTGAAAACATTGAAAACGACGAGCTACGAGCCACAGCTTACAATTTTTTATCTTTATTATCTAAACGCGGCAGCGAAATCATGAGTTTCTATGAGTTTGACATAAAAGAAGAGGAAGAACCGTATCTGTCGCTGGAGAAATAGCAATAGATCTAATTTGGCCACAACCACTGTCGTCGCGTAGCCCTGTCGTCGCCAAAATAATTATCTACATAAGAATACGTGGAAAAATAATTTGGCAGCTGTCGTCCGTAGCACGTCGTTTTCATTGTGTTCGGTCAGTAATAATGGTAATCTGCTGGGTGGCAATAGCAGGAGGATGAGGGTGATGGAGACATATGTACATATGTATGTATATTTATATGTGAGAAGCCGTTAATATCGATATATATGAGCATATATTTGTACGCAGCTTAACTAGTAGTCTCAGCTAGGTTTGGTTTGGTCTGGTCTGGTCGGCCTTTTGCCATTTTCGGCATTTCCGCTTTAGTGCAACTGAGGTGCTTGAACTACATACATACATACATACATATGTTTGCAAAGTTAGTATGTTTTGTATGTATGTACTATTAAAGAAGTCTGCTGGCTTGTATGTATATAGAAATATTTCTTCAACAGTCAATGCACTCAATGGCAGTTTTGTTTTTGTTGTTGTTTTCTACCAACTGCTGTTGCCCCTAGGAGCATTGGCAAGACGAGTGACCTATCTGTTGAACCTCAAGTGCGTTCGATGGATTTTTAGTGAAGTACTGGTTTATATACATACATACATACATACATACACACATACATAGTATGTGAATAAGTATGTTTGTACAAGTAGTGTATATATACATATATGTGTGTTCTCTTTGAGGCGCCTCCAAAGGTTAGTTAGCTGTTCACCTCTTCGCTTGAACTCAACTGAAATGAAGCAGCAAATTGAATTTCAGCAGCAATTGAACCACCTGAATATGGAGTTAATTTGCATAAACGAAATGGGTCATATAGTAGATACATACACACATGTCTACATATATATGAAGGTACGTGTGTATATGGACGTAAAATGCCCATAGTATAAGATTGTATTAATTCAGGTATTGGCAATAACAAATTTATGTATGTATGTATGTATGTGCAAAAGCAGTTAGAACTTTATATCTTTGTATTTATCCTGATACGTTTAATGTGCCCGAAGGCTTTCAAATTAATTATCCACAAGCATCCACTATATCTTTTGAGTGTTACGTATATACATACATATATGTTCACTGCGCTAATGCCAATCACATTTAGCAGAAATTAACATTTTGTTAATAATTCAAGAAAGTCAAATATTTACCAATGTAGCAGCTTAAACGATTTTATGTGGCAACCGTAATACAAATACATACATACTTAGATTCGCATATACACCTATGTATATACATATGCACATATGCCACTTTGCCAGCAAGGCAATGAGGCAACTTGATATTAAGGCAATAAGATATACCAACTTACTTCCACACGCTCCAGGCTAGGCCAAATACCTTAGCCTGCTGCATAGCATACATTCAGGCGAACAGGCGCACACTCGTGCACATACATACCTACGCACAAGGAGGCATGCACTCACGGCTGCGCTGCAGCAGAGATTGAAATCAGTCGGCAAAGTGGACAGGCCTATAGCTTCGCCCATTGACTGGCCGCCACAACTAAATCATAAAAACCTCGTAAACAACAAAGTGTAATGGAGGGAGCTTAATGCTAGGGTTGCAAGTGTGTAAATGTATTACTGTGTATGTACTTTAGCAACAGTAGTACGGGTTTTTGTACTTTATAGCTGATACGCCTAAAAGACGGCAGCAATTTTCTAATTCACTACCCGCCGTTTAACTATGTGAGTACACACATACATACATATGTATGGTTACGGTGACCATCCTTCCTGTATTATACGAGACAGTCCTCTTTTTGCGTCCATTGTACTGTTACTTTATGTATTAAATACGGGACGCCAAATGTTCTGTATTTCTTTTAATTCCACTTACTTGCCCCGTATTCGATATTTTGATACCTTAAAAGCTCATAAACATGGCATGCCTATGAATCTGTTTTTATTCTTAAATCTGAACGCTTATGATTCAAGTCACATATGTATGGAGATGGTTTCTGAAAATATAATTTTGCGTAGAAAAGCTTGGAATTTGTTAGTTTGAATAGAAATTGGACGATAATGATTATTGTTCAAATTTCTAAAAGAATTTTCATCAGTAACTCTCCATTTTCCTTTTTTAACCGAATTCACAAAAAAAAAAATCAAAAAAAATTAAATTTTAATACAATAAAGTGCAAGTTTTAAACGGCTACAAAATTGTGTTGATTTGATTCATGATTAGTACTTTTTTTGCAGACGGCTTTTACGGGTAAAAATCAGATCACAATATTAATGAAATGAAATGATTATGAACAATTGGTAGCCAAAGGGAAATTTTACTCGAGTTCAGCGTTCTTCGCTCGTCGCTCATCTACAAAAAAATGCACCTCTTGTAATTCCGTCTTATGGGCAAACAATCAAATTAGGCGCATAATTTGAAAAAAAAAACTGGGTAGATACTGCTAATTAGGAACTGAAATTAGTTGTCTATTAGTAATTTTGAAATATTCTTGCATGCTTTACCAAGAAGTTTTTGAAATTTTTTTCTTCTGTAGAAAAATTCATAAAAAATTTGTATCCCCTATTTGCCCGGCATACATATGTATGTATATATGGTCACCCTATGCATAACTGTCCGCACAGCTATAAGAACTTATGCGCATTTTATGTAAGATTTTCGTGGGTTACAGGTCGATCATAAAATATATAAATCAATATGCGGCGCTTGGCAACAGTGAGACGGCGTAAGGCAACTGAATTTTGCCGCAATGAAAGGCGATAGGTCTCATAAAACGAAGCAATGGGTTGTAGTGAGCTCAGTCAATGAATCACGGTTGATGCTACATACATTCACGTGTTTCCTACTTATTCTTGCATATTTATGTAGGTATGTTTATGAATATGAATATTTATGCTATGCCGAGTGATGTTTGTTGAAGCGTTAGGTTCCCTTGGTTGAGTTTATATGGCTCGCCTCTATAGTGGATGCTCATTTCGCAATTACTCCATTTCCAGACGGATTGAATTGCACATGCGGCAAAAATTACAAAATAAATTGTACATATGTATGTAGTTGGACTTATTTGCAGACGAACTTCATCAGTGGAGATGAAGTAGCCCGGGACTATCCAAATATTGGTGTAGTACAAAGATATCCATTATTTTTAAACAGGCTGCTTTAATAATATGAATCTTGACTTTACTTATAAGTGAGATCGGGTTACAACAGACGGTGTTAGAAAAATGCAATTTCGTAGCAAAAAGACTTCTCTGAAAGGCCGATTGTCCAAAACCGCGATAAAAGCCTGGAAATCATTAAATGTTTGAGCCATTCGAATAAATCTGGAGATCTGGAGATAAACTGGATGTGATATGTGTACCGATTTAACATTGTCTCATTTGCAAATCACTGCTAAATATTCTGATCTGTACCATCAACAATTTAACCTGCTGAAGAAAGCAATCTCTCAGAAGCGGCAAACCCACACATCGGTGGTGACTTGATAGAAGCTGTGTAAGCTTGACTGGTAGACTTTTATATTATAGTCTTGTAATAACTCGTCTTCTTACTTGGCGCTTTAACCGCCTAAGCACTTTTGGCCGGTTCCAATAAGGCATTTCAGTCGTTTACTTGCAGTGCCCACTGACGCTGATTAGAACGTAATGAAGCAAAGTCCTTCTCCACCTAGTATTTCCAACGTAGATTAACATTTAATATTTCGTGAGTTATGTAGAAGTTTGGCTGTAAATATAGTTTACACAACAATTCCGAATGTTGAACTCTTCTAGCGTTTCTTCAAGTGAGCAATAATTTATTCAAAACCTTTTATGTATGTTCAAATTGTCCTAAATTTTCAAAGCCAGTTAAGTAATTAAGACAACTTAGCACGCATCACTTGCCAAAGGGTCGACAACAAGTCTGCACAGGATTACTAAAGCTCGTAAAGGAAATAAAAAGCTTAGGGTGGTCCAAAAATGCATGTGAAAAAACCCCCAATTGCATTTTTTGAGATTCCCTGTGAAAAATGAGGATCCCTATGAAAAACCATTAATAATAGAAAACAGTTAAAGAAACAAGTTTTCCAAACTAAAAATATTGTTTTTAAAGAATTCTATACCATTTCTACGAATACTTGTTTTTCCCCCATATAAAATACATGGAAAACTTTGCGCGCTTTGAGCGAACTCTAAATATTTTTTTATTTTAAAATAAAAAATGGAGGTAATTTTTTTCGATATAAAACAATCTTAGGGAGTGAGCGCATTAAAATTCCGACCTTAGCTTTTTTGGACCACCCTAAGGTACATGCCTATGTATAAACTGGTTTTAATATCAAATTTACCCATTACTTGCCGCACCGAAATCAACACTTGATAGTGTATTCTCCTTGGGGTTTCCAAAGAAACTTTGCGGACCGAAAAATTAAAAGGCACACATGTGTAGATACATATTTACGTCCATAAATATTGTACATTCCATATCTATGATAACTTGCGCGCGGGATAATAAGACGTAACGCTTTGCACAAATAACTCACAAGAATAAAGATGTGCACAAATCAAGCTAAGGTCAAATTTAAAACAAGTCTGAAATCGGGGTAAGAAGACAACCAGAGTAATGTTGAAGAACTTACCAGTCTGCTTATGAGAAGATATGATTGGAATGTTGTTTGCTTCATGTTAACCCTTAAAACAAGTACTAACGAAGGTGTTAAACATTTAAGCGCTTTTCGTCGTAAAAAGGAACACTTAATTACTTAAAAAACAGTAGCAGCTACAACGATACTTGAGTAAAAAAAGTTGCAGCATCCAACAATGAAGTGGAAACTAAAACCGCTTTGAGCATGCAACTAAAGTTTTAGTTTTTAAGAGTTTCTAACTTACCAATCAGTAGCTGGTTATGTGCATCGTGTTAAATTCCAACAAACCTTAACAAAAGCTTTTGTATCTGAAGTAGGCAAAAATTAGCATTTCGCAATTTTGTAGTTTGTGGCATTTTTTTAGGCTTAGTTTACTATTTAAAGATAAAGCCGATGGTTACTCTCAGACAATGGCAATGCTCAACCTCATTTGCAATACTAATGGCAGCTCATTAAAACGTAAAGAATGTAGTAAAAATTAAAAATTGTTTAACAACTACTCTAAAAAAAAGACGTATGAAGTTGCAACGTACGTATAGTGTATTGTCGCTGTCTTGAAGAGGAAGAGACGTTGGAGCACATTATGTGTGATTGTCCGGCATAGACTTCAGTTATTCCAGAGTCGAGATGCCTTAATGTCAGGAATTCGTCTACAAAGAAACTTTTAGCTTTTTTATCCAGGCTAATAATATGTTGGGTCGTCGGGACTAGGAATTTCCGTATGCGTACGCAAGATTTGCAAGTTCGCGGTGTCCCTTGTTTCTAATGGACCCATTTAATTTATGTTATAAATCTTTCTATTCTCGAGTAGACCGTTGGCGGTCTAGGGGGCTCTTTAAACTGAACAAGCTGCAACTTTTGTTAGTGGTGGGGTTTCTAATGGGTAACTGTCCAATCGGAATACATGTGGTAAGAGTCAACATCTCCTCAACGCTAGGTGGAAGCTTCATAATATCTGCAACTCAGCTGGCCAGCTTCTGAAAGTTGAAGCCTTGGAGAGGTTTTCTAAATCGGTTACCGGAAAATATCCTGCTTTGGAACTAACGTGACTACAATTTTGTATATGTTTGAAGATCTTTGGCAGGACTTGGAATTGACCGGACAGATTCCAGTTTTTCGATAAATTTAGATAATTTTATATATATCGATAATTGTATTAATTAAAAAAAAAACACTAAAATTCGATGGCTCAAGAAAATTCGATAACTCGAATAATTTCGATTAATTTAGATTGCGCGTTTTAATATCTCCATTTAAATCGATAACTCAATCAAATTTGGGTACCTCTATAAATTTCGATATTTCTATAAATTTTGATGGCTTTATATTTTTCGAAAGCTATTGACAAATTTTGATAACTCGTTCCACTCTGGTAACACCACAAAATTCGATAAGCAGTGATAACTTCATAAACTTATATAACCTTGAAATTTCGATAACTCTATATATTTTGATAATTCTAAAAACCTCGATTCCATAAGTCGACAAATTTCAGTAAATCGGTAAATATCGATAACTCGATAGGTTGAAAGAACTCGATGCAATACCACAACTCAATAAATTTCGTTAACTCTATAAATAATGGTAATTTTCGATAAACCAATACATTTTTAAAGCTCGATAACTATCCGTAAATTTCGACAACTAATAACCATAAATTTCGACAATCCAATAAACAGTGATCAATTTCAATAATTCGAACCTGCTATTTATTTAAAATAAAATCTCATTCAAAACCCTATTTATAAAAATAAGTTTCCGTGTTTTTTTATCTTCTTTTAAATAATGTATTATAGAGTAAGGATTGAAATTCTATGTAAACCATTAAAAAATCAGATCGAGAAGTAATAAATATTTCCATTTGTTTATAAAAAATTTGTATACTAATTAAAAAATGTATACAAAATAATGATTATTTGAAAAATTTAAACAATCAGGCTAAAGCGTGTCTAATTAACTACTATCGTGAAAAATATCAAAAGGATACATGCTATGAATCAGTAGATAATAAATAATTTCTAAATTCATCAAAAAAAAGTTAATAAAAATAACTCTGTAAAAATTCGCATTTTGAAAAATTGCTCAAATTATATATTTTTTTTCATGGTTGTAAACCGAATAAAGTGCGAAAAAATCTTGACCATTCTTTTAAATTTTTTTAAGAAAATTCGCATTTAACAATCACTTGTAGCACCACTCCATCGACCGACCCCTTTCATACATATGTACATATTTAGTCAAACTATTAAAATAAATTTATCATGTAGAAGCATCACAAACATACCCAGTTGCCTAATTAGGCATTTAGTTAATTGGTACTTAATTACACTCGTCTAACAAAGGAACTTTACATTCAAACATTTAAAATTTAATCTCACGCCTTCGTTGTGTGACAATCACTCAGCTGATTAATTAATGCTAATGGGAGTAGCACACCTCTGTCACACAACGACTTTCCCTAATTTGTTCGAATTCATTGAAGTGTCACCAATTTGTTTTGTAATTAAGTACGAAGAGGAGCTGAAAGACACTACTCAAGTTTAAAGCCACACTTAAGAAAAAAAAACTATTAGCATATCGTTTTCTATGCTTGTTCCAACTTGCTAATGGGATTTCCAATTTCATATTGACGAATTCAATTTGAATGCAGTTGTGCTTGAAATTGTCTCCAAACTTAGTTCGCTAAAATAATAGGAAGAAACGAAAAAAAATAAAAATTTTTTGAAAGCTTTTAACATGTTAATAATTGGTAATGCTATAGCAAAAGTAACAGATTTATGGGAATTGAGCTTAAATGTCAATACCATTGAAAATATATTGAGCCTAGTAAATTTGGTAGTTTCTCTATAGCTTCAATTTAGCCATATAAAAAAAAACATACATAAATACATAGTACCTACGTTTATAAAAATACTGAAATATACATACATAAATATGCATTTAATTAAATCAACGACTTCGTTTACTTCATCCAAAAAAATATTCATCAAAATCTTCCACTGATTCGCGCTCAGTTATTGAGTTGCGTTAACTATTTAATCAACCGAAACGACTGCGCCCGGTGATGGTTGCTTGTTCGACTGCTTGGCGTAAAATTAAAAAGTTGTCATTAATATACAGCTTTTTTTCTAGCTTAAATAATCGCATTAAGTCAAATTACAATCGCCGTTTGGCAGTTGGCGTGAAAACACCATTTTTGGGTTGGCCACAGCATTTACATACATACATGCATAAACTTGAACGCACATGCTCACAAATGTAGTTAGTATGTAAATATGTTAGCTAATATTTAAGCCTTTTAACACTTTTCATTTAAGCAACGTTGACGTACAACTGATTTGAGCAATCTTGTTTGTTGCCAGCTCGCTAGTTTAGCGGATTTGAATGCGAACGAGTGTCTCGACTACTTTCCAGTTTGTTGGTGATTTTTTATTATATTTATAGGCATGTAACATTATTTGAGTATTCAATTAAAATGTTAATAACTAATGCAAACAAAGAAGGAAGTGTTAAAAATGACAGTAGCTGTCTAAAAATTTATTGCTGTTGTAAAACTTGAGTTTATTGATCGAATGCATATTGCTGTTGTGTATATGAGTAATAAATAACACTGTAAATTAGTGTTTGATGGGGTTTTCGCGAGCTTCCGGTCGAAAGCTAGATCAGCAGTTTAAGGTGCCTGGGAAGCATTTTTAGACGCTCGAATTGGCTAAGAAGGTGATTGGAACTGCAAAGGTGGTTCGAATAGAGATCCAAGCGTGCAAGACAGGCCAACTATATTGTTGTTGGTGTCAGGAATCACGACAGAGCGGCTATCTCTGTTAAGAAGTAGAGTTTCGTGGCGTCAACCATCTTTTCTGCCACAGATCACCATGGGATTTTTAAGCGCATTTCGTGTGTTGCCGTGGAGAAGAAGTACCTACCTTTTCGACCAAGAGCAGGTTTGGCCGGAGCAAAATTTTACCCATGCTGAAAGGATTACGAGGCTCATGAAAACCAAAGAATCCGATCAACAAGCGCTGATACAAATAAATGCAGCGGCCCAAGGTCCTATGCCAATGAAGTCATTAATTATGGCTTCGGGAAGATAGTTTCAGGACTTTCCAAGATGATGCCTAACGAAAAACCCCTAGTCTCCGGAGACGTTGGGAAAACAGCTGTGGTAGAAGCCCTCATGAAACAGGACGTAGGTTCCATCTAGGTCCGATCAAATGCCAAGAAAGCTGGTGGCGCTTCCCAGTATGAGAGGTTCATTATCATTATCGGTGGGACTGACGTGGTTTTGATCGAAGAGACCTGAAAATATGTCGAGGTTTCCATTACAGATTGCTCGGAATTCGCAAGTACAGAGGGAAGGGCTCGGGGAGTTTTGCAAGGACAGAGGGAAAGACCTCTGGTGAATAGTTGAGATGTATGATCTCAAGTCGTTAGATAACTCTTTAACAGAACCCGAAGAACTAAAATACCTTCCATTGGGGATCTTTCTAATTCGGTATAAGTAATTTATAGATGCGAAATTGAGAAATATAAGAGGCACTTTTGGTGAAGCAAAGTGTAGTGGAGTCCAATGATTGGTCCAGATTAATATACATGCTTTCGAAGACTTCTGCTGGCTTGGTATATTTGAGAGGCCAGTCGGTGAACTGGTCAATGAGAATCGAGATGTCGCTTAAACTTCTATTTGATGTCCATTTAATATGCAACCCAATCCCAGAAGAAAAACGGTACCGCCTTTCGTGATCATTTAGACAAACCTCACAATGCTTGGACAATAAACTCTTACAAACTCTTACAAAGTTGATGTTTATGTAGACCTCGTTGATATAAATATGTTTATAAGAATTTCTTACGGGGAGAAATCGTGAAATCCTTAGTTAAGCGTGAGGCCATAAACTTCCTAAGCCGAGAGCATCCTCGACTAGGTAATTTATATTTTTTCGTTTTCCAATAAGAAATATTTTCAGATTATTTAGAGGTTGGAAAGAGCACATTCTATGCTACGCGATAGAACTGTCGCAGTGGAACAGAGCCGTACTACCATATAGCCATCCCTTATCTGGCTTTTGGTCGTCAAAGACTTGCCATAAGCGCTGGAGAGAAGAGACTTCCCGGCGATTGACTATCCGGATGAATCGAAGAGGAACTGTGGTTGGTGAACTTTAAAACGACCGGGTCGGCGGTAGACAGAAGAACGTGTAAAGCAATATTTGGCGAAGAACAGCAACCTTAAGCGGTAGTCAGGAATTTGAGGTGGCTCAGGGGGCTAGTACTTAATTAGTAGGTAAATATATGAACACTCCTCCAGATACGTTTGAGTATTTCTTAGTTAGACTTGTTAAGCCACCTGACCATATTGAAGTTGCACTAAAGTGCGTGGCTGGTGACCTACCTGATATACACCCTACATGGTAACTAGTACTATTGGATAGGGAATCCGCCTTACATGCATTTCCTATTTGCTTTTACGAGTGTGCTGTCAAATCAAAATACATGTAAACTTTGACAGCTTGACCGTAAAAGCAAAAACAAAATACATGAACTGTTTGTTTTTGTATTATTGCTATGAATCCGACTTTCAACCATCTTGGCGGCGCTTTCCGAGACTATGTACTATCAGGCGTTTGCGTACCTTGGAGAGAATTTTCAAGTAAAGTAGTGATAAATCTCATGTCGCAAGGCAATAAAGTACAAGCGCCAACCGCAAAAGTCCCTTTCTAACGAACTTAGCTAATAGCGGAAGGAGCATGCAAACAAATAACACTGAGTGACCACAAACACATAACAAAAGTAATCGTATAATGGAATCAAATTATCTTGCCATAGTTAGAAAATAAAACGGCAATAAATAACCGAAAAAAGCTAAAAGTTACGAAGCAAGGAGCTTTGATTTCATCGTTTACAACAAAAAAAAACAACAGGAAAATTAAATAGGTTGGGGCGTGAATTGGTCATTAGTGCGAAGATATGCAACAGAGCGTTTACAAGCCAAATAAAGAAGACAAAGCGAGGACATATCAACGCGTGTATGTAATGAAACTCATCGACTTGGAAGATTATCCAGATAAAAATGTATATCTGGGTGAGAATATCTATATATTAATACGCTAACAAAAATTTTGTATCCGTTCGTTTGGCGATTGTACCGAACCGAGAACCAAAAACACCATTAGAAAGGTTATTTTCTGTAGATGAGGAGAGTTGTTATGGTTTTACAATTGGTTGAAAATTACGGCCAAAACCGCATGAAGAAATAAATGATAACGATTAAGACAAAAAATGAAGGCAAAATTAAAGATAAAGACGAAAATAAAAACAACGAGAAGTACATTAGAATTATTGCAACTAAAAGGGTAACGAAATTTATTGAATTTTCGAAGGAAACTTCTTTATCGGCGGTTGGTTGTTTGGGACTAAATTGGCAAATTCCACGGAAATGGTTAACACCAAAATGGTTGGGACGGAAATGGTTGAAAGTGCTTCTTATATGCTTGCACATGGTATTAATTTAACAAAAAACGTACTAATAAACAGTCTAAGAATAAGATTTAGATGTAATTTGTAACGATTTTCCGTCATCCCTTGTCAAAATTGGTTTGGAGACAAACCGGTTTCGGCGTTGTGCCATTGTGCCATCTTAAGTGAGTGAGTTAAGGAAATTTATCGTGTTATCGTAGTGCATCGAGTTCTTTGAACTTATCGACATTATTTAATTTACTGAAAATTGTCGATTTATCGAATCAAAGTTTTT
>NW_023458561.1:55091860-55100370 GCF_013731165.1 Rhagoletis pomonella | reverse complement strand
GCTATTAGGTAAGTTCGTTAGAAAGGGACTTTTGCGGTTGGCGCTTGTACTTTATTGCCTTGCGACATGGGATTTATCACTACTTTACTTGAAAATTCTCTCCAAGGTACGCAAACGCCTGATAGTACATAGTCTCGGAAAGCGCCGCCAAGATGGTTGAAAGGCGGATTCATAGCAATAATACAAAAACAAACTGTTCATGTATTTTGTTTTTGCTTTTACGGTCAAGCTGTCAAAGTTTACATGTATTTCGATTTGACAGCACACTCGTAAAAGCAAATAGGAAATGCATGTAAGGCGGATTCCCTATCCAATAGTACTAGTTACCATGTAGGGTGTATATCAGGTAGGTCACCAGCCACGCACTTTAGTGCAACCTCAGGTGCCCGAATAAGTCTAACTAAGAAATACTCAAACGTATCTGGATGAGAGTTTATATATTAACCTACTATCTACGTACTAGCCTCCAGAGCGGGCTCAAATTCCTGATTGCCTCTTAAGGTTGCTGTTCTTCGCCAAATATTGCTTTACACGTCTTTCTGTCTACCACCGACCCGGTCGCTTTAAAGTTCACCAACCACAGTTCCTCTTCGATTCATCCGGATAGTCAATCGCCGGGAAGTATCTTCTCTCCAGCGCTTATGGCAAGTCTTTGACGACCAAAAGCCAGATACGCTATATGGTGGTATTGCTCCTTTCCACTGCGACAGTTCTATCGCGCAGCATAGAAAGTGCCCTTTCCAACCTCCAAATAACCTTTGAACTTCAACCCGTCAAGGATGCTCTCGGTTTAGGAAGTTTATGGCCTCACGCTTAACTAAGGATTTGACGATTTCTCCCCGTAAGAATTTCTACATAATCATCAACCTGACACCTAGTTGGGATCAATTTTAAGGCTATACAGAGTTTGAAAGCAGTGTGAGGTTTGTCCAAAAGGTCACACACGGCGGTACCGTTGCATATTGAAATGCATATTAAATGGGCATCAAATGGAAGCTTAATCGGCATCTCGCTTTTCATTGACCAGTTCACCGACTTACCACTCAAATATACCAAGTTAGCAGAAGTCTTCGCAAGCATGCATATCAATCTGGAGCAATCATTGGACTCCACTACACTTTGCCTCACCAAAAGTGCCTCTTATATTTCTCAATTTCGAATCTATAAATTACTTATACCGAATTAGAAAGATGCCCAATTGAAGGTATTTTAGTTCTTCGGGTTCTAACGACTTGAGATCATACAGCTCAACTATTCACCAGAGGTATTTCCCTCTGTCCTTGTAAAACTCCCCGAGCCCTTCCCTCTTTACTTGCAAATTCCGAGCAATCTGTAATGGAAACCTCGACATATTTCCAGGTCTCTTCGATCAAAACCACGTCAGTCCCACCGATAATGATAATGAACCTCTCAAAAAGGGACGCGCCACCAGCTTTCTTGGCATCTGATAGGACCTAGATGGAACCTACGTCCTGGTTCATGAGGGCTTCTACCACAGGTATTTTCCTAACGTCTCCGGAGGCTAGGGGTTTTTTGTTAGGCATCATTTTGGAAAGTCCTGAAACTATCTTCCCGAAGCCATAATTAATGACTTCATTGGCATAGGACCTTGGGCCTCTGGATTTATTTGTATCAGCGCTTTTTGATAGGATTCTTTGGTTTTCATGAGTCTCGTAATCCTTTCAGCATGGGTAAAATTTTGCTCCGGCCAAACCTGCTCTTGGTCGAAAAGGTAGGTCCTTCTTCTCCACGGCAACACACGAAATGCGCTTAAACAGCCCATGGTGATCTGTGGCAGAAAAGATGGTTGACGCCACGCAACTCTACTTCTTAACAGAGATAGCCACTCTGTCGTTATTCCTGACACCAACAACAATATAGTTGGCCTGTCTTGCACAGCTCCAACCTGGATCTTCGTTCGAACCACCTTTGCAGTTCCAATCACCTTCTTAGCCAATTCGAGCGTCTAAAAATGCTTCCCAGGCACCTTAAACTGCTGATCTAGCTCTCGACCGGAAGCTCGCGAAACCCCCATCAAACACTAATTTACAGTGTTATTTATTACTCATATACACAACAGCAATATGCATTCGATCAATAAACTCAAGTTTTACAACAGAAATAAAATTTTAGACAGCTACTGTCATTTTTAACACTTCCTTCTTTGTTTGCATTAGTTATTAACATTTTAATTGAATACTCAAATAATGTTACATGCCTATACAGATAATAAAAAATCACGAAGAAACTGGAAAGTAGTCGAGACACTCTTTCGCGTTCAAAACACCTAAACTAGCTAGCTGGCAACAAACAAGATTGCTCAAATCAGTTGTCCGTCAACGTTGCTTAAATGAAAAGTGTTAAAAGGCTTAAATATTAGCTAACATATTTACATACTAACTACATTTGTGAGCATGTGCGTTCAAGTTTATGCATGCATGTATGTAAATGCTGTGGCCAACCCAAAAATGGTGTTTTCACGCCAACTGCCAAGCGGCGATTGTAATTTGACTTAATGCGATTATTTAAGCTAGAAGAAAAAAGCTGTATATTCATGACAACTTTTTAATTTTACGCCAAGCAGTCGAACAAGCAACCATCACCGGGCGCATTCGTTTCGGTTGATTAAATAGTTAACGCAACTCACTAACTGAGCGCGAATCAGTGGAGCAGTTTGATGAATATTTTTTTGGATGAAGTAAATGAAGTCGTTGATTTAGTTAAATGCATATTTAAGTATATTATTAGTATTTTTATAAACGTAGGTATGTATTTATGTATGTTTTTTTTTATATGGCTAAATTGAAGCTATAGAGAAACTACCAAATTTTCTAGGCTCAAAATATTTTCAATGGTATTGATATTTAAACTCAATTTACATAAATCAGTTACTTTTGCTATAGCATTACTAATTATTAACATGTTAAAAGCTTTCAAAAAATTTTTATTTTTTTTTCGTTTCTCCCTATTATTTTAGCGAACTAAGTTTGGGGACAATTTCAAGCACAACTGCATTCAAATTGAATTCGTCAATATGAAATTGGAAATCCCATAAGCAAGTTGGAACAAGCATAGAAAACGATATGCTAATAGTTTTTTTTTCTTAAGTGTGGCTTTAAACTTGAGTAGTGTCTTTCAGCTCCTCTTCGTACTTAATTACAAAACAAATTTGTGACACTTCAATGAATTCGAACAAATTAGGGAAAGTCGTTGAGTGACAGAGGTGTGCTACTCCCATTAGCATTAATTAATCAGCTGAGTGATTGTCACACAACGAAGGCGTGAGATTACATTTTAAATGTTTGAATGTAAAGTTCCTATGTTAGACGAATGTAATTAAGTACCAATTAACTAAATGCCTAATTAGGCAACTGGGTATGTTTGTGATGCTTCTACATGATAAATTTGTTTTAATAGTTTGACTAAATATGTAGGTATGAAAGGGGTTGGCCGATGGAGTGGTGCTAAATGTGATTTTTAAATGCAAATTTTCTTGAAAAAATCGAAATGCGTAAAAATAGGTTTTTAAATGAGATATTTTTTTTTTTTTAATAAATAGCAGATATTTAAAAAATCTGTATATTGCTGCGCTAACATAATTTTTGTCAACGTTCACTTGGCGATTCTACCGAACCGATTTCAAAACCAAGAACACCATTGGAAAGGAGGGTTTTAATGTTTTCGGAATTGGTTGAAAATTACCGCGCTCAAAAATTTCCATATTTGTGTATAGTTGTTGTTGCAACCTGTTCAATTTGAGTGATGATGAAGAAATAAATGATAACAACGACAATTTTGATTTATGTATTCGTAACCATAATGATTGCAATTTTTTAAAAATCTCTTTATTCATAATTTACGTAAAATCTATAGAGCACACATTATTTTTAATAGTCACAAAAAATTAACGGCACAAAACATTTATGGAAATTTCTATAGACCTCAGGATTTACATACAACCGCCCTCAATCGCGTATCATTTAAGTTAATAACAACACTATTCAACAAGCAAAATAAAAAGTGACTATACGTACGTTGCAACTTCATACGTCTTTTTTTAGAGTAGTTGTTAAACAATTTTTAATTTTTACTACATTCTTTACGTTTTAATGAGCTGCCATTAGTATTGCAAATGACGTTGAGCATTGCCATTGTCTGAGAGTAATCATCGGCTTTAGCTTTAAATAGTAAACTGAGTCTAAAAAAATGCCATAAACTACAAAATTACGAAATGTTAATTTTTGCCTACTTTAGATACAAAAGCTTTTGTTAAGGTTTGTTGGAATTTAACACGATGCACATAACCAGCTACTGATTGGTAAGTTAGAAACTCTTATAAGCTAAAACTTTAGTTGCATGCTCAAAGCGGTTTTAGTTTCCACTTCATTGTTGGATGCTGCAGATTTTTTTTTACTTAATTGTTGTTGTAGTCGCTACTGTTTTTTAAGTAATTAAGTGTTCCTATTTACGACGAAAAGCGCTTAAATGTTTAACACCTTCGTTAGTACCTGTTTTAAGGGTTAACATGAAGCAAACAACATTCCAATCATATCTTCTCATAAGTAGACTGGTAAGTTCTTCAACATTGGTACTCTGGTTGTCTGTCTTCTTTTGCTCCCCCGATTTCAGACTTGTTTTAAATTTGACCTTAGCTTGATTTGTGCACATCTTTATTCTTGTGAGTTATTTGTGCAAAGCGTTACGTCATAATATCCCGCGCGCAAGTTATCATAGATATGGAATGTACAATATTTATGGACGTAAATATGTATCTACACATGTGTGCCTTTTAATTTTTCAGTCCGCAAAGTTTCTTTGGAAACCCCAAGGAGAATACACTATCAAGTGTTGATTTTGGTGCGGCAGGTAATGGGAAAATTTGATATTAAAATCAGTTTATACTTAGGCATGCACCTTAGGGTGATCCAAAAAAGCTAAGGCCGGAATTTTAATGCTCTCACTCCCTAAGATTGTTTTATATCGAAAAAAATTACCTCCATTTTTTATTTTAAAATAGAAAAATATTTAGAGTTCGCTCAAAGCGCGCAAAGTTTTCTATGTATTTTATATGGGAGAAAAACAAGTATTCGTAGAAATGGTATAGAATTCTTTAAAAACAATATTTTTCGTTTGGAAAACTTGTTTATTTAACCATTTTCTATTATTAACTGTTTTTCATAGGGGTCCTCAAAAAATGCAATTGGGGACTTTTCTTGTTCACATACATTTTTGGACCACCCTAAGCTTTTTATTTCCTTTACGAGCTTTAGTAATCCTGTACAGACTTGTTGTCGACCCT
This sequence comes from Rhagoletis pomonella, assembly GCF_013731165.1. Taxonomy (NCBI): domain Eukaryota; kingdom Metazoa; phylum Arthropoda; class Insecta; order Diptera; family Tephritidae; genus Rhagoletis; species Rhagoletis pomonella. The sequence continues at coordinate 55,095,071 of NW_023458561.1, read as the reverse complement.
TTGGCAAGTGATGCGTGCTAAGTTTTCTTAATTACTTAACTGGCTTTGAAAATTTAGGACGAATTGAACATACATAAAAGGTTTTGAATAAATTATTGCTTACTTGAAGAAACGGTAGAAGTGTTCAACATTCGAAATTGTTGTGTCAACTATATTTACAGCCAGACTTCTACATAACTCACGAAATATTAAATGTTAATCTACGTTGGAAAGACTGGGTGGAGAAGGACTTTGCTTCATTACGTTCTAATCAGCGTCAGTGGGCACTGCAAGTAAACGACTGAAATGCCTTATTGGAACCGGCCAAAAGTGCTTAGGCGGTTAAAGCGCCAAGTAAGAAGAACAGTTATAACAAGACATGCATAAAAGTCTTCAGAAGGTTAAATTGTTGACAGTACAGGTCAGAATATTTATCAGTTATTTGCAAATGGGACAATGTTAAATCGGTACACATATCACATCCAGTTTATCTCCAGATCTCCAGATTTATTCGAATGGCTCAAACATTTAATGATTTCCAGGCTTTTATCGCGGTTTTTGACAACTGGCCTTTCAGAGAAGTCTTTTTACTACGAAATCTTATTTTTCTAACACCGTCTAGTGTAACCCGATCTCACTTATAAGTAAAGGCAAGATTCATATCATTAAAGCCACCTGTTTAAAAAATAATGGATATCTTTGTACTACACCAATATTTCTATGGTCCCGGGCTACTTCATCTCCACTGATGAAGTTCGTCTGCAAATAAGTCCAACTACATACATACGTACAATTTATTTTGTAATTTTTGCCGCATGTGCGATTCAATCCGTCTGGAAATGGAGTAATTGCGAAATGAGCATCCACTATAGAGGCGAGCCATATAAACTCAACCAAGCGACAACAAACATCACTCGGCATAGCATAAATATGCATAGATATTCATAAACATACCTACATAAATATGCAAGAATAAGTAGGAAACACGTGAATGTATGTAGCATCAACCGTAATTCATTGACTGAGCTCAGTAAATTCCTTTGCTTTGGTTTTATGAGACCTATCGCCTTTCATTGCGGCGGCAGTTGCCTTACGCCGTCTCACTGTTGCCCAGCACATCATATTGATTTATATATTTTATGATCGACCTGTAACCCAGGAAAATCTTACATAAAATGCGCATAAGTTCTTATAGCTGTGCGGACAGTTATGCATAGGGTGACCATATATACATAAATATGTATGGCGGGCAAATAGGGGATACAAATCTTTAATGAATTTTTCTACAGAAGAAAAAAATTTCAAAAACTTCTTCGTAAAGTATGCAAGAATATTTCAAAATTACTAATAGACAACTAATTTCTGTTCCCGATTAGCAGTACCCAGTTTGTTTTTTCAAAATTTTACTAACTATTTGTATTTTTGGTAAGCAATCACTCTTTTAGCGGAATTACAATAGGTGCATTTTTTTGTAGACGAGCGACGAGCGAAGAACGCTCAACTCGAGTAAAATTACCCTTTAGCTACCAATTGTTCATAATAATTTCATTTCAATAATATTTTGAGCTTTTTAATCTGATTTTTACCCATAAAAGCCGTCAGCAAAAAAAAGTAGTAATCACCAATCAAATCAACGCGATTTTGTAGCCGTTTAAAACATGCACTTTATTGTACTTAAATTTAATTTTTTTTTTGATTTTTGACGTAGAATACGTCTTACCTTAAGGTATGGGGGCTATGTTCAAATGTTGTAGTTGTAATTTTTAGAGCTTCACAAAAACGCTTATTACACGAGAACTAATAAAGCGATTTCAAAGAAAAGTGTGGCGTTTCAAAGATAAAATTCCAAACCTTTCGACAGATTCATTTTTGTAAATAACCAATTCGGTTTCTGTCGTAAAAACAACGGTAAACATTGCCTTATTTTGGGGTCAATTTTGAGCCTTTAAAGTGCTCTAGCAACTTATTGTTGGCATATATAACTTTCATTTTCGGGATATAGGTTCTTTGGAGCAGTAGAAATATTATCGGGTACAAATTTTAAATTTAACAAATATTGAGCATTTTAAGGCAAAAAATTGTTGAAAAGATTTGCAAATTTTTTTCATTACCAAAATGCTCGAAAACCGCTCGAATGATTTTGTTTTTGTTTTCTTTAATCAAAAATTCAAGAGTTTTCCTTTCGTTTGGTATATGGGAAGTATTGGTTGATATCTTCCATATATGTTTATTTTATTCAAATATATGGGCATAAATGATTTTCCATACAAAATCACCTCGTCATCATTTTGCAAACACGTGCATATGTTGGAAGTGTGGGAAGGAGACAAAAAGTATGTATGCGTATGTAATGCGGCTTTTGATAAACAGAGGCGCGCTATTTATAACCTAATCGCAGCGCGTGTACATATGTAAATACATACATACGTACATATGTTGATTGTAGTTAATGTGGATCTGTTTCTATTTTTAGTAATCTATGTATGTCTATACATACATATGTACATACATATTATATATGTACATACATATATGAACACATGTATGCATAATACGTGAAGACTTTTCGAAGTGAAACAACATTTAGAAAAAGTCCAATCCAAGAATAAAAGTAAAGGTGAGGACGTACATAGATAAAGAAAAGGATAAAGGCCAAGGTAAAAATAAACACAAAAACAAAGTTGAGTAAAGATAAAGGCAAACATGAAGACCAAGGTAAATTTAAACACTTTACTTATATGTATAAGTGCAAAGGTGAAGGGGAATATGTATATGAAGAGAGACTCAATCTCGGAACTATTTCGGGATTTTAGGGATTCTCGGGACTTATCGATATAATCGATATTTTGTTGGTTTTTTTATCGATTTTATTATAGAAATTTTTATCGATATTGTTATTGATTTTGCTATCGATATTTTTGGAACTTATCGATATAATTATCGATATTTTTATCGATTTTGTAATCTCTTTATTATCGATTTTGTTATCGATTTTATTATCGATTTTGTTATCGATATTTTTATCGATTTTGTTATCGATATTTTTATTGGTTTTGTTATCGATATTTTTATCGATTTTGCTAACGATTTTGTTATCGATATTTTTATAGATTTTGTTATCGATATTTTCAGAACTTATCGATATAATGATCGATTTTGTTATTTATTTTGCTATCGATATTTTCACTTATCGATATAATGATCGATATTTTTATCGATTTTGTTATCGACA
>NW_023458561.1:55083500-55091850 GCF_013731165.1 Rhagoletis pomonella | reverse complement strand
ACTTATCGATATAATGATCGATATTTTTATCGATTTTGTTATCGACACTTTAATCGATTTTATTACAGATTATTTATCGATTTTGTTATCGATATTTTTATCGATTTTGATATCGATATTTTTATCGGTTTTGTTATCGATATTTTTATCGTTTTTGCTATCGATATTATAATCGACTTTGTTACCGATATTTTTATCGATTTTGTTGTCGATATTTTTATAGATATTTTTATTGGTTTTGTTACCAATATTTTTATCGATTTTTCTATTGATATTGTTATCGCTTTTGTTATCGATATTTTTATGGGTTTTGTTATCGATATTTTTATCGATATTATTATCGCTTTTGATATCGATATTTTTATCAATTTTGTTATCGGTTTTGTTATCGATTTTGTTATCGATTATTTATCGAGTTTGTTATCGATATGTTCATAGATTTTTTTATTGATATTTTTATCGATTGGTTTATCGATATTTTATATCGATTTTGTTATCGATATTTTTTTAGGTTTAGTTGTCGATTTTTTTATCGATTTTGTCACCGATAGTTTTATCGGATTTGTTGTCGATATTTTTATCAATTTTGTTATCGAAATTTTTATCGATATTGTTACTGATTTTGTTATCGATATTCTCGGTTTTTTTATCGATTTTAAATTTTTTTTTCTTAGTGTGTGATTTCGTTTTTGACTTGGATATGCTCTTAACCATACCACGTATTCTACGTTTAAATATAGCGGCTGTATCTCCGATACAGCCTGCAGACCAAGACGAAGGCGCTGGACTGTTCCTTTTTTTTTTGTGAATTCGGTTAAAAAAGGAAAATGAAGAGTTACTGATGAAATTTCTTTTCGAAATTTGAACAATAATCATTATCGCAACTAACAAATGCCCAGTTTTTCTACGCAAAATTATAACTTCAGAAACGATCTCCATACATATGTGATTTTAATCAATAGCAATCAGATTTAAGAATAAAAGCCGGTTCATTGGCCATTTTTATGAGCTTTTAAGGCATCAAAGTATCGAGTACGGACAAATAAAGGGCATTAAAAGAAATACAGAACATTTGGCGTCCCGTATTTAATACATAAAGTAACAGTACATTGGACGAAAAAAGAGGACTGTCTCGTATAATACAGGAAGGATGGTCACCGTAACTATACATATGTATGTATGTGTGTACTCACATAGTTAAACGGCGGGTAGTGAATTAGAAAATTGCTGCCGTCTTTTAGGCGTATCAGCTATAAAGTACAAAAACCCGTACTACTGTAGCTAAAGTACATTACACAGTAATAATACATTTACAAACTTGCAACCCTAGCATTAAGCTCCCTCCATTACACTTTGTTGTTTATGAGGTTTTTATGATTTAGTTCTGGCGGCCAGGCAATGGGCGAAGTTATTGGCCTCTTCACTTTGCCGACTGATTTCAATCCCTGCTGCAGCGCAGCCGTGAGTGCATGCCTCCTTGTGCGTAGGTATGTATGTGCACGAGTGTGCGCCTGTTCGCCTGAATGTATGCTATGCGGAAGGCTAAGGTATTTGGCGTAGCCTGGAGCGTGTGGAAGTAAGTTGGCATATTTTATTGCCTTAATATCTAGTTGCCTCATTGCCTTGCTGGCAAAGTTGCATATGTGCATATGTATTTTTTAGGTGTATATGAGAATCTAAGTAGATATGTATTTATATTGCGGTTGCCACATAAAATCGTTTAAGCTGTTGCTGTAGCTGCTACATTGGTAAATATTTGACTTTCTTGAATTATTAACAAAATGTTAATTTCTGCTAAATGTGATTGGCATTAGCGCAATGAAAATATATATATATATACATATACATATGCACATAACAAGTAACATTCAAGAGATATAGTGGATGCTTGTGGCTAATTAATTTGAAAGCCTTCGGGCACATTGAACGTATCAGGATAAATACTAAGATATAAAGTTCTAACTGCTTTTGCATATACATACATACATACATAAATTTGTTATTGCCAATACCTGAATTAATACAAACTTATAATGTGGGCATACATATATACGTCCATATGCACACGTACCTTCGTATATATGTAGATATATGTGTGTATGTATCTACTATATGACCCATTTCGTTTATGCAAATTAACTCCATATTCAGGTGGTTCAATTGCTGCTGAAATTCAATTTGCTGCTTCATTTCAGTTGAGTTCAAGCGAAGAGGTGAACAGCTAACTAACCTTTGGAGGCGCCTCAAAGAGAACACACATACATATATATATACACTACTTGTACACACATACCTATTCACATACTATGTATGTATGTATGTATGTATGTATGTATGTAAATCAGTACTTCACTAAAAATCCATCGAACGCACTTGAGGTTCAACAGATAGGTCACTCGTCTTGCCAATGCTCCTAAGGGCAACAGCAGTTGGTAGAAAACAATAACAAAAACAAACCGGCCATTGAGTGCATTGACTGTTGAAGAAATATTTCTATATACATACATACAAGCCAGCAGACTTCTTTAATAGTACATACATACAAAACATACTAACTTTGCAAACATATGTATGTATGTATGTATGTATCTCAAGCACCTCAGTTACACTAAAACGGAAATGCCGAAAATGGCAAAAGGCCGACCAGACCAGACCAAACCAAACCTAGCTGAGACTACTAGTTAAGCGGCGTACAAATATATGCTCATATGTAGCGATATTAACGGCTTCTCGCATATAAATATACATACATATGTACATATGTCTCCATCACCCTCGTCCTCCTGCTATTGCCCCCTGCAGATGACCATTATTACTGACCGAACACAATGAAAACGACGAGCTACGGACCACAGATGTCTAATTATTTTTCCACGTAGATAATTATTTTGGCGACGACAGGGCTACGCGACGACTGTGGTTGTGGCCAGATAAGATCTATTTCTATTTCTCCAGCGACAGATACGGTTCCTCCTCTTCTTTTATGTCAAACTCATAGAAACTCATGATTTCGCTGCCGCATTTAGATAATAAAGATAAAAAATTGTAAGCTCTGGCTCGTAGCTCGTCGTTTTGAATGTTTTCAGCATTTTACAATAACAAGTGACTAAAGAATTGTGGAGCGTTGCAATTAGAGGCACGCGCCAAATGCCTAGACCAACTTGCAGCGATAGCAGCACCACCATTCGGCCGTGGCTAAGAAGGTAGCGCTGTGGATCGCATTTTCTTTGGTACCACTGGATGTTAGATAAATGAGCGGTAGCGCGCGCTGCAGCGAGAGAGTCGATAGATGCGAAAAATAGAGCAATGTAAGAGCGTTAAAAATTCTGTTGAGCGTGAGAGTTAATTTAACAGTGTTGCATTTCGTATACCAGTGCAACTGTAGCGCAACTGTGGTATGTGAATTATGTGTCTGGTTGGCGGATGCATAAAAGCAGGTAGGTAATTTTCGGTTGTTATGATAAGAAAGCCGGTACTATGAAGTGCTAATTGCATTGCTAGCATTGAAATGGCTGAAATGAAAATTTTGTAGTAAAAACTAAAGGAAATGCACAATAAAAAGCAATTAGCGCTTTTAAATAAATTTAGTTTTTGCAGTAGATCACTTTAGAAGTACAAGCATACATACATATCGCTCGTTTGCCGGAGGATGGGCATAATAATTATTATTTTTTAAACGAAACTGAAAAAGAGTTAAATAATACGCGAGCGCATTTTTTGTGAAGGTAATCAGGCCTACATCGGTCGTTCGATTTTCAACACTGGAGGGTTGCCACTTGTTTAAAAAACCAAATTCAGTTTAAATGATGGCAGCAATTACGTAATTGATATGCATAACAATTTGGAAGTCAGACGAAAGAGATTCAAAAAGGTATAGGGTAGAAAATATTTCGAAGAGGATTGCCACCTCTAGGAAAGGTCGAATTTAATTTATGTAGTAATTGTGCAACATTAAAATATGGGTGTCAAATGAAGGAGTGTTTAGAAAGCTTTAGTTTGAATATTACGAATATTTTTAAGATGTTTGATGAGGGCTGCCACTTGTTTAAAAGATTAATTTCAAATTATTTACTAAAGTAAGGGAGTTATTAAAAGATGGGTATCAATCGAAATTAAAGGAATTATTTCTGAACTGTATTCAGAAGCGTTGCCACATGTTTCAATAATGAAATTCAACTTGAATTACGGCAATTAGGTTTTGCAAATTTGGCATCACAATATGGGTGTTAATACTATTCAGAAGTGGCTGATTCCTTCTGCCAAAACACGTCAGAGAAGTGAGCTGAAATAGGGCGTTCTCTAAAAGTTTTTTGAGATAGAGCTTTTTCGAACTTGCTGCCGAGATAGGTCGATCTTCAGCTCAGCCATCGATATGTGACAGAAATGTAAGTGAAAAATTATTCGTTGAACAAAAAGCACTTTAGGCATAAGTAAATATAATAAATCAATTTTATCGCAAAATAAATATCTGAATTAGCAGCGTTTATTGTAGTTACGCCGAATCTCCGTATATGTACACTAGGGTGGGTAAATTTTGTTTGTTTGTATGCGCGTATAGCATATGAGAATTCTACGTGGATTTTTAAACAAATTTGCTGAACAAAGTATGGGTCTAAGTTTCCGAGAAAATGTGAAAATGTTTCTCTTGGCACCCACGGGTGGAAGTTCTAAGAAAAAGATAATTGCAGAAATGGATTCATCATGCCAAAAAATCCTTTACAGCATTTTTGTATATAAAATTTCAGCACTTTTTTACGGCACTACAGTAAAATGCTAAGAAACCTATTTTCGGAATTTGGCAAACTCCAAATTGTTTTTAGACCCATGATTTCTTAGGTGAATGTGCCTAGAATTACACGTAGCATCTGTCTGTGCTATACCCGCATCGTCGAAAAAATCTTCCATACAAATTGACCCGCCCTAATGTACATATGTATGTACATATATTTCATAGGTATGCATTTGCAATATCTCAAACATACATACATACATACGCTGTCATCAATTTATATCTTCTTGTTATTTGTTTACATTCGCAAAGCCGCACTTACAATCCACAAACATTTAAGATTGTTATTGATGTCATTTTGTTTTATTTTTTCGTCGGTGTTTTGTTACTTTGCAAATCAGCTGCGAGACTCAAACAACCTTAACAATAACAAAATATAGTCAAACTGGTTTTTCTAGCAGTTCAAGCAGTTCTTTTGTTGTGCTCAGGCAAATAAACAAAACATCGACGCAGCTCTCTCGCATAGCGCAGTAAGAATTATTTTTAAAATTTTTGTAAGTGTGTTGAAATCACCCAAAAGATGAAATGCAGACACGCTCCACATCAGATTGTTTAACAGTTGATACATAGATAAATGTCGTTTGGGTGGATTGCCGGCTCTCGTCAAGATTGTGTGAGTGGGAGTCATCTTATGCATACACAGATGCAATTGCATTGGAGTTGTGCATGCGCATATCTTTATATGGGTGGGAGCCGGAGCCTCTCTCTCTCTCTAAATTCGCTTACGTGTTCGTGTGTGAGTGCCTATGCAGCCCGGTGCATTTCCGTCGGCTTCCTTTCCAACCCACATACATATGTAGGTATACCCAACGCCATCGTTCGTCCATATTTCCTCGGCGCCGTTACCGACGATGGCGGCGATTCTTGTAGTTTGCGCCTCTCTCTCGTACGGCTACCAACTGGGAAAGCCAATCAGTTTGTCGCAGATACTATCCCGGCGCGGTTGTTGTGTACGGACAAAATACGGTGCGTTTATTAGCGAACGAATTGAACGCGGCACTCCAAAATTTATAGCAAAAAAAAACCAAGTGAATTGATGCTAAGTATTAGAATTAAAAATTTGAATATTGTGTACTGAAAAGTGTATCACTGATTAAATGAGAATTTTGTGTGCGAAAAATCCCCAATCATACTAAAGTTGCAAAATTCTTGTAAGAGTAAAAACAAAAACCAAAAATATTCATAAAATTTGAGTCTATTGAAATTACCTACTCATCTACAAAGTTCGAAACACAGAGCAGCAGCAGCTCTTTTTTTGTGCTCCATGCAACACAGCGCGGTTGGTATTACAAAAATGTCTTTTATTTCCTTGCGGATGCGACAGCAGCGACGTTAACGGTGGCGGTGAACCCAGAATACTCGCTCGCATTGATAACCAACGCGGCGCAATCTAACATCCGCGTGTGTAGGTATGTATGTGTGTGTGTGTGGGCGCATCTCGTCTTCTACCTCTTCTCCTCTTTCTACTTTAGCTAGCAGTAAATATGAAAATTTATTTAGAAAAAAATATTTTCAGCGTTTATGTGCAAAGGTTGTATGAAGAAAATTAGAAAACAACCCCAAATAGGCAGCGAATATTAACGAAGATGGTTGAGCATAGCAGTCGATAGGTTGGAGGGCAGGGTAGTGGGGTGCAGTTTACTTGTAACAGCATAGATGAATATAAACATAAAGTGTATATTTACAAGAGAAACCAAAACCACCAGCAGACGAGCGTGCAGCAAAAATAAGGGGATTTATACATACATACATACATATGTACGTATGTATGTTTGGAGTAAATGTATAAGTACATATATAACCCAGACAGGCCAGGCAGACACTTGAGCGGGCAGAGTACAAAGAGACTTAACAAAACAGCCAGACCATCATCAATGAGTTTGTTGTCCGTGTGTCGAAGGCACAATTTGGATTAAATGAATTTGTTTTGTTTTTTCTTTTTTTTTGGACTTTTTGGTTTTTGGAGTCCTTCTTTGTATGTTTATCACTTTTTTCTATTTATATGTAGGTAGGTTTCTCCTTTTTCGGCGCACAAAACAAAAAGCAGCAATTTTAGGCGTAGACCAGCACAGGAAGAACGTTAAATTGGGAACGCATATTTACTCGAGTAGTAAAAAAAACAGAGAGAAAAGGAAAAAAATCGCAAGGCAAATTAAGGTGTTTTTTTTTGTAAGAGCCACAGCTACAAGGCATAAAGTCAGTGTCAAATGTTAGTGTACAGCTTGTTCTATTATAATATTTACAATTATTTTCATTCAATTTTTTTTTTATTAATTACTTGCATACTTGAAAATTTTATAGAAATTCTGAAAAAAAATTAGGAAATTTTCATGAAATTTTTTGGAATTTTATGAATTTTATATAAAGTGTGAAGCTTTGATTTATACGATTTATGTTAACGAATAAATACATAATAATAATAATACATAATCATACATAAATAATTAATGAAAAAAAAAATTTAATTAAAATATGTATAGGTATTATATTAGAACAAGGTGTACACTAACACTTGACACTGACTGTATATGAACGTGCTACTGCAGCCGATAGAGCTAGAAAGATGCGAAAAGAGATAAGCAAGCAAAAATCGATTTTTTTTTTAATATTCGAAATTTAAAATGCACGGTGACGACGCAAATGAATTTTTTTTTTGATTGCTTTGGATCCTGAATTGGTTAATTAAGTGGAAAAAATTAAAAATTGAAACGGAATTAATGGTCTTAAAATATTAATAATGATAAAATTAAATAAAAATTTTAGCAAAATTGTCCCAAGCAGATGTTTGTTTTTGTTTTGATCAAAGAAGGAAGAAAATAGGCACACATATTAAAATCTAAAAAAGGAAAGAGTTAGGGACAATCTAAAAAAAAATTAAAAAAAGTAAAATGTACATTATAATAAAAAAAAACATATAAACACAAAAAAAAACTTAAAAATATGAATTATTAGGCGTGACGAATGGCAATTTATTCAAAGACGAAAAAAATATTTAAAACCAATTAAGCAAAGGCATACGAAAATTCTGCCAAATCTGTGCTGAGTAGGTACAAGTCTGAGCATGAAAAATTATTAAAATTTAATTGAATAATACGCTGAATTTAATGTATTTATCAACAAAACTATGCAATTTTAAAACCTGCCTATAGGAAACACTCAAAATGAACAACAAAAACATTGAAAATAAAAACTTTAAAATAATTAGAAAGTCATAGTTTTAAGGAAATATCAAAAATACTAACTAACAAAACACGACGAACCATCGAAATATCAATAAAATTAATTATGATATAAAAACTATTGAAATATAATTTTTCGTAAAAAAAATTGTAACGAAAAAAATTTGTATGAAAAAATACAAAATTTGTATGGGCATATGTACATAAGAGGATACATAAATTTTCAAAGCCAAATACATAATACAATTTGTTCTTGAAAAAAATTAGAGTAAAAAACGAGCATGAAATACAAAAGTGCAAATAAAAACATTTAAAAATAAAAAGGTGTTGCAAATGAACCAAAAACTCGAAAAGAAAAAATTCCCATAAATGCAAAAAGTTC
>NW_023458561.1:55083195-55083400 GCF_013731165.1 Rhagoletis pomonella | reverse complement strand
TTCAAAACAAATATTCATGGCCAGAAAAAACCCTAATAAAAGAAAACCCAATAAATACGAAAGTGGGTCTTTTACAGTTCTTAAATGAAGAAAATGTGCATTTAATTAAATGAGCAATAAATACAGATAAAGCCAAATAATAAATTGCAACTTTGTAGCTACTCTGACCAGAAAATGTTAAGTGACTAATGACTAAAGAAACTTA
>NW_023458561.1:55073093-55073195 GCF_013731165.1 Rhagoletis pomonella | reverse complement strand
CCCCCACACCAGACGACAGGTTTCAACACAAACTTTTACTGCATAATTATCAAATCCATTAGTCTTTTGTGAGCGAAAAGTTGTGGAAACGCACTCACTCAA
>NW_023458561.1:55072683-55073083 GCF_013731165.1 Rhagoletis pomonella | reverse complement strand
CTTTCTCCTGCCTTCTAGCGGCAAATATACATTAATATTTATGTATGTAAGTATGTTTTAATGTATGTAGTAGCATGTGCTGCTGCATGAGTGGCGCTGCTGTATTTTGTGTTTTTTTTTTCTCTAATTAATGGGCGCATCAATCAAAATTCCATGATACCATTTGGCCAGCTAATGAGAGTAGGGGACAAAGAGAAGCAAAATGGAAGGAGGTGACAATCGAGTGGTTACGTATTGCTAATCATTATTTTTTTTTGTTGTGTTTATTACTACTTTCAGTCTCAAAAGCACGTTCAACCAATGCACGCCTTCGTAATTAGGAAAAGAAAAAATTCCAATGCAGCCAGTTTATTTATTCATATTTATTTTATTTTTTTGTATTACACGAATTTTTGTGAAC
>NW_023458561.1:55065748-55072583 GCF_013731165.1 Rhagoletis pomonella | reverse complement strand
GATCAGCTATTTAAGTAACGGCTATCAACAGAAGTATGCAAATCAATGAAATAACTACACCAAATTGCTGCTTTTCAAACCGCCTTATTGCCTATTGATTGTTGCCATTTCCTAAGCTTTAAAGCCCCACTGCTTGGTAATTGCGTTCAATGTGTGCCTATTAGCTTAACTGTTACTTAACTAACTTAGCTGATTTAGTCATGCGTAATGGCCACACATGGCAATATTTATAAGCAAACAGATAAATAGCCTTAAAACCATACATAAATACAGGAACACGCACACATATACATATATGTATATTAGGGTGGTCCTAAAAAATCAAATTAGCGAGGTTTTTCAGTCTCACCTCTTCAATCGGTAATATCGGGGTCACAAATTTTGGTAACGATTGAAGACGGTTAAGGCGTGTCGCACAGGGGCCAAAAGTCAAATTCCTCTATAGACACTCAAAAAATTAAAATTAATTTTTTAACCAACTCATACCCAAAATCGATACTACCCTAGTCGAAGATATGACATACAAATTTTAGTCCCGATTGGAGTCGGTCAAGACGTCTTCATAGGGTAATCTGAATTTTGACCCCTGTGCGCCACGCCTTAACCGACTCCAATCGGGACCAAAATTTATGTGTGATATCTTCGACTATAGTTAGTAGAATCGACGTAGGGTTTGAGGCTTAGGAAATCTGATATAAAAATTTGCTGCCTACATTTAAGGGCCACCCTAATGTACATAGTTACATATGTATGTAAGTATGTATGTGCTTCAGCATATAGATAGAAATGACGTTGCCTTTTTGTCGGCACTTTTTAATTGGTCACTGCGTCAATAACTCAAAAGTGGCCAACACTGCGGTAGGTTTGCTTAGCCCATTTCCATTTGGCTTATTGCTTATTTATCTTTACTTAGAGTAACGTATGTCTTGTTTTATTTTTCAGTTTTGTTTTTTGCTCTTCTTTATTCACTCAAGTTCTCTTAGTTAAGAAAATATTTGTTTTTAGTGCGCACGACTTCGGCTACTTAATGCACCACACATATGTGCATATGTATGTATGTATGTATGTTCAACTGTAGACACAAAAAGTTTACGTACACTTTTGACGCCCACACATGCATGCCGGCGAACTCACAGGCTTTTGTATTTTTCCTTGCACTCACAGGTCTTTCTATTACTTAAGGTGCTGAATGCTTGAAAATTAATTTCGTTGCCTATTTATTTGGTTAAGTAGCCGTCGCGACGAAAATGCCGTTGAAAAGTTGAACGAGAAAAAAAAGAAAAGGAATCGTGACTGTCTGCGCGTTGATTGCGGGCAATTTTTACTTGCAAGACACTTAGATGCAACATTGGAAAAATGCTGGTAGTGCAAATCTTCGTGAAATACGAAGGAAGTGAAATAGTTGAGTGCCTGAGTGCTTGAAAATGAAAAAAGTATAAAAAACATGTGTGAAAAATTACTAAATTTTGTTAAAATAGTGCTACATCCTTTCAATTTAATCTTCATTATGGCAGCTGCAGCAGAAAACCTTGATCAGCAAGCTTATTCTACTGCGATGATTTCCCACTAAGCAGTGGCCGGCTATAATTACGGTTACCTGCCAAAGTAGAGGACATCCTAAACAAATGAGAAATTGATGAGGCTGTGCCAGATTTTTCGGGTAATCCTACAAGTGGTTTTTCTGGGCCATCTTTAATTTGCCTCGTCGATGGACAGCACTTTTATATCGGATGAGGGTCAATTTAAGATGAGTCTGCAGCTGAATGGAGTGCCGCTGCCTTGCCATTCTTTGAATGTCGCTGTACCTATACCTAAATTAGCCTGATTTAGAAATTCTCATAGCTGATTAAAGTAGAAGTGAGGCATTCGCTTGAAAACGTTGTCAAGCAATCAGCGGACTGACAGGAGGCTCGCTTGCCATTCACTATACACATCTCGAAGTTTAAAGTTGAAGTTAAGTGAGAGTTATAACGGAACACTAACACAACCCTACCATATAGATAGCTTCCTTCCGTCCATAGATTCATTAAGTAATATCCGTGTTATACCTAGATGCTGCTCCGCTACCTCTTATTCCTTTAAAGAATAATAAGTTCAGCTTTGGCGCCTTTCTACATTCTGTTCCTTATTGTGTGAAAGAAAAATTTCCAAACCCCGTGCCGCTTAACATTGTTTACAATTTTGATGGTTAATATATGTACCAAATATGCCATTGAATACCAAGATTAATAGCGGTCCAAATTATCCCACTATTTATTTACAATAAGCCTCGAATAAGCACACTTGATTGCAAGTTTTTTTTTCGGCGATCGTAAAAAGTTTGACTTGCCTGAAATTAATTTGAACCACTGGACTCGACGCGGACAACAGTTTATGGCTTTTGTCTTCGCTTCTTGCGTGTCTCAGAGCTTCAGGTATTAGATTTTCATACACTTACACTTACATATTTTTGGACAAAAGTGCCAAGCAATTTTCCAATTTTGTAATTTTCGGAGCTAAAATTGTGAATCAAGGCAGTTTTGGAAAAAAAGGAAAACCCCAAAAAAAAGCAAAACCTTATCGCCCGCCCGTCGCAACTCGTACAACTATTTTCTAACTGCAACAGCCAACATTTGCACAATAATGTGCTATCGCTTAAAGGCGAAGGTTCAAACTAGCTATGACATTTTTGACACCAATTCCACGAAGTGAAAAATCCTAAGGGGAAACAGCAAACTTAAAAGTGAGAAAAGAAATGTAAAATTAAGTGAAATGATGCAAACTAAAAAAAAGGGAACTGGGGATTTGGCATTTTATTTTCGACAAGAAATTGGCAGCAACATGAAAAGAAAGGGCAGCAGACTTCAAACCCGAAATGGCAAAATATTAATCTGGTTTTCTGCTCCAATTTAATTTTTAAAATATTAAAATGTATTTACAAATATACGAACGGGCATGCATATCTACATAGATACAAATATATGTATATACTTGCATATATAGCCTTCAAAATAATAACTGTTACGCTCCTGTGTGAAAAGGCAAAGAAAAGCGAAAAGCTTGCAGCCGATCTTAGGTTCGAGTGAAGTAAAATTGAGAAAACGCCATCATGAAAAATTTTTTAAAACAAAAATATAAAGCTAGCAGACAAAACCCAATGAGGCACAAAAAATGGCAAGCAAAAAAAATTTGCATATCCAATAAACATAAAAAGTGGCCCACGACGGCAATTTGAGTGTTGATTTGCTCGCAGCTGCTTTTCACAGTTAAAAGAGAGCTTAAGAAAAGTCTGCACGAGGGAAAAATCGAAACAAGAGGGATTCGAATTAAATTTGCGCCTCAAGATTGCCAACGAAGCAAATTACATGGGAAATTATTAAATTTTTTTTTGCAATTTTTTCGCCTTTATTCGTTTGATTAGCTTTTGCTGCCGACAAGTTGTTAACAATGTGTGACAACCGCTACAAAATAATAACATAAATACGGTGAGAGTTTAGTTGTTTTAATGCAAAATATGAACCACGTATGTATGGGTATGTGGCGCCAATGTGTCTGCACGCGTTGACCATTTGGACTATTTGACCAGTGTAAGCGCCTTAAATTATGTTACGCCGCAGAGCGCACGCATAGAAATTGGCTTTTTAAATTCAAATCACATTGTTTATTTATTCTATGTATATTGACCATTGCTGCGCGTTGCCAAATATTTAATATTCGTATGCGAACTATAACCTAGCCAGAAATAGTTGGTATTTAATATGAAAATTTTATAGACGCAAATTTTTTTGAAATAAAAGAAATTTTAATCAAAATACTGGAAATATTGCTCACGAGCTAAATATTTGGATAAATTGTTATGGCAAAATTTCTGCTTATTCTTTCGTTAAACTGCCAAAAAAAACAGTGCAATTTATTAATTTTATGCAGGGACCGGGACAGTTACAACTTTTATTAAAAAAAAACACTCTTTAACAATTATTTTTTGACTTTATTTAATTATTCCTCAAATAACAGTTTTTTCTGATTTTTTTATTATATAAATCCAAAATAACAATTATTTTTTATTTTTATCTAAAAAGTCTGCAAATAACAATTATTTTTGATTTTTTTATTATATATCTTAGGTAACAGCTACTGAAGACTTTTATTTATGAAAGTCATCAATATAAATCAGTGACTGACTTTTATTTTTAAAATCATACATATAAAAGTCACTTGTATAAGTCGTAGTAAATTTTGGTTCTCCAACACCTTCTTAACTGCGAAAAATGATAATGCCTTTTATACGTATGATTTAAAAAACAAAAGTTCGGTGATTGATTTTTATTGATGACTTTTATAAATAAAAGTCTTCAATAACTGTTATCTAAGATATATAAAATAAAAATCAAAAATATTTGTTATATTTTGAAATTTTGCATACAATTTACAAATAAAAATTTATTTTCAAATTTGAAACTCGGTGAAAAAAGAAATCGATTTGTATGTATCACTTAGTCGTAAAACATTTCCTTCATACTTAGTAAATTTCATCAATAACTATTATGTTCGGTCCCTGCTTTTATGACTTTTTCCAATAAGTTAAAAAATATGTGTTTTTTACATCAAATGGCTCTCAAATCCGAATATTCGTTCAATTCATCAAATCAATTCAGACATCGCGACATAAAGACAACTTCTTTCCGTGCTGTCAAAAGCGTCTTTGAAATCGACAAATAGGTGGTGAGTGTGGATCTTATTCTCGCGGGTCATCTCCAAGATTTGGCGTATGGTGAATGTCTTATTTATGGTGGATTTGCCAGGTCTAAAGCGACGCTATAAGGTCCAATCAGTTCACTGACGGTGGGCTTCAGTCTTTCGCACAATACACTCGATAAGACCTTATAACCCATGCTTAGAAAGCTTTCACCTTTCTTGTGGATTGGGAAGAGCACAATTAAATTCCATTCTCTCCACAATTTAATTACTTTCAGAATATCGGTGACTAAGTCGAAATTGTTGATCTTACAGGAGTTCGCCGTGATCTTGAAACCTTCAGTAAGTCGCCTAACTCTCCTCGCACTCACGTATTTCGGCATGTCTCTTCTTAATGCGGCAAATACGTCTCGTTTCCCTCTTCGGTTACCTATAACGGTGCCACATGGCGCGGCCCTGTAAGCGTAATCTTTTTGCTCTGCAGCTTCTTGACACTCCTCAACGTACTTACCAGTTGTTAAACCGGGCTCGCTGAAATCCGACTATTTCTTCGGCAGCCGCACTTACTGGGTTAAAGTTTCTTGTCCGCATTGCATAATTAGTCAAATTCTATAAGCGTACACACTTGCCTTTCAAAAATCTAAAAATTTAACCAGATCTTCTTCATCAAAGTATGTATGTAGGTCTATTCACAATGACAACCCAATTCGGTTAACCCAAGTGTTTGAATTTATTACATTCTACGCCCTGCATTTTCCTCAACCAGCTCTAACCAACTCCGCTGACTAATAAAATATTCAAATGAGTTAAATTTAATCCAAGCGACACTGAGAAACCAAACTTTCGAATTCGTATAGGCTTTGGCCAGCAACTTTCACTTTTTCCCTCTCGAAATTTATATCACAAGGTTCTGTTTATTTGCGCGGAAATAAGGCGTAATTTCGTTTACATAAGCTGATATCAGGAACGTTTTGTTTTTCCAGCGCAAGGAGTTTGGTCATTTCCCACCCACACTTCCGCCAACTTACTTACATATTTTATTGCCATTTTTTGTGTGTTAAATGTTACACTCATTTTCGTTGGTTTTGTCGCCTGATTTTGTAATTTTTTCTTTGCTTTTTATGATTCCACTTTTCCTTTTGGTTAAATTGTGCTTAATTAGATTTAACTTGGCCAATTTGTATGCAAATTAAATGAAATAATTTATATGTAAATTTATGTAGAAAGCGAGTGCGACATTTAATGTGAGGCGAGTGTGAGCAGGGTTGTGAGGTTAAGGTTGTGAAATGCTTGCATGGGAATATAAGCAATATAAGGGCTTGTGGATTTATGACCAACAATGTTTCGAAATGCTAATAAACTTAGATATTTCCTTGAATTCTCCTGTACTAGTTAGTAAAGTGTTTGTGAAATTTTTTAGCATACTTTTAGGCGCCAATACGGAATGCGTATCGAAAGAGCTACAAAGTGTATGTGCAAGTGAAACAAATTTAAATTTTTGGAATTGCTTTTTGGAGTTCTTGTGCTATTATACATTTTTATCAGCCTATTTTTTGCTGCGCAGTTTTTGGTTTAATTAGCTGCCTTTTTCTCATACTGAAATCTTTTTCGTTTGTTATAGATTTAAAATTCTAAACTTTGCTGGAAAATCTGAGCGCCTTAGAGGGTACTTAAGCTTAAGTTGCTGTGATCGCGCCCCTCCGACCCCTTTCTTGGTCTGGTTCTCTATAATATTCGTGAACATTTCCTGCTGCGTGATCTTATAGCCTATTTCCGACAGAAGCTTTACCGCAAATTTCCCGAAATCTTTAAGAGTAAATTATTTCTGTAACAACATTTTTACGAGTCTTCAGAGATCATATGAAGTGGTTGACGCGAACTCATAAAGAAATTTCTCTACAATTTCTTAAAGAAAATTCTGTAAAAAAAGCGTTTGTCACATCGCAGCCTGATTTTCGTTATTTTATCGATTTGTATTCGAAGTTTTGTAATAGACTCTTTTTTAATTTAGAAAATTCGGCAAAAAACCTGTTTGGGTCTTTACGCATTTTTAAAAGAATTGTTTACTATTCGAAATACTCTGAAAACATGGTTTCCAGGGTTCCCACGATGTACCTAATGTACTCGTGTGTTACTTTTTTCTATGAACATTTTCTTTTTA
>NW_023458561.1:55059047-55065648 GCF_013731165.1 Rhagoletis pomonella | reverse complement strand
GAAGATGAAGATGAAGATGAAGATGAAGATGAAGATGAAGATGAAGACGAAGATGAAAATGAAGATGAAGATGACGATGAAGGTGAAGATGAAGAATTTCCTCTATTAAGTTTCACTTCTTCCGCGCGTAGGGACTACACGCACTGAGCTTTTTTTTAGTATTCGTTACGTTTTTCGAGCAAAATTTTTTTTGTTATTTTTTTTATAAAAATACCGTCCAGGCTTAGGAAAATTAAACAAATTTTCATCAAAATTTCAACTTTTTATTCTGAATACTTAGAATATATTTGGGTATGCAGTTTTATAGCCCATACAATTTTAGTCTAATGCAAAGCAAGTTTCCAACGGCTAAAAAACCCCGCCGATTTTTGAGATTTTTTTTGTGACGGATTTATTCACTTTTTTTTCCATATAAGCACGAATTTCTCATGAAATAAAACGCGGGAGACCGTTAGCAACAAAATTTCATAATATCAATGCCAGTTTTTGTAAATTGAACTTGTTATATTAAAAAAAAAATTGAAAAAGTTGTCTAAAAAAAAAATTCTCACAAACAACGCGATTTTTAAGCTAATTGAAACTTGCACTTCATTGGATTAAAATTATATGGGCTATAAAACTGCATACCCAAAAATGTTCAAAAGGTTCAGAATAAAAATTTGAAATTTTGGTAAAAATTTGTGAAATTTTCCTAAATTTCGTATAAAGTTTGAAACTGCGATTTATATGGTTTTCGTTAAAGCTTGGACGGAATATTTATAGGAAAATAAAAAAACATTACGAATATTTAGAAAAAAAGTCAACACGTGGTAATTTGCTTGAGTCACTGTATGTACTGGTGTGTATGTAAAATTGTACTAGGGCTGTGTGTGTATTGCTGCTGTGAGAATGCCACTGCAAATAATTTTATGCAAATTTATTGGCTGTTTCGTTGTTTTTGTCGTTCTCAGTTTGGTGGTTATACTGCTGATATTTACTGTTGCTGTTATTGCTACCACGTTGGCACGTTTACCAATTTGCTTATAGCTCATTTGTTGTCGCTACGTTCAATGCTCATAAATTTCTATAAACACTGAAAATGTATATTAAATTTTATTTTCTTATTTGTGTGCGCGCTATGCTAGAACGCAAATTTGTCCGCAAGTTGAAGGCCATAAGGACATCGATGCGGCAGTCAGCAGGTGCCTAGTAGTGTGATGAGATTGATGCGCGGTGATTGTAAAGGAATTTAATCAGAAAAATGTGCTGATATATATTCTAAAAGTATTAAATTAATTTTGTGAATAATAGATGATGTAGAATAAAGCATGGCGGAATATTAAAGTATTTTTTAAGAATAATTAAACTGCGCTGAAAGTTCACTTTACAAAAAAAAAAGGCTAGCAGCCACACTGATCCAGTAGTTAATTCTAAAGTTTCTTGGTCCAGAAACACAATCTAATCACAAACAAATGTTATATTTTGTGTGTTTTCAATAAATATCAGACTCCCTGATGATGGCGTGAAGGGCGCCGAAACGCGCCACTTAGTTAATTATATAAGTTTCTTTGAATACTATTTCCCATATATTCCAGCAATATCCGGGATGTTTCAAATGTTTGCATTCTTTTCAGGACCAACTTTTAAAATAGTTTCGTGGCTCCACATAATTAAAATGGGGCTGGAACCATAGTTTATCTTCCACGATTAAGTCTCCGGACTATACGGTAATCTTCCAGATTTTTGGGATTATTTCGGGATTCCTCGATACTATATCGGGATCTTCGGCACTACTTCGGGACCAGTTTGACTATTTCTAGACTTTGGGGACGGTTTCAGAATTTTCGTTACAGTCATCGATGTTGCTAACGATAAATTGTTTGATATTGTTATCGATATTATTATCAATACATGTATAGATACTGTTATCGATATCTTTATCGATATTCTTGACGATACTCATACTTTCGTCGTTCGGATTGTGACCAACACAATTTGCCTTTATGTTGTCGTACTAAAGTGCGGGAAGGCCAGTTCGACCAAGTATTACCCGCACAACAGAAGGCCTCAAAAACTGCATGCTTAACTGTTAGGTATTCACCTAATTTTTTCGAAAAAAAGTTGTTTTCATCTTGCCACGGCCGTCCGTTAACTAAACCAGTTAAACGTTTAGAAAGTACTTATTTACATCACCAAAAAGCTTTAACCCATCCCCTCACTATTTAATTTCTATTCAGCCTATGATTACCGCTTATGCGGTCTTCAACACCAGGTGCCGAAAGCAAGAAGGTAGAGCATCATAGTTAGCTCTTTCAGCAGATAAAGGCGACACTGTCAACGGTTAATTACCTTAAAATTTTGGAGATACACTTTGACCACTTGCTCTCCTTGTCCTGCAGGCGACAAGAATTATCAATAAAGTACAAAATCCCAACAAGATGATCAAGTTGCCTGCAGGTAGCACTTGGGACAAAGACAAAAAAAATTGTTGGCAACAAACACGCCAGATAGCCGGCCGGTTTTATATTATACTGCGCCCGTTTGGTCACCGGGAACTAGTAGTAAGCTACAAACTTATCAGAACGCCACGCTCTGAATATCACCTACATAGCGAGACCGCAGTTTCTTCTCGACTGCTATAGCACAGATCATCTTTACAACTACTTGTTGGAAGTGGCATCTCCCTTCCGGCACGAGAGAAGATATTTCCTTCCATGAACTGACCGACTAGATGCAGACCTACAACGCGCTACCTGACGTCCTACCGATAAGCTACTAAGGTCTGGCCACTGCGAAAGGCTTAGATCCTAATTATCAACAGTCGACCCCGACATAATCAGCACATATCCGACTCGCGAAGGCGACACGCACGATGCCAATAACCTCTTCACTTTCCCGCTTAAGTCCACTCAGCAAAGCCCTTTTTTGTTTTGGTTCTACCCCGTCGAATCAACGCGTTCCCGAGACTGGCATTAATTTAGAATATGACGACAGCGATTCATAGACTAGCTGATTTAAGTAGGGCTTATCAGTGCTTCTACACCAACTACAACGCTGTCCAACTATGCGGGTGAGAGATATTAGCTTTGCAGAAGAGCCAAAACATCTTAGGTAAAGGTACATCTAATTAGATGATTTTACGGAAAACAAGCGGAATCAAGATGAAGTTCAAATCTGAAATGGCCGAATATTGGTAGAAGGTAAAAGTGCGCTTCTCATAGTGCAACGCAAGCACTTCTCAAGTGAGGTCTCTGCTTAGCCTAAAAGGGGAAAGGTTTTCTTGCCGACTAGCAGTTAATCGAAAAAAATGCAAAAGAGAGTGGTAACAGCTGTATCTGTGACAAACATTTTTTTACTGACAAATTTAAACTTTTCCATATATTTTTCCGTAATAAAAACTATGATAAGAATTTATCAGTGATAGAGAATAGAACCGTAATTCCCAATTTTTCTTCGTGTCATATCAGCCAATGTTTACAGTTATATGTCTTCACTCAAGTATCAATAACCTCTAGCTTAGATATTCGAATGTTTTAAGCTGATAATTACAAGAAATCACTTGTCACTACAAGCATCCATACAAACATACATATGTAATTCTGTATATACAAAAATCTGTACTAAATTCAGCTGCTCAATAACTTGTCCATAGGCAATTTGACACCCTACCCAATGAACTCAATTTGTAAAACAACAAACGCAACAACAATGTCAGGACCAGCAACACATGTTTCACTACTGCTCCAAGGCAGCAAGCAACAAGTATTTCTTGTCAATAGCGAGTCTTTCCAATAAAAACGAGAAAAATGAAATAGAAGAAAGCGAATGAAGTGTAAAGATAAGCGCGCAATATGCTGGAGACAATCTGTGGGACACCAGAAAAAAAAAAAGATGAGAAAGCAAACATATGAGATCGAATGAGATTAGCAGGCCAATTCGAGAGTAGACACAACAGCTGAAGTGCTATCAAATTTCGATGCGATGTGTGGGTATAAATTGGTTACAACTGAAGAATATTTCTATCACATACATAAGTTATAAGGAAAAACATTAAAGAGGCAAAGAAGATAAGTGCAATGGGTATATCTATACATACATACATTCAATTAAAGTTTATGTTGCAAGTGTCGCAGAACAAGCATTTGAAGACATTTCATTACGATTTCAAGAAAGAAACTAAGCTGCGGCTATAATTATTTCATATGTACATTAGGATGCCCCCCATTCTGAGGCAATCCTCCTCTGTCTATTCTGATTGGAAATTACGTCAGAATGAAAAGTGGCCGACTTTGGGGTCACTATGAGCTTCTCAAGGCATTTCTGTATGATCACGCTATCAAGTGCACAGATATCATGCTACCGAAATTATTCTTTGACAAACCTTACAAGCTCAGAATTCCTGAAAGGGACTGCTGTGAAGCGAAACTATCTATGATAGACAAAGGGTCCCAAGTAGGGTATACCCATGGATCGAAAATGGATGATGAGAGTACTGGGACGGACGCGCTAGGACAAAGTTTCCAGAAAACTCTGCCACTGGGCTCATACCCAACTAAGCAAATATTCGCACTCGAAGTCTGCGCTCGAGATTGTATTCGGAGAAAGACCAACGGGGCCAGAATTAATATTAAGTCGTATAGTCAGGCAGCACTAAAGGCATTCGACTCATTAAGAACGATAGCAAAGCGTGTGGCAGTTATAAAACTCTTCTGAACAGCCTAGCCCATAATAGAATTCGCTGTGGTGGGTCCCTGGGAATGAAAGGTTTGAAGGCAACAAAAGGGCTGACTATCTCGCAAAACGTGGAACACTAATGCACATGCATTATGTCGAGCCTTTCTCCGGCCTATCTAAATGATACACTGCAGAGTTGCTTAGGAGTTGGGAAGAATCTCAGAATGCTGCCCACTGGTGGAAGTTAAAGGGCATGAGACAATCAAGGGGTTCATAACTCCTTCCCGGAGGAACTCGGAAAGACTCCTTGAAAAACTTCTGACAGTACGCTGCAAGTTAAGGTATCATTTGAACAAAATGGGGCCTTCTGTAGATCCAGACTGTAGGTTTTGTGGTCTGGTGGAGGAAACCTTAGAGCATATTCTTTTTGACTGCTCTCCTAATATGAATCGCAGATTGATACACCAAAAATTACAAAACTTTGATTTTATTCATACAGTTTTTAAAAATTTGTATGCAGACATTCTAAGCCTAAGCTCTTTTTCTATCAACCAAGGTGATATTTAAAAAAAAAATATTTTAAAAGTAAAACTCTAATTTTAGTGGTATTTTCAAATCGCTCCAGTTGACGCAAATCTTAATACTTTTTTGAAATATTTTATCGCAAGTCTTAATATATAATAAATTTTATAATCCCGATGGAAAAACAGTACCGATTTTTTTATTTTTTTTTATGGAGATTGATGCACCATAATGTACATATGTATATACGTAGTTGCTGTTACCGAGGGACATTGTGTACAATACTCAGGCACCCACTTCCTGTGCTTCTAATTTATTGTATTTATGTCTTTTGCGCTCGTGCTTTGGTGTAGGTTGTGCCTACCTGCTTTGAATTTAGTTTAATTGGCCGTAAGCAAACACTTTCTCAGCACATCGACATAAACCACTACAAGCAGCAATGAGAATATCCAACCAGTAAAATGGCTATTAATTATGATTTCCTTTTCTCTATGCTGACAAGTAAGCCTCGCAGGCATACAAGACACAAGGAAACACAAATTGTCAAGGTGTTAGAATGATCGATGTGGCATGGCATGCAGCGTATGAGGGAAGTAGGTGCAGCAGGTCTTAGTAGCTGAACTTCCAAGACACCTGCTATTTACTATTTACTTATGTAATTATTTGCTTTTCTCTACAGCTGTTCCATTGAACGTCTTCGATTACTCGAGAAATTACATACTAGGACGGAGCAAATGTCAGGCTCACTTGAAGCACCTTGCTCCCGCACAGTTTCAAACGTAGTTCAAAAACAGCTGTGTGAAGTTGACAAATGGAATGTGTCAGCTAATCTTTCAACTGCTGTATTTTCTAAGCATTTTTCAAAACGCTTATATCAACAAAAGTAATCTTAAAAACTAACAGACTTTCAAAGTAAATTTACATACACACACTTTCCTCTTTCGTTGCGGTGCAACGTGATTAATTTAACTAATTAACTAAAGATAAACTTTTTTTTTACCAACACAAAAGCGAAAAAGTAAACAAAGTGCAGCCCAAAAAAAAACAAATGAAAAATACAAATATTTAAATTTGAATGTCTGACGAAAGTGTTGAAAATTTGTCGCTCAACTCAAGTAAATAAGTATACTTACGTACACATCTACAAATGCATACATATGCGCATGTGCGTATGCCCTTTATTTGACAATTTGATTAAGCTGCCAGCACATACTACAATACTAAATTTATTCATTTATGCTTGATTATTTTTCGATTTTTGTCAATTTTAATATTCACCCTATTTTTTCCGACATTTTTTCTCCTATGGTATTTATCTGCTTTATATATCTCGACAAATTTTTCATTTTCGCTTAATAAATGCTGTCAGTTGGAGTGTCATTTACACAGCCATACATACATTAGCACACATACTATTTTTTTTTTT
>NW_023458561.1:55057180-55058947 GCF_013731165.1 Rhagoletis pomonella | reverse complement strand
AGAAATACACTTGAAAGTATGCCATTTCATGCCGAGAAGCGATCATTTATTAAACAAAAATTTTGATACTAGTTGGGTCGAAGAACCGGGGTCCAATCGAGTATTAGTCAGCATATTTAACTAAACGGCTCTACGGCGGCCGTTATTTGCAAAAAAATTAACGCATTTAGATATTAAAAAAACCATGAATCAATGAGGATATCTGCTATGCTTTTTACGAGCCTGTCAAATTGGATTTACTGTGAGGAGGAAAAAGTAGCAAAGCGATAAGTCTTGATGAGATCGTTTTACTATGCACTGTTTTTTCAGCCGGAATACCCACATGCATTTTAGCTATGATGCAAATGTGCCGGTTCATAGTGCTTAACCTGATTTCGTTGTCGATAACACAGGTTTACAAAAAAAAAAGCTTTATGCATATTAAACCAAACCTACATACATATACGTATGTTATTCTACA
This sequence comes from Rhagoletis pomonella, assembly GCF_013731165.1. Classification (NCBI taxonomy): domain Eukaryota; kingdom Metazoa; phylum Arthropoda; class Insecta; order Diptera; family Tephritidae; genus Rhagoletis; species Rhagoletis pomonella. The sequence continues at coordinate 55,058,487 of NW_023458561.1, read as the reverse complement.
CGCTGAATGCGAACTCGAGGTCCGTTAGCTTCCATAGTGTCAGCCTCGTGGTCAGCTGATGGTCAAATAGGACAACAAATTTATTCCATTAAAAAAACAAAATTGTTTTTGTTGTCGCTGAAACCGAATATTGGAGTCACTTCATTCCTCAAGGGCATCTAGAGGTCATAACAAGGTCAAATTCAGATGAATTTTATTAAATTTTCAGGTTTATACAATGACCTGTATATAATCTTTTCCTATAGATTGTAAGTATATCAACCTCTATCCAAATCCACCTATTGCGGTCTGTATTTCTGTCCTTAAAGCATTGGCGTACAAAGTTGTCCTACAAGCGCTAAATTTTATTAGGTACTTAGTTCAAATTTAAATACAGAGTGCACCTCCGCATCACATTCCCCTCTGACTCAAAAACCCTTCTGACTCAATGCCAGTACCCGTCATCTTTATAATAGCCCTCTTAATCTGTGTCTGAATATGAAGTTGAAGATTGTTTACTCCTCTGCCAGGTGTTATCAAATGTGATCTCGATGTCCAGTTCTATATTTATGTTTCAAGCTAAATATAGCAAAGTTAAGAGCGGTTTCAGTAGAAAACACTGCCATATATTCGTGCTGATACGAGTTTAGTGGTTAATGCAATAGGACCAAGTATCATAGTCCTTACGTAGCCCTCTACTTCCATCGCTAAGGCTTTTAGTGGCGCTTAAGTCGTCACTGTCTTAACGGATGTTAGTTTAAAAGCAATTAGATATTTAAATTTATATAGGATATTAAAACTAAGATTTTTGTAATAAGAAATGTTGAGGTACATTTTTTAGTGGGCAGGTCCAAAATCATCTTAAAGTAACGCTTAGAATAAGTCAAGAAATTGATTGAAAAATCCACACTTTAGTTATGGTGTCGTATCGACTATCTGGCTGCACCATAACACATCGATTTGAAATATTGAATACATCAACTTCCAACGTTTAATTGGATTAAAATCTAAAAAGTAATGAACGCATACCACAAACCCTGTAGCGCCAATAAACGTAGACTACGTCAAATTTAATTTAGTTATATTTACATAAATACATAGATGCTAATACATATTTGTATGTATGTGTATGAATTTATAAAAATGTGCTTTTGGCTCGCCGCCGCTAACAGGTTCAACTTATATTTGAATTTTTAATTTTATGAGCCGCCGCAGAAATGACTCAATTAATCGCCACTCATGTCAATACAAATTATGTAGAAGATTGAAAGCAACGGACAGCAGGCAAAAACGCACAATAGTTTTGATGTGCTTTAAAAAAAAAAATA
>NW_023458561.1:55054022-55057080 GCF_013731165.1 Rhagoletis pomonella | reverse complement strand
AAGAAATTTGTCTACAGATTCATTAAAAAGTTCCGACCATCTAAAGAGGCGTTTGTGAGCCAAATCTATTTAAAATATTTTAAAACTATCAACAGCGCTACGATTTTGTTCTCAGAGATCGTGCCAACAGAGTATTGGGATTTTCTTTCACAAGTAAAACCAGCCTTTCGTGCTTGTGTTTAGTATTCACGATGTTAGAACTGCATGAAATTAATAAAAATTGTTTAAAATTAGTGTCTAGCCGCCAAAATGTAAGAAAACATACACAAAATCATAAATTTTTCACAATTTTCTAACACTTCGCTACACCATCGAAAGCAAAATTCTATTCGACAGAAAATTCGATACTCAACGAAAATTTCGACACGCTTGCATAGCTCATAATACGAATTTCACTTTCGATCTTCGATCTTCGATAGCCAGCGAAGATCGAAAATCGAGTGCAGCTCATAATAAGGGCCAAAGCTTTTTAATCGTTACACGCTGCCTTGTTGTTGGCGTAGCTGGTGTTTTGGCTATTGGCGGCAGATTGCTCAGCGAGATTTTATTTTGTTTATTTATTTTGAACTTTTATTTAAAATTTTTTTTTTCATTTAAGTTTACTGAGAGGGGTAATGGGTGTGTTGCGTCTGGCTGTGGCGCTTTGAGGGCCATTATTTGGATTTGGGCGTTATGCTGTTATGCTGCATGTGGTATGTTGCACATATGTTGCTGCTACAAGTCGCCGTTTTTACTTTGTCATTTGTAAAATGTCCGAGAAATGGTTTACTTGGAATTTTTAATGTTTTTGCTCTATGGGTTGACACAGAAAATGCGTCACATCTGGCGGCTTTCGCCACTTTGATGTTGTAGTTGCTTTGGGATAAGTTTTTTTCTTTCGTTTTTCAAAGAATATTCTTTTGATTTTGGCAGAGAAATCATTCGAACCATAATATTGTTTCCATGATTTCTTAATAGCAGAAAATATCCGCTCAAAACGAATTTCTGATTCCCGAGAAAAATTTCACCAGCGAATTTTGAAGTAAAAAGGAAAGTATTAGATCGGTGCCCTCTACAATAAAAATTTACCTACTCGAGGATCACTGTATGAGGCAATGAGAAGGTAAGCCGAGGCAAGAACCATCCCCTTATATAAGAGTTCAGGGCCCAAAGGTGCGAAACAACTGACTAGGTCGCCAAAAACTTTTAGCTTGGATTGTGACTTCGTTGACTCTTATCGGTAAACTCAGAAAATTATACTGGAGAGATCTCATTGCAGCCCGGTACAGCTATTAATTGGGCCTCGATTGGTTTACATTCAAAACGTCAATAATAAAATTCAGTTTTAGAAAAGTTATTGTGGTCTAGAATGATTAAACCCAGATTGACTATATTCAGTTGGAATGATAATTGACTTAAAGTTCTAGGAATCTGCAGGGAGTGAAATATATTGATACACAGAACTGAGGAACAGGAATCGGAGAACCTGGTCCTTTAGAACACAGACCGGTCCTGTTCTTACAAAAACTGAAAAACGGTTCCGGAAGAACTGAAAAAAGGTTCCGGAAGAATCGAAACTCGATTACAAAAAACCGAAAAGAGGTTCCGGAAGAACTAAAGCTTGATTCAAAAATAACCGAAAAATGGTTCCTTAAGAACTGAAACTCGATTCCAAAATAACCCGAAAACGGTCCCGGAAGAATTGTAACTCGATTCAAAAAAAACCCAAAAACGATTTCTAAAGAATCAAAACTCGATTCCAAACGAACCGAAAAACAGTTCCAGAAGAATCGGCCGAAAAAAGGTTCCGAAAGAACTGGAAAATGGTTCCGGAAGAATCGAAAACGACTAAAAAACCGAAAAGCGGTTCCGGAAGAACTAAAACTCTATTCAAAAATAACCGAAAAAAGGTCCCGGAAGAATCGTAACTCGATTCCAAAAGAACCCAAAAACGGTTCCGGAAGAACCGAAACTCGATTCCGGAAGAATCAAAACTTGATTGCGAAAGAACCGAAAACGGTTCCTAAAGAACCCAAACTCGATTCCAAAAGGACCAAAAAACGGTTCCGAAAGAATCGAAACTCGATTAAACTCTATTCTAAAAGAGCCGAAACCGGTTCCGAAAGGACCGAAACAGCGTTCCGGAAGAACCAAAACTCGATTCCAAAATAACCGAAAACGATTTCTAAAGAACCAAAACTCGATTCCAAAAGAACCGAAAAACAGATCCAGAAGAATCGGTGAGTGAAAAGGACTGAAAACCCATTCAAACGAACTAGAGTCCCATATACCCGATCTGGCCGACTTACATCAACTTCGTGGTTTTTGGTGTTATCGACTTGAAAATCAATTTGCTTACGTATTGTGGAGCTCTGAGTTGACCAACGGAATTTTATTCGATTCGAGGCACTATGTCATATAACCGCCACATACTCGATCTGGTCGAATTACATCAACTTCGATGTTTTTGATGCCATCGACTTTAAATTCGGCTTGTCTACGTAATATGGAGCTCCAAGTTGACCTAAATACATTTTTTTTTTTTTGAATGTATTGTTATGCTAGTTTTCTTCCTCAACTTTGGCGCTTTCAAATCATTGTCAGCTGACGTTATCACATTTTATAGAACCGATTCTCCTTGGAACCGGACTCGACAGAAACAGTTTTTTAAATAATCGGAACAGCTGGGAAAAACTAGTGGTGGGTAATGTTATCGTGTCTAGTTAGCGATGCTGGCAAAATTATTAAAACATTTTTGATATTCATAAATCATTGGGTAGTTCGCCCCCGATTTAGGCTGCAAAGAGGTATTTGAGCTTAAAGATAAATACCAGCCACATTCCCTCACTCATTTTTCATTATTTTAAAAATACAAGACAATCACTTCATTTGCGGATATTTTAAGAGGCGTGGGTGGCAGAACAGCTTGAGATTAGCTCAATCATACACAAACCGATTATTTCATAAGCGACAAATATGCATAGAAAATGTTGTACCCATAAATCATTTGTGATGCTAGAAAAATTAATGACGCTAATTACAATACTAAACAAACAAAAAACCAAACGACATACGTAAA
>NW_023458561.1:55050711-55053922 GCF_013731165.1 Rhagoletis pomonella | reverse complement strand
TTTTTTGTTTGTTTAGTATTGTAATTAGCATCATTAATTTTTCTAGCATCACAAATGATTTATGGGTACAACATTTTCTATGCATATTTTTCGCTTATGAAATAATCGGTTTGTGTATGATTGAGCTAATCTCAAGCCGCTCTGCCACCCACGCCTCTTAAAATATCCGCAAATGAAGTGATTGTCTTGTATTTTTAAAATAATGAAAAATGAGTGAGGGAATGTGGCTGGTATTTATCTTTAAGCTCAAATACCTCTTTGCAACCTAAATAGGGGGCGGACTACCCAATGATTTATGAATATCACTAGTTTTTCCCAGCGGTTCCGATTGTTTAAAGAACTGTTTCTGTCGAGTCCGGTTCCAAGGAGAATCGGTTCTATAAAATGTGATAACGTCAGCTGACAATGATTTGAAAGCGCCAAAGTTGAGGAAGAAAACTAGCATAACAATAAATTCAAAAAAAAAAAAATGTTCTATTTAGGTCAACTTGGAGCTCCATATTACGTAGACAAGCCGAATTTAAAGTCGATGGCATCAGAAACATCGAAGTTGATGTAAGTCGGCCAGATCGGGTATATGGGACTCTAGTTCGTTTGAATGGGTTTTCAGTCCTTTTCACTTACCGATTCTTCTGGATCTGTTTTTCGGTTCTTTTGGAATCGAGTTTTGATTCTTTAGAAATCGTTTTCGGTTATTTTGGAATCGAGTTTTGGTTCTTCCGGAACGCTTTTTCGGTCCTTTCGGAACCGGTTTCGGCTCTTTTGGAATAGAGTTTAATCGAGTTTCGATTCTTTCGGAACCGTTTTTTGGTCCTTTTGGAATCGAGTTTGGGTTCTTTAGGAACCGTTTTTCGGTTCTTTCGCAATCAAGTTTTGATTCTTCCGGAATCGAGTTTCGGTTCTTCCGGTACCTTTTTCGGTTATTTTTGAATCGAGTTTTAGTTTTTCCGGAACCGCTTTTCGGTTTTTGTAGTCGAATTTCGATTCTTCCGGAACCATTTTCCAGTTCTTTCGGAACCTTTTTTCGGCCGATTCTTCTGGAACTGTTTTTCGGTTCTTTTGGAATCGAGTTTTGATTCTGTAGAAATCGTTTTTGGGTTTTTTTTGGAATCGAGTTACAATTCTTCCGGGACCGTTTTCGGGTTATTTTGGAATCGAGTTTCAGTTCTTCCGGAACCATTTTTCGGTTATTTTTGAATCGAGTTTTAGTTCTTCCGGAACCTCTTTTCGGTTTTTTTAATCGAGTTTCGATTCTTCCGGAACCGTTTTTCAGTTTTTGTAAGAACAGGACCGATCTGTGTTCTAAAGGACCCGGTTCTCCGATTCCTGTTCCTCATTTCTGTGTATCAATATATTTCACTCCCTGCAAATGCCTAGAACTTTAAATAAATCTTCATTCCAACTGAATGTAGTCAATCTGGGTTTAATCATTCTAGACCCCAATAACTTTTCTAAAACTGAATTTTATTATTGACGTTTTGAAAGCAAATCAATCGGGGCCCAATTAATAGCTGTACCTGGCTGGAATGAGATCTCTCCAGTATAATCTTTCTAAGTTTACCGATAAGAGTCAACGAAAATGTCAGGCATCACAACCCAAGCTAAAAGGTTTTGGCGACCTAGTCAGATGTTTCGCACCTTTGTGCGCTGAACTCTTATATAGGGGGATGGTTCTTGCCTCGGCTTACCTTCTCATTGCCTCATACAAAATTTTATTGTCTTTCCTTTTTTTACTTCAAAAGTCGCTTGTGAAATTTTTTTCTCGCGAATCCGAAATTCTTTTCGAGAGGATATTTTCCGCTATTACGAAATCGTGGAAACAATCTTATGGTTCGAATGATTTCTCTGCCAAAATCAAAAGAATATTCTTTGAAATTTTAAAGAAAAAAAACTTATCCCAAAGCATCCACAACATCAAAGTGGCGAAAGCCGCCAGATGTGACGCATTTTCTGTGTCAACCCATAGAGCAAAAACATTAAAAATTCAAAGTAAACCATTTCTCGGACATTTTACAAATGACAAAGTAAAAACGGCGACTTGTAGCAGCAACATATGTGCAACATACCACATGCAGCATAACAGCATAACGCCCAAATCCAAATAATGGCACTCAAAGCGCCACAGCCAGACGCAACACACCACACCCATTACCCCTCTCAGTAAACTTAAATGAAAACAAAAAACAAAAAATTTAAAATAAAAGTTCAAAATAAATAAACAAAATAAAATCTCGCTGAGCAATCTGCCGCCAATAGCCAAAACACCAGCTACGCCAACAAGCAGTCAGCGTGTAACGATTAAAAAGCTTTATGTCTGTCGAGCGCTCTTTATTTATTATCGCCTTATTTGTTGTGCTTCGGCGTAACCTGCCGACATGGACAGACAGTGTGCGTTGCTTGCTGAGTCACTTGCCAATTGGCGCTGGTGTTGTGCAGTTGACTGGTGGATATTTAGTTGAGGAATTTCCAGTGTTTCTATGAAAGGCTTTTATTCAAGCGTTTACAAACTACAACGAAAAGCAGAAAGAAAAAGTTTGATAATTGGGAGGAAAAAAATTCAAAATTCTTTAGGACGGCTAAGCGGCATTGCACGGAATTTGTGTTTGTCCAACAAGTTGACATTTAGTATTTTGCCCACCAGCAGCAAGCTTAGTAGCATAAAATTCGTTTCTTTTCAAGTATCTGACAATGTGGTGCGCAATGATACGCTTATTAGTATTTTTTTTTTGTATACCCATAAGCTTCAACTGCTGCTTATTACACTGTGACCATCCCATTATAATTTTTTGAGGATTTTGTTGTTGTACCATTTACATGCATATGTATATGTGGACACATGTATTTTAGGGTGGACCGCGCTCAATACAAAAAATCGGTACTATTTTTCAATTTTGGAAAAATATAATTTTTATATCAGGACTTGCGTGAGCTGGACCGATTTGAAAATATATACCTCCAAAAATGGAGTTTTTTTTAGAAATAAAATTCACTTTTAAGAATATTTTTCCCAAAAAATCATCGCAAACGATAGTAGGGTTTCAGTTGAAATGGTCTGCACACAAATGCTTGAAAATGTGATAAACGAAAACAAAATAAAAAGTATTGGTGGTATTTTCATAACGGTTAATCTTAACATTTTCTTCGAAATATTTTGGTGGAAGTCTTAAAATATAAGAAAAATTATAATTCCGGTGAAAAAACTGCAACTTTT
>NW_023458561.1:55029994-55050611 GCF_013731165.1 Rhagoletis pomonella | reverse complement strand
ACTAATGCATGAAAATCCTAACCTCAAAAAAATCACCCGTTATTTATGTAAATTGGCCATACATGTACCGAATAATGTAATGAAAAATAAAATAGAAATGTTAATTCAACGACTTAACTCTAAATATTTATGTATGATCATACAGAAACAAAAATTATTTATTAGTTAAAATAAATATATATGAATGTATAGCTACTTACATACATACATACTTACTACTTATTTATATAATAAAATATGTACATACTTGCGCAAAAGCTTTGTATGCCTACATAACTCTGTATACATTTTGACCATCGCAATGACGCTGCTCAATTTCCAGCAACGGAAAGAAGTCATTACAGTCTCTAATGCAAGGAAGTGAGTAGGGAATTTCCGTGGATATACCTCCACTCATATACATACATACACACGATAGAGTTAGTGTGAATTTAATATATTGGATATTAAATGCAGGAGATCGGCTGGTTCAAATAAGTAATTGAGGAATGCGGGACTAATTTTCCTTGTCTTGTTGAGCAAACATTTTGAGAGTGGATATAGATAAATGGCTTTAATGTATATTTAAATTTGACTCTCCGCACATACACTCCGATAACGAAGTCACAAAGACGGCCAATATTAATATTCAAAAATTCCTCAAGTTTGGTTGTTAAGCAGGGCTTCGGAGCAAATGTTTTTTTTTCATCGCTCTGGTCTAGCTCCGGTATTTTATTTCGCTCTGAGCTCCGCTCCCGTTCACAATAAAAAACTTTTTTTATTCATTTAACTACCTAGTGCATATAGAGCCCTAATCGACAAAAAATTTGGTAAAATTTTTTTTAAATTTTTTTTTTTGATACAGAGCATGTATTTTTTCTTTTAAATAAAATGAGAGATATTAACTTAGCCCACAAGAAAACTCAAAATGAATTCGAAAAAGGAAAAAGTTGATGAAATGCGGTCTTGTGTCCTTTTAACGATTTAATTTTTGGATACTTTGGCGATCCGTTTTTCCACTAAAGCGTCCGACAGAAATGTATGAACAGAATGGCTTCTAGAAGTAATTCATATAATGCATTAAAATATAATGCCCTAAATACATTTAAATCTTTTTATAAATTAACAGGAATATTTACAAAGTACTATATTTGAGATTTTTCGGGTTCATACATATGTATGTGTATGTATATTTCATTCACAAATCGGTATTTTAGTCCACGTTAAAGTATTGCCTTTTAGTGCCATTTTAATATTTCGTTATTTTCGTTTTTACATACATTCTCCTCCATGCATATTCGGAAATTACAGCTTCCTTTTCTTTAATTCCACTACGTACCACATATTTTGTGCCCAGAAAGCTCATTGAACTTGGCATTTACTGTCAGTTTTCTTGATTATCAAAGCTGTCCGCATTCGTTATGCACTTTATAATTTTCGGCTCGTCCATTTACTCATTTCGGTAAGTACTTACTCCAACGTCGAAACTCCTCGTCTTACTCGAAATATTGGCTGGATTTTATTGGATTTTGGGTGAAACCTTTGCCATTTGGAGTTCTCTAAGTACAGTTGTACAGACATACGAACATATGTGCAACGTATAAACTACAAGCAGCTTGCGCATAGGCGTGTCAAACTCATAAAAGCCTAACTAGAACACCCTCAACTAAGCCACCCTGCCGCAGTGCACCCTAAAGTGCTACATCTTTTGAAATTACAAGCAAAGTGACCACTCGCTGGACCGTAGGTAATAAAATCGTAGCCAGCTGGACGGCAAAAATTACAAAGCGAAAATTACAAAGTAGGCGAAGAAACTGCCTGCCTCTGTGGGTGGGTGGTGAAGGGTATGTGTAGATACGCAAGCATTTACAAAATTACATTGACAAGGCTGATGCTATAGTTTTACTGTTATAGGTATATACATATGTATGTATACATACCTAAAAAAATTCGAGTACACACATACTAGATACATGTATGTAGTTAAGCTTCATGAAAGTTAATGCATTTGGATTTTGCTTTTACTCGCATATTTGCTTTCAATTCCTTTTACGTTGCCGCAGCCACAATCGAATTTGCGGCAGCAAAGCAAAAATGCTCCACAGAGTAAGGTTCCAGCATTGCATATGTGTACAAGTACTTCCCAATAAAAGTAAAGGCGACTAGCTTTTGCCTGCTTGCGCGAAATTTTGAGGCCTACATACAGTGTTGGCCACTTTTCAGCCTCAGCATGGACAGTTTTCCTTTTGTTTATTTAAAATTTATAGGTTTTTTTTAAATAAAAATATGGCATATTAATATATAAAATTCAAATTAAATATGTATAAATTATGTATGTATGCACGGAGTTATGTCCTTTACCGAGGACAATCCTTCTCAAAGGAGGACGGTTGGTCAGCTTAAATATTAGCCACTTAATTTTTGGTTCAATTAAACGCGCTAACCAATTAATCGGGGGTCATTTAAACGGGGAATACTTGTTTAATGTTTAATTATTTTCAATATTTATTCTATGAATGTTCCAAAAAAATTATTAAAAATCAACGTGATTGTTTAGCGTCTTCAAATTTGCACTTAAACCTACTAACACTGCGTACCTAAAATTTTTTTTAAAATGTTTAATAAAAACTTTAAAATCTTTGGGTGTAATAATTAAAGTTTTTTGAATATTAATCTTTTTTTTTACGAAGTTTGGAATGTTTATTTATGTGGTGCTGGTTATGTAATTTGCTATACTGTATGTTATAATAAACACTAAATAAACAATAGAAAAATTCAAAACTGGTCAAAATTTTACTTTACCTAATCAGCTGAACCCAAGGGCATATTAAAATAGATTTTGCTTATCTGCTATATTGAAAAAATACGCATTGGGTAAAAAAATGCATACCCAAAAAAAAAATTTTTTTTTTTTCAAAAGTTTGAAAAAAACATTTTGTATAAATAAAGTTTAAAAATTCGATTTAAATGGTTTTTGTTGTGTAATACGCTATATTAGAAAAAAAAATTAATGAATATTAAATGAACGAAAGGAATACTGTCAACACCGCCACCCAAAGGGGCGCTATTTAAGTGGCCGCCACTGTATATAAACACATTGTGGCGTTTTAATGCATTTGCAACACTAGCAAAAAAAGTGAGGGAAAACAAGACATCATTAAAAATGCATGAAATTAAATAGAGTTGTATTTTAGTATCTTTACTCACTGTATTCACTAACTTTTATTTTTCGGCCTCTTTTCAGGTATGTGTAATGTATATTCACCAACTTTCAAATTCACGTATGCTTGTACGTATGGTTGCATGTAAGTATCTTTATCTATATGTACATGTACGCGCATACATAGTAACTTTATGTAGTGGTCTGTCTCCCCAATATGCTATTCGTTCATTTCTCCTCCCATCAACTTTTAATTAGCTCATTAATTTCTCAATAAAACGCAGTATTTCCATTTGCTGTTACACAATTTTTGAATAGAAATGAAAATGAACTTTCAACCAAATTGAAATCGGGAACGCAACACACTTGAAAAATGTTGCGGCATGTTGCAAGCATGTACTCATTTACATTATATATGTACATATGTACGTTTTTGCCACATGCCTTCCTCATCCAATCTGGCAACACAGACAGACATCATTAAAATTTTTCATGCTACTCGTATTTTGTTGCGGCAGCATGTGTTGCAGCAGTGAAAAGAAAAAGTTTGAAAAGGTAATAATATCCAAGTTGTACTGCGGAGCCGCTCATTTAGGCAAGGCATACATATGTATGGTGGGCAGTGAAAACAAAAAAAAATACGAAAATTGCGTATGAAATGGTGATCTGAATAAAAAAAGAGGTCGGGTGTTGATTTCATTTAAATTAAGGAATGGAAAGTAATATCCGACGAAATAAGAAGCAGTTTTTGCTTAGCTTTTTAAGAAATTTCCATTCTACGGATTTTGTCCGTGTGAAATCTTCTTCTACTCGTACTTAAAGCTGGGGCAATGACATGAAAAGGCACATTTGTAAATTTTCTTCTTCCTCTGCCTTAAAATTACCCTTATTATCCGGTGTCTAAGCACCTACTGAGTTGAGTGCTATAATACTGGGCCTATGTGTTCAGAGATCTTCAGCATTCGACAAGAGACTTTGCATTGACTATGTGGGAGTCCAAAGATTTCAGCGCTGTTGGATTGTCGGAGAAGAAAAATACATGCTTCCTCTCTGTACGTATGTATGTTTTTGAACAAGGCTCCGTGCTTCATTCTGAATGGCCAACACATCCGTTTGATATAGTTACACTGCAGTGTTCGAAGAGTCGAAGATGTGTATCTAGCCTTATTTAATTTATACGGCCATCTTCATGAAGGTGTCTGCCATACCAATCCTGTCATGCTAGTATCCATTTTTGTATTTCTTATTAAAAGCTGGTCCTTATGTATATCCAGGTAGTCGTCGACGAACCGAGGATGGCCGAATGTCATGAGGTGCTCTTGATTCTGCAATCCTTTCTGTTGTTCTAATGGCAATCTATAAAGCAATTGGATAAAGTGGAAGAAGATGCCACATCAAATTTAGAGTACTGTTAATAAAAATCAATAAATCAAAATATGCTCGTTTTTTCTCCAAACCACAATCTTTTCACCTGTAGCTAATGAATCGAGAGACGTCACTATCAGACCTGCGCAGCTCGTTGGAGAACTTACCCTGAAACACTACTACTACATCTTCCGCATACGGAATTACTTTGTTGCCATCCGCATCCATAAGCTGAAACAGTTGATTCAGTGTTATAACCCAAAATAGCATAAGGAGGAATCCGTGCTATTGGGTGCCGCTGTTGACTGTCCTCTGATTCACAGCATCCCCTAGTACCGAACTTACCACCCTGTTAGTGAGCAGTTGCTGAACGAGCCGTACCAGCGATGTATCTATCTGGAGAGTTTTTATAGCTGAGGACACTGCTTTTGAGTTGTTAAAACACTTGCTTTGTCAGGGAATGTCATCAGAGTGTACTCTCTTATTTCAAGTACAGAGAAGAAAAAATAGCAGTCTTCGTGAATCTATGTAGGTACCTTTTCAAAAGCGTGATGATCTTTTTGTATGATGACTGGGTTGCTAAAGAGTCCCGAGTTCGCTTACCCAAATTCTGTTCAGTGTTTTTAATAGAATATGAAAGGCTGTTTTGGCTTAAGTATTTTGGTTTAGTATTCGGGCTCCATTGGACTACTATAACTTATAGCCGCCATACAAACTGATTGTTATGCAGCTAGAAAAACGAAATTTCGCAATATTTTCACCGACTGTCAACAGAAAGCTTACAGTGAAAATAACAGAGATCGGGTCACTATAACCAATAGTCACTATACAGATGATTGTTTAGATATGTTGTTTTATTGTAAAAGCAATTTCGCGAGCTATTTTTTCAATAATCAAAGTCTACAGAAAAATCGTCAAGATAGGTGTATTTAGTAGAAACTATATTTCCTATACCACTGTAAAATAGTAAGTAATAGAAGTAAAATTTCTGATGTTCATGAAAGGTATGAAGCCTTCGGCATAGCCGAAAACAACTTTATCCTTACTTGTTATTAAAAATATTAGTTCGTAAAACATTGAATAATTTTCATTTGCCATCATCATTAAACATTTCGTTCACTAAATATTAATTGCTGAAATATATTTTTAAAATCAGTGTACTCTAAAATCAATTTCTTTCCCCAGCTAACTTTCAAGTTCCCTATAAAAGACAGACAAAAACCACTACTACCACTAACTGCTACGTTAATCTGAAGAAATAAAAGTCCAGAGCAAATACAAATTCATAGAGAACACACATTATCACATTGGTTTTGCCTTCCATTCCATACTTTGAAATTTTAGACAGCGTTACTTGGTGCGCTAGGAATCTCAACAATTCATTTGATGCTATATTTGAGACATACAAAGGCATAAGAAACAAATACTTGCAGTCACACAAACAATCATACATAGTATCGCACACGATCATCAAAGGTGACACAACTCAAAATTACACGTGCGTCAGAAAAAATTCGGAAAACTCTTAGCACACGCTAATCATATGGGCAAGCATGACTTTACCTTAGGTTTTTTCAACAAATTATAACAAAAATTTGCTCCAGCTTTTGCTGAAAAGTAAATAAAATCTCTTTGTACATTTTTAGTTCATTATTTCAAAAATGCCAAATTTTGAGTTGTGTCACTTTCGAAGATCGTGTGCCATATGTGTACAAAAAGAAAAAAGAGTGAAGCAACGAAGTAAATTTTCGTTTGATGGCTTTTTGCCTGTCGCAACAGCCAGACTCTGATTGCCTGGATGCAGTGGAAATTTCTCATAATTGGTTGTCTAACATATCGGTGCATATACATTTATGTACATACATACATATATGTATTTACGTAGGTCATAAATGTATAAGACATGTATGTATATATGCACATATGCACAAGTATTTACATCTTATGTTTTTTTTATGTTCGTCTAGTGCCTTTCAATTGCTTTACTACTACATCTCTTTGCTGGCAGCTGCTTCGTCTAGCTTTTCCATTTTCAATATCATCCATTTGTCTTTGGTTCGGTCTATAAAGGCGACGGAAAATCGTAGAAGAGCAGTTTTTATTCAAATAAACATATGCACATACATACATATGAATGCACATGCACATATATGTATATGTATATGTATGTATCGCCTTCCAAACATTTAAATGCATTTACAAGTATGTTTGTATGTAAATACAAATGCTTGCATTGTACAAGCTGTAGAAAAGATCAGCTCCCTTGCTTTGCTTGCGACATTGAATTGTGTTTTTTCTTATTATTCTTGTACGTCGAAAATGTGTGCTTGCTTCTTGAAATTAAAAATAAATGCTATTTGAATTATTTTCCTCTAATTTTTGGAATTCGACAGTGGATTTTAGAAGATTTCATGTTGCTCTTGTGCATTTCTAAATTACACTAACATATGATCAAAAAAGTTTATGTGATTTAAGACTTCAGTTTTTTAGTTAATGTATAAAATCATACGGAAAAAGCAACACGGCTAGGATCGAAAAATACCTCAAAATATATATTATTTCTGAAGAGAGCAAGAGGTTAGCTTTAGAAGGCTATTTTCTTAAAGGCTAATAGCCTAGTTAGTGTCGACTTAACTTAACTTAGGTAAGAAATCGTCAATGATTACTTAACACATCAACTTAGCCAGAAGCGAGAATATTTTATTTTTGTATTTTCCCTTTCAGCGGATGGTCACTTGGCCGCCTATAAGTCACATCAAAGAATTCCTGAATAAAAATGTATTGCTTTGGCCAATAATTAGGTTACGTAACGTAAATTAAGTCTAGACTAACTGAACCTTAAAAAACGAGAAACGGCCCGGCTCATCATTTGATATATTCTCCAGAAGCTGGAAAATGATTAGTTCCAGCGTCGAGGGACAAGTTTGCCGTTCTTTGACGATCTATGGGGAGTTATAGATACAAATCTAAAATCGTTGACGAGATTGATCAGATTTGACCCTGAAATAACTAATTGCGGAAACATTGAACTTAAAACTAGCAACCTTCCCTTAGAACCCCTCAGCATATGCAAGTACATGGCATATCTGCAACAGCTGTTTTCACTTTCAGCCCCCTAAATTAAAAAAAAACACCCGACCAGTCGCTGTATTAATCGCTGATCTCTGCATGCTGTAAACAGTTCATTAGCTAATTTCACCAATACCTGTGGGATCAACGGAATCACATGCCAAATGACTGAATTAATAACGCACGCAAACGTGGCTGCATTACCAAAATTACTCTAAATGAAAATCAATAACAGGCGCTACAAGGGCTTAAAATATAACGCGGTAGTAAATATGCCTCATATTATTTTCGCATTTTTTCTTGCTTTATAAAACCACCCGCTTTGCTTGCTGCAGTTAATTTGGCATTACAGCATGTGTTTGCAATAGAATAAATTCAATATTTTTCTACTTTGGTTTTGTGCCCCAGCATATTAATATTATTAGTTTTTTTTGCTTCTTTACCTCAGCTTTTTAGTTTACTTACAACCAACTGTCCTCGTCGGCCGGTATAACCCACAATGACAGTGTCCTGTGTATCTTCTCAATCGCGTAGGTTGTCGGCCGTTGCTTTATTTAATGCGTTCGAAACGCCCATCGCATCCTTTCATGTTTTCTTTTTCGTTAGCGCAACTGTGTCGCATTCATTAAGCGTAAAAATAAAAAACAAAAACAAAAACAAAAAAATATCAAAAAACAATTGCAGCTGTTACAATTTTTTTTCATACAGCTTGGCGTGGAAAATGGGATAAATTGGCTTCATCAAGAATAACCGGTGGTGACAGTCAGCAGAGCAGCAGAATAGCAATGACAACAGTCGGGTTATTAACACCAGGCGATGTTGCAGCGGCAGTTATCTTTTATAATAAGACGACACTGTGCCTTTTTTTTGCGGCGTTGTTGCCTTCCGTAGAGGACCCCGCTGGAATTCGATTACTTTAGCATCAATTTTATATTATTTCATGCATAAACGTTAATAGTTCGCTGAAATTTCTAAGTCTTAAATAGCTGCAGTAGCAGTAGTAGTAGAATATCTCTTAGGTTTCGATATGGAGGCCATATTCAAGTGTTGTAGTTGTAATTTTTACTTTACTTTACTTTAGAAAAAAAATTTATTCAAACAAAAACAAAAACGTATTTACTATATCTTTTGTAACAAAAATATCTAAAAACAAATTTTTTTATATCTGAAATATGTTACACTCATATTAGTAGATCACAATTTTTAATGGGATTTGATATGAGAGAACGATCTGGAAATATCGTAAAAACAAAATTTTGTTGCGCCTCACAGACGATGTTTACCATTCAGGGTTAGTTTAATTTAATTTTTAGGAAGTTATTTATTTCCTTCTTTCAATAGTTTTTTAGTTAAATTTTCTTTTAATTTTTTAGATTTTATTGTAAAAAACTTATTTTTTTTTAATTTAATTTGATTTTTAGAAGTTAACTTTATTTATTTCTTCTTTTTTTTTTTAAAAAGAAAAAATTTTTTTTCATATCATTTTTTTCAAGATCTTATTTAATTTTTTTTTAATTCGTTTTTTTTTGTAAATAAAAATATTTTTGATCTAATTTAGTTTGAAGGAACTTTTTCCTAAATTTTTTTGATCAAATTTTTTTCTTTTTCTAATTTAGTTTTCTTTTATTTATTAAATTTTATTGTTTTAAAAAGGAAAAAATGTATTATTTTTTTAATTAAAATTTAATTAAAAAAAAACTTATTGCTAAATGGCGAACGGCATAACGGTTGAAAGTTGCCTGAATTTCCGAGTTAAAATACATTGGTAATATCAATGATGGTTCACAATTTTATGTTTTTTCCTACATACCTACCAGATACTCAACGAAAACCTGCTAATGTAAATGGGTGTGTGTATATGAAGGGCAGCAATTTGTGCGAATACATTGGTAATTTAAGGGCGAGCGTAATGGCTAAATGAGGAAAAATAATAAAAATATAAAAATAATGACAACCACCGCAAAATTATCAGCGACAGTGCAGGATAACTGGCACTAAAATACCGTGTGCAGCGCGTATATATACATATGTACATATATACGTATATGCACCAGTAACATAAGTCAACGATACCTTACGTAGTCTCCCACTTAACAGCAACCAACAGGCGTTTTAATGACAGCTACATATATACATATATACATATATACATACATGCAACCACAGCCACTATAGTGACAGCCGACAACCTACGAAAAATCACGCCTGTGCCATCCGGTGCTTGTATGATATACATGCATACGTATGTATTCTTATGTAGGCACATCCTTAGGCTTGGGGAATGCGTAGCAAATTGTGTCGCGTTGCAGACTCGCATTACCGCCTTGCATAGTTCGCAATTTAAACTACCTTCACACACCGCTGTAGAGTTTAGGTGCGTCGGTTGACATTAGTAACGACACTGCGTTTGAGTCGCGCTCTGCATTTTTGTTTTGCTTTACTTCGTTTGGTGATGACGTTGGCGAGCACTATTTTTTGTAGGCTGTTCTACTTTTTCCCATGTCGTTCTTTCGAAGTCGCATCCACGAGCCACGAAATCGGCCAACGCACTTGTAATAATGAACAGCAGAATATAGCCCGATATTGCAAAAGCAACAAAACCACGCACTGGCGCATCAGCTACATATGTATTATTAAACTTAGCGCACCTCAATTCAACTCCGGAAAGTATTAAGGATTAACGATTTAATACGCTCACCTCTGTCGCCGCCGCGCTTTATGTGAACAAGGCTTATTTCTGCTTAGATTATTGCTGATAGGTTTATTCAAATTATTAGCGCATCTCCGGTTGCTAGAATTGCATACGCGCTCCGATTACATTTCACTATAATCAGCAGCGAAATTTTGTAAGCTGAGTTGGATCCAGCGGCTGGAGGTGCACGTGTATACATATATATACATAGAACGAAGTACGTGTGCTGCCTCTGGCATAGCGCACAACTTTACCGCGCTTTATGTCGGCGCACAATTTCCATGCAAAACTTTTCTACTCCCACATGCGCCTGCAAAAACTTTACAACAACAATAACGCAAGACGCGGCGTTGTAGGCGCACTTCAATACTCGAATAAAAGGCGCCATACAAATACAAATTTGTTCACATCTGCTTGTTTACTTAATGTTAGTTGTGGTGCACGTGACACGCCCAACTGATGTACATATGTATGTGCCATCATCGCAAATATCGCACACAAATGACAGCGTTGGCAACAACAGCAAAAATGCAATATGCGTGCGTTAACCCTTAGGGCGCATTTAATGTCAACGACACAAAAGGATTGTTATTCCTGCTGCTTCGGGATAGCAGGATGCGCGCAACGCCTTCAATTTTCTTGCGCGCTTGTGTGTGTGTGTTTGTGTGTATTTGATTGACAAGCACCAAACGTAGACAGTTTTGTAGCAGAGATGTATATACAGCTTGGGAAACCAGATACGATCTGCTGTTGTGACGCATATCCGCAGCTGCTATATTTTCACTTTTACCCACCCAATCCCCAATTCTTCAATCTACAACAGTGATTCCCAAAGTGGTCCAAGGAGACTTAATGGCCACCTGCACACTAAAAAGAAACGGTAATTGGTATAACACTGAGCGAGGCGAGGAGGAAATTACTGGCGGCAGATATTTGAGCACTTGTCACTATAATGCTGTGTTCTCTGAGGGGGAATGCTGGTTTAATTCCAGCGCTGGGCCCTAACTCACACACTGATTGTGAGCCAGCATCTGGGATCTTATGCGAAGTCACTGGGGATAAATATCATTTTTCTCTTACGGAATATGCTTCGGTCTTCCAGCTGAAGTATTTGCAATCCTCAAAGCTCTCTATCTAAGTACTTCCGAACTAGTTCGATAATGCAAGCTCGCTTTACTCTGGGTGCCAGGCCATCCGGGAGTGCCTGGCAATGGGACATCTGACTCTTTGGCCACAGTTAGCTTAGACCAGGCATTTCTCGATCCGCAACCAGTTATAGCCCTCCCCACTTCGCCCATCGAAGCCACGATCAGAAACTGGTTGAAAACTTCGCTCAGCAATGACTGAGAGCCATCGAGGTGAGGATGCAGGTGGAAAAAACTCATGTTGCCTTCAATATTAGAAGGTCTATCTAATTTTTTGCTCTCACTGAGAAGACGGGACAGCAGACAACTTGTTGGACTGCTGACTGGTCCCTTCACGTGGCAAATAACAACTCCATTTGCACATCCTGCCTTGAAGAGGATCAGACGGTGGAACACTTTTTGTGATTCTTGCTTGCGTGCTTGTTTAATATCGATTTTTTTTTAGATTCGGAGCGAGCCCAACATCTGATGAGTTTATGGAGTGCTCGGGGCGAGATATTACGTTGATGGCTTTACGAGCTCTGTTTTTTTTTTTGAACTTGCAACTGTGTATTTATTTTAATAAATAGAAAGCAAGAAAATATTTTATTTTTATTTTTGCCACTCCGAATTTAGTTTTGGAACTCATCTACGATGCAAATTTTCATCGTTAGATCTAATCTTCACATATTTTGATGAGCTTTGAGAATATGTTAGAAAGGGCAACAGTGGGTCCACCGAAACTAGTAAAGTTTTCAAAGGGGTCTACGAGAAAAGCAAGTTTGGGAACCTGCGCTCTATGTACATCCATATGTACATGTGTACGTCTGAGTTACGGAAGCCGCTTTTCGTGCGGATTAGAAATGCTGAAAATGTTTTAATGTGTTCGTTCTCTGTGAGTGCGTGTGCGTGTGTGTCTATATGAGTATGCCGTTGTAGGGAAGCTGGTGCTGATGGCTCAGAGCCGCTTGTTAATTTCATTGTAATTCGAGTTGAGTGTTGTTTGGTGTGTGCTAAGTAAACGCTTTATTGCTTGTAGACATTTTGGAATTTACGAATTTACAGCAGTCTAAAAGAAAACAAAAACAACAACGAACAAAGCATAAGCAAAAGAAATTAACGCAACGTCAAAGTTGTACATATGTGAAAAGTTATGTATGTAGATATGTTTGGGAAGATATGCTGCGAAGCAAATGGGATCATTTTTTATTTCTTCAGGCATTGGCAGTCGTAGGTAGTACTCTCTATTTAATAGATACTCGGTGTGTTGGGGTACAGTCTTCAAGCGCAAATTATTATCCCGTTGAAAGGATTCGAATTTTAGAAACAGGTTTTGGTATAAATATGTGTCTATAAGTCCATGAAGTACATAAAAATAAGAGCAAAGTTAAAATAATGATTTCTGATAGATGTCGCCTTAAGGACTAGGATGGAACTTAAACGAGCGAAATTCACAATAGCGCTAGTTTTCTCTGCATGAGTGTCATAATCAGTGTTGCCGCGCCGTCTCAAGAAAATGTATCACTGACCAAGCCAAAAATGTATCCAAATGTATCCAATTTTCTTTTTTTACATATACATCTCATAATTTGTAAGAAAACCAAACATTTTCATGAAAAAAACGTAATTTAATCCATCCTAAGGACTTGGAATACATGTACATAAAATTAAACATTTATAATTTCAATTTATAAAGTACATTTTTTGTGCATAAGTATTTTGCAAAGCAAGTATAATAAATAGCAAGTACACTCTAAAAAGAGCATGTAAAACTACTACTGAAAAGTATCTATTTTTCAACAACAATCTGTATAA
Source organism: Rhagoletis pomonella (assembly GCF_013731165.1). Lineage (NCBI taxonomy): Eukaryota > Metazoa > Arthropoda > Insecta > Diptera > Tephritidae > Rhagoletis > Rhagoletis pomonella. The sequence continues at coordinate 55,037,407 of NW_023458561.1, read as the reverse complement.
AGATAAACTTGAGATCCTTAAACTATAGACATAAATACACATATATAGAATGTTTAAAATTGCAAAAATTTTCAAACTACAAATACATTTCCTACTAATAATAAACATTACTTTATTTTAAACATTTTATGTGTAATTTTGCTCTTTGCGAAAAATTTGGTATGTAAAAGTAAACAGGCAATGCTTAATTTTATTACACGGCGTGCAAATTTGCACACATTAAAAGAGGAAACTGGTTACCTCTCCTAATATGCGCAAATAAACAACATTTTTTTAGAGTGTATTTAAAGTCTTTTCAGTAAAATTCATACAAGTTACCTCAAATAAATCAAATTTAGTTTTTTAAACGACATTGAAATCTTCTTTCTTTTTAAATTAACAAATGAAAATATGTGATATGAAAGAGATTACTACAGAAAGAGTATAATTTACTTTATATATATCGTCGTTTAAAGTACAAAACCGTGTATCGTCATTCTGCAAAACCGCGTAACCAAAATTGGATTTGCTCACACAAGCTCTTGGCTCAATCCTGATCCATTCGTCCTGAAATATACTAGCCAGAAATGCGATTGCTCTATAAAAAAGGGAACCATTTTAAAACATAAGTGTTTTTACTCTTTAGAAAATAATTTATGCAACGTCACATAAGCGGTTTTACATTATCTTGATACGCGGTTTTGCATTTTGTTGATACGCGGTTTTGTACTTTAAACGACGATGTGTACCTATATTAAGATCTTGCTTAAAGCATCCTTTTAAGCTAATTAACACAATTGCGCTTGTACCTACGCTTAAGTAGCGATTCTTAATACGTTTAGAAAACGTAATGCTTTCTAGCATCTTTACTGAAAATCGATTTTTGAACGAAAAAAACATTTTAGGAAATATAAAATTTTGGCCTATTTAAAAAAGTATCCACATTTATACTGACCGGAAAAAATAAGTATCCCGCAAAAATTCGTCTAAAAATGTATCCAATTGGATCTATTTAGATCCAAACGGCATCCCTGGTCATAATACCAAATGAAAATTTGTTCGATCAGCACTTTCGACCACAGTCGAAGATCGAATGCAACTCGTCATAGGGACCCCAGTATACCTTATTAAAGACCTCTCTTTCTAAGTTGGTTGCAGAAAATTGCAAAAAAAAAACAAAGAATTTGTTTCCTATTTGGCGCGGTGATAATGGGTTGTCCGCCAACCCAGCCAAAACTTGTACTTTGAAGGTTTTGTCCTGCGTAATGAAATTCAAAGAAGTACGTTCCTTTCAACCACCTGGACTATTATAGATGCACTGCTAATCCCACATTTCATATCTTTACCCGCGGGGAGCTCATTATTGCCATTTGTACTTCGGTTTAAAATAAATGGATTCAGGTATGGCGGAGTGTAGAGTAAAACGGAAATTGCTGAGGACCGAGATCTGGTCGGTGGTTCAGAATTTGACGATTTTTCTGTAAATTTCTCGGTGATTTTTGGTTTTCTTTCTCACCTTTTGGGCACTTTCGTATACTTATTATTTAGAACATTTCGTATTTGGAGTTTTCCCAAAATGTTTTTGATTTCTTTCTTTTAATATTTTTTGAAATTTAGGGATTGTTTCTACATATCGTCACCTGAAGTGCAAAAAGACGTAACAAACAAATAAAAAAAGTCATAGCTAATAAAAAATTCAAAATTCAGTTTTTGATTGATATGATGGATTTCATCGAACTAACTCCCACATCATTTTATGAAAAAAATAAAAAATATTTGTCACGACTTTTTCCATTTCAGGTGACGATGTTATTACGTCTTTTTGCATTTCAGGTGACGATATGTATTTTTTGAACGATTTTTTTTTTTTTGGAGTTTTTGGACCTTTAAAGTTTTTTGCGGAAATTTTTTTTTGAAATAATTTTCAGCCCTTTTCAAAGTTTGTTTTTACCTCTTTTGGATTTGTCTTAACTTTCATTCTAATTTTGGGACTCACGTTTTCTTTGGAGGTTTCTGGTATTGATTATCAAATTTTTCGTGTTAATTTCGAGAATTTCGGGATTTTTCGAAAATGCGTGAAATTTTTTCGAATATACATAGTGAAAAGTCCTCCGTTACTTATGGTGTTTTGTTGCGAACCTTTTGGCTTTTTTCAATACCATCTTCTAATTTTCTAGTTTCATTTTGTTATCTGCTGAATTTTCTTGCTTTTCTATGGTTATGTAAGGGATCTTCTACACAAATTTGAAAGTAACTTTTAACTGACTAACAATGTCAGTGAATTTGTATATACCCAGCAAACATTTGGAGTCAAAAATGAGCCAGGAGTCCTAGTTCGGATTGTTTGTCTGAAATAAAGGTGATTCCCTGCCCACGAAGGTCGATTATATGAGCTTGATTTCATACATGAAAAGATCCGAGTAGTGTTGGCTCATTTTGGACTCTTTTTTTATACTCTACCATGACGCACATTGGCCTCATATATACATAAATCACTTTTTGAAGCTCTTATATGACTCAAATTGGCCTCATATAGAACTCACTTAAGGGTCATATTTGAAGGATTTCTGGCAAATATATTAGCAATTTGTTTTTCCAAGAAAGATTTTGCAAAAGTTTCTGTCATATACCTACATATGTTAGAATAGCAATATTCGTATCTTTAAAACACATTTTTTATATAGCTACATTAGGTTATTAATAAAAATATTGACTATTTCCTATTTAATACCACAAATTGTAGCCTCAAGTTTTGATGTACAAACAAAATTAAAAAAAAAAAAACATTAAACAAGCACCCTTTTGCATTGCTGCACATTTCATTTAATTATAATATTTTTGCTATGGTATTCCATGTTGATTTTCGTCTGACAAATTAATTATGATGCAATTTAATTACATTCATAAGCAAACAGACAACACAAAGCACACCAAACGCAGATGATTCAAAAAATACATATACAAATGCGATAAATATGTACATACATACATTCTTAGTATAAATATTAATATGCTTACGATAGTTGCAGCATGCAGCATGCCAACACTGCCACTGTGATTTGTCAATGCCGCTTCCAGAAGCTGTCAATTGAGCTTGCTGACGCTTGGAATTGCCAGCGTTGGCACTTGCCTCTTGTTGCTCTGTTGCTGTTGCTGCAGCTGCCACCACGTATTTGCCAATTTGTGTATTATTTGTGCAATATTGACAAATAGATAACCATCACAAACGGACAAACAGCAGTGCTACGAAAATAAATTCTGTTCAATTGAAAATTGTACAAATTGAATAAATACCAAACCGAAAAATATTAATAATAATATTGCATTGCATACCTGCAGGCGTGCGCACTTGCAATTCATTACCAGTTGTGTTTATACTATGTGTTAAGTACATATGTAGGTATGTAGATTAGACCGTGCCGAAAAAAGGGTCGCTATACACCACTGAGTCTAAAGTATTTTTGCAAAAAAAATTTCTATATTTTTTTTTTTTTTTTTTTTACGAACCAACTTTCGGATCTTAAAATACTATATATCGATGTTTTCATATCGAGAAAACAATCTTTTGTTCTCAAGTTCATTGACCTAAATTTTCACTCTCAGTTCCTACCACCTTACTGGCATTAGGGCTCGCCAAAAATCATTAAATTTTTGCCAAGGAAGTATTTCGATTGTGCCGGAATAATTATTTTAAAGAAATTTTTTTATTGCCGAGTGTAGGTAGGTGTTTGGCAAAACGTGTTTTTGTTGTGTTTCCCAAAAAATCAAATTCAGAACGCTACGAGAAGCCAAATGAAAATAGTAGGCTATCAAACTACCCATAAAAGAAAAACTAGCAAAGGAATATGAAACAGTAAGCATTAGAGCAACATTGCGTGAGTTTTGTTTTTGCTTCTGGTATCTATTTAAATTTCATAGTAAGCCATGTGAAATACATTTAGAAAAAAATATATATTGAAAAACATAAAAATTGGTGCCACCTTCTTTCTTGGTAAATTTGTTTGCGTCCGAAGCATCGATCTAGTGATATTGAGAAGGAAAAAAGTTCTGGATATTTTGATAAAAAAAAAATTTTTCTTCCTGATTCCTAAAAAGGTAAAAAATTCTGCCAAATGAAGCCGAAAAATTTTTTCGAAAAAGTGCAATGTTTGAAAAAAAAATTTAAAATAAAACTGTGCTTATCAAAAGCTTCAAAGTTGCTGAGAGGGAAACCAGTTCTGCAAAATTATGAGGAAAACATTTTTTTCAAAAAAGTCGAAAAAATAAAAATTTTAACTGTCTTTAGTAGCTTTTCCATAGTTTTTAGAGTTATTAAAAAGAAAAAAAAAGTTCCGCAAAATAAAGGAAAAAACAATTTTTTAAAAAAATTCGAGAAATTTTAGTGTTAAAAAAAAATTAAAACGGTTCTGAGAATAGCGGCGTTTACACGATCGAACTTGTGTGACAACAAAAAGTGGAAAAGGTTTACTGTGTGAAACAATAAGAATTAAAAGTTTTCTAAGTGGCTTTTCAGAAGTTCTAGAGTTCCTGAAAAAAAAATTCTGCCAAATTACGCCGAAAAAAGTTTTTTTTCAAATAAGTTAATGTGTGAAAAAAATTAAAACTTTTCTGCGTACCTTTGCACTAGTTCCAGAGTACCCGAAAAGGAAAAAAAAAAGTTCTGCCAAATAAGGCCAAACATTTTTTTTTTTTCAAAAATGTCGACGATATAACATACTCTACATTACGACTGTAAGTGCCGAAGATATAATGACAAAATGTAAAAAGGCGACAAAAAACAAATTCGAAATTACCTGCAAAAATGCTTTGGACGGACACAAAAGCTACAGAATTTTTTTTTCTCTTTTATGGTGGTACGCTCTAATGTACCTCCATATGTATATATGCGCAAGTGCATAACGAGATTCAATTAAAACATCAATGCAAATATGCATTGAATCATTGCCATTCGATATATTCAACCCATAGCATAAAAACGAACATATCGTTGGTGCTCTGCAATAACGGCACAACTCAAAATTTCATGTTTTTGGGTTATATAGCGGATTAGGTTTATAAATAACCATATTTTTCTGTGGCAAATCGACATGGGCTTAGTTGTTACCAATCCGGAATAGGCGCTGTTTTGCCTCTTTAGAAAAAATTATAATTTGAAAGCTTAAAATGAATGACTGCAAATTATCCGGAATAATTACGTTCCAAGACATATTATTGCTAAATAAAGAAACACAAAATCTTTAATTGGCTCTACTGAAATATATGAAATTTTGAGTTGTGTCGTTGTTGCAGAGTACTATCGACATGTATGTAGGTGCACATTCCTTAAATAAATGCATAATTTTGCGCATATGTTTCTCATTTTTTCGTGCTCACTGCCAATGCCATTGGCGAGTACATCAATGTATTATTATTAATTTCATGCGGTTAATAATGTTTACCTGTCAACGCGCCGTTGGTTTTAATTTGTTTGTATGTTACATAGTTTGCAAATAAATGAGGCATAATTATGGGCGCTTAAGTGTGCCGGTTTGCGTTTGATTTGATTTTAATTTTGCCATTTGTTTGTATTGGCGGATAAATTGACTTTTGTGCGTGAATTGGTTACGAGAAATGTGTGATGTCTGGTACATGCCTGCCTTGAAAAGGGTGCAATCATTAGTAACACTTCGATAGCCAATCAAACACTAGCTTTTTGGAATCATAAATGATAAAGGCACCGCCGCTAAGTCTAGCAAGACTCGGAAAGTGGCAATTAACGTGATCAATTCCTTAGATTTGTCCATCATCATGACGGAAAGCCCACCCTTCTTGTTTATGATCCCATAAGCATTGGTTCGTAATATCAAAGCGTTCCAATATGTGGGTCGTGCTACTCCATAAGTTCGTTAAGCATCCAAGCTTTTATCAGCCAGCGCCAAGAAATTCGGCCTAAGGCAGAGCTTGCCCAATAACTGCGTAAGATTTTACTGTCGCTAATCAGGCACATGACCATGCTAGTTCGTCCGCTTAGAAGTTGCCCAAAATATCTTTATGACCTCTCGTTTAGAGTTTTCTAAAGATCAAATGGCGGCTCTGAAATTTTAAGAAAAAGCAATTGCTTATTTTTTGTTAAGCTTTATCTATAAAGCCTATTAGCTTAGCAACCTGTCGACAATTTTCATAGCTGTAAGTTCATATTCAAATATGCAATGGTCTGTGATTAACTCAGTGAGATGGGAGACCAGCATGTTTGCATGTATTTATTTACACATATAAAAAAATATTTATTGAGCCAAAAAGTAGTGGGTAGACACTGTGGCCAATGGTAATCATCTATTACCACCTCTGCTTGGTTGTAAGTCATACAGAGTCTGAGAAACCCTCCGGAAGCCCGGTGTAAGCAGTCGCGCCCAAACAGATCCTTTGAGTCTACACCACTTCCTTGCGACCCGTCGGTAGAAAGTACCTTCAATAACGAGAAAGACGCTTAAATATAGAGCCCAAAGTTATAGTCAAAATAAAGTCGACTCTGAAGTTAAAGGTAGGTTTCTTTGACAGATATCCCATTGAAAGTTATGTCAAAAAGCTGCTTTTATCTTCAGAGTCGACTTTATGTTGACTAGAAAGGGTCTAGTTCTTTAAAGTCCTAAGATTTTTCAATGTTAGTAAAATTTTATGGAACGCAATATTAAGAGGCATGTATTTCGAATAGTATGCTGGCAGTTGGAAGACTTCTTGGATTTAGGTTTAAGCCTTTTAGAAAGAAAGATTTGATCATCGCTGGATTTCAAGTTCCCTTCCCAAGTTTCCCCGAAGATATGGGGAAAGGTAATTGTCCCTAAAGTAAGAAAGACGGGGCGCAACAATGCTTACGACTTTCTGCCTGTCAACCCTCTGGGTTTCTCTAACAACTATTTTTGTACTTTCAATGGGATGGCTGTCAAGGAAAGCGATATAAGATAGGAAAAAAATAAATTAATCATTCAATGGGTCAAATCTCAGACTGTCAAAAAAAAGAAGTCGCAGGAGTTTTTGAGTGCTGAGTACTGAGTACTGAGGAGTGGAAAAAGAAGGTACCAAATGCCCTCTAATCCTGTAGTACAATTGGAAGGGTCCATAGACTACTACCTCCAATAATAAATTGATCCCAATCTTTGCACAAATTGGTACCGAATTTAGAATCTTTTCACAAAAACTGTCTTTAAGAGAGGCCTATAGACTCTGAAATAGTTCCGGCGTTTTCCTGGTTGTGCATCGAATGTGTAAAGCGGTGAAGCTGGTATCATCATATATTGCCTTCGTTGAGGACAGTGAAGCTACTATCAAAGTCCTGAGGTCGGTAGCAACTAACTCTGGCAACATATTGTAAATACATACTCGATACAGCGATATAATGGTTTTCCTGGGATTAATGTATGCAGATGATGTAAAACTTTATAAATCGTACGTTTCAAT
>NW_023458561.1:55026312-55029894 GCF_013731165.1 Rhagoletis pomonella | reverse complement strand
ACATCAATGCAAATATGCATTGAATCATTGCCATTCGATATATTCAATCCATAGCATAAAAGCAAACATATCGTTGGTGCTCTGCAATAACGGCACAACTCAAAATTTCATGTTTTTGGGTTATATAGCGGATTAGGTTTATAAATAACCATATTTTTCTGTGGCAAATCGACATAGGCTTAGTTTTTACCAATCCGGAATAGGCCCAGTTTTGCCTTTTTAGAAAAAGTCATAATTTGAAAGCTTAAAATGAATGACTGCAAATAATCCGGAATAATTACGTTCCAAGAAACACAAAATCTTTAATTGGCTCTACTGAAATATATGAAATTTTGAGTTGTGTCGTTGTTGCAGAGTACTATCGACATGTATGTAGGTGCACATTCCTTAAATAAATGCATAATTTTGCGGATATGTTTCTCATTTTTTCGTGCTCACTGCCAATGCCATTGGCGAGTGCATCAATGTATTATATTATTAATTTCATGCGGTTAATAATGTTTACCTGTCAACGCGCCGTTGGGTTTGGTTTGTTTGTATGCTACATAGTTTGCAAATAAATGAGGCATAATTATGGGCGCTTAAGTGTGCCGATCTATGGGAAATATGCGTTTGATTTGATTTTAATTTTGCCATTTGTTTGTATTGGCAGATAAATTGACTTTTGCGCGTGAATTGGTTACGAGAAATGTGTGATGTCTGGTACATGCCTGCTTTGAAAAGGGTGAAATCATTAGTAACACTTTGATAGTCAATCAAAAACTAGCTTTTTGGAATCATAAATGATAAAGGCACCGCCGCTAAGTCTAGCAAGACTCGGAAAGTGGCAATTAATGTGATCAATTCTTTAGATTTGTCCATCATCATGACGGAAAGCCCACCCTTCTTGCGTATGATCCCATAAGCATAGGTTCGTAAAATCAAAGCGTTCCAATACGTGGGTCGTGCTACTCCATAAGTTGGTTAAGCATCCAAGCTTTTATCAGCCAGCGCCAAGAAATTCGGCCTAAGACAGAGCTTGCCCAATAACTGCGGAAGATTTTACTGTCGCTAATCAGGCACATGACCATGTTAGTTCGTCCGCTTAGAAGTTGCCCAAAATATCTTTATGACCTCTCGTTTAGAGTTTCTCTTGCAGAGTTTTCCAAAGATCAAATGGCGGTTTGCACCTTTACTCGATTTGTTTAAACAAATTTAAGTAAAAGGTCTGAAATTTTAAGAAAAAGCAATTGCTTATTTTTTATTAAGCCTTCTTTATAAAGCCTATTAGCTTAGCAACCTGGAGACATTCTTCATAGTTGTAAGTTCATATTCAAATATGCAATGGTCTATGATTAACTCAGTGAGATGGGAGACCAACATGTTTGCATGCATTTATTTACATATATAAAAAAATATTTATTGGGTCAGAAAGTAGTGGGTAGACACTGTGGCCAATGGTAATCATCTATTACCACCTGTGCTTGGTTGTAAGTCATACAGAGTCTGAGAAAACCTCCGGAAGTCCGGTGTAAACAGCCGCGCCTAAAGAGTTCCTTTGAGTCTCTTCCTTGCGGCCCGTCGGTAGAAAGTGCCTTCAATAACGAGAAAGACGCCTAAATATAGAGCCCAAAGTTATAGTCAAAATAAAGTCGACTCTGAAGTTAAAGGTAGGTTTCTTTGACAGATATCCCATTGAAAGTTATGTCAAAAAGCTGCCTTTAGCTTTAGAGTCGACTTTATATTGACTATAACTACGGGCCTAGTTCTTTAAAGTCCAACGATTTTTCAATGTTAGTAAAATTTTATGGAACGCAGTATTAAGAGGCATGTATTTCGAATAATATGCTGGCAGTTGGAAGACTTCTTGGATTTAGGTTTAAGCCTTTTAGAAAGAAAGATTTGATCATCGCTGGATTTCAAGTTCACTTTGGTATAAATACCACTTTCGTCAACATCCACATATTGGGAATATAGGCCAGGTAGATATCGGCCCCATCTATCGATAATTTACAGATCTAATCTCTATCTTTACTATATGCCAAAGATATGGGGAAAGGTAATTATCCCTAAAGTAAGAAAGACGGGGCCCAACAATGCTAACGACTTTCTGTCTGTCAACCCTCTTGGTTTCCCTAACAACTATTTTTGTACTTTCAATGGGATGGCTGTCAACGAAAGCGATATAAGATAGGGAAAAAAAGAAATTAATCATTCAATGGGTCAAATCTCAGACTATCAAAAAAAAGAAGTACTGAGTACTGAGGAGTGGAAAAAGAAGGTACCAAATGCCCTCTAATCCTGTAGTACAATTGGAAGGGTCCACAGACTACGACCTCCAATAATAAATTGGGTAAGACCTACTCGATGATGTGATCCCAATCTTTGCACAAATTGGTACCGAATTTAGAATCTTTTCACAAAAACTGTCTTTAAGAGAGGTCTATAGACTCTGAAATAGTTACGGCGTTTTCCTGGTTGTGCATCGAATGTGTAAAGCGGTGAAGCTGGTATCATCATATATTGCCTTCGTTGAGGACAGTGAAGCTACTATCAAAGTCCTGAGGTCGGTAGCAACTAACTCTGGCAACATAGTGTAAATACATACTCGATACAGCGATATAATGGTTTTCCTGGGATTAAGGAAGCAGGCAGTAGGAAGGAATTCGAGAGATATGTAGGAATTAAAGAAAATTCCTGTTTTCACCAGTTGCGAAGCTGGATAGAGCAGCTACCAACAGCAAGTTGACTTATCTGCTCTCATATTGGAAAGTTCGACTTCTCACCAGAACGGAACGGAACAATGGAACATGGGCTACCAAGCCTCCAGGCTTTGGGGATTTCAGAGGAATCAGTGAAGAGCAGTTCTTAGGGAAGTGCACCACTTTCCGGAGAAAGCGACTTAATTTTCTGAAGAGCTGGTTTCTCGAGATCTTAGACAGCTGAGGGAAAACTCACTTATAGGGTCTACTAGGATTCAACTGAAATCCTTGGTATGTATAACAATGTAACTGTGCAACCTGATATTGAACTCCTTTTATAGAGCTTTCCGCCTAACTTAAGATAACCTTAAACTTCAATTTCGATTTCATTCGATTATGGTTATAGGTAACGATTAAAATTATGTTTACTATTACGATTTTTTTGTTTTTGTTTATATGTAGAGCATGGAAACCTCGAGCAGAATGTACGTACGGACAAAATTGAGTCATGCGCCTCTGTCCTTGCTACAGGGTACTCAACAATTCAAAATTTTATTTACAATATCCAACAAGTGTTCGGACGAATCTCTACTTAAAATACACGATGGAAATCAAAACCAATTTAATGTTTGAAACTATAAATCTTGTCTGTTCAATGTACAAGTCTACGCTGACAGCTGATGTCTTTGTCACTTATATATATATATTTTTTTCGTATTTATAAGTAAAAATCTTTCGGTTTCGCCATTTTTTCGATCAAAATTGCTAGCTTCAACCTAAATTTCCCCTTGAATCCGAATGTAAGCGAGGACACAGCATATAAACATACATACATACATATGTATATGTATATACCATTCCTTTACATATTTTAGCAACTTTCAAAAATTGGAAAGAAAGA
>NW_023458561.1:55025212-55026212 GCF_013731165.1 Rhagoletis pomonella | reverse complement strand
ACCAAATCAGGAAAAGTATTCAATCCAAGGACCATGGCTAAAATTATGTCCTTTCACATGATTGTTGGCTTCTTTGGCATACACTGAGATACTTGTGCAAATACTGTAACTATTTTGTGCATACATAGCCTTAAAAATAGACAGTAAATGCGCCTGGCTCATTGCGGGCTGCGACTACTTCAGCCACAACATTCCTAGCTCCACATATATACCTATGTAAGAAAAGTAAGATACATAACAAATTGTCTGCCTTTTAGTTCTTTGCCAAATAGGTGAGTGAATCAGCAAAACTTTAGTGTACACAATAGCAAAAAAAAGCGCACAGAAGCATACCAAAAACAGTGCGCTGCTCTCACTCACTTGCCCAGTATTACGTAAATTTCCGCTTTCACTGCCATAAAGCAGATATTTTGTTTGGTTTGGCCACCACTCGTATTGGCCTTTACTAGGCTCACTTTTTATGCGCATTGTTTCGCTTTTCTCGGTCCAGGCCATACTATGTAGCAAAGCCGCGCCGACAAACTGAATGATGTTGCCAAAATCGCAACGGAAATTGGGGTACATTAATTTATGGCCTAAAATAGCGTAAGCGAAAGAGCTGGAGGGGGAGAAGCCAAGCTGACGCTCATAAAGAGTGAAAAGGGATTTGGGCAAAATCAGCAAAATGAAAAACAAGCAACAAAATTGGCCATTGCCAGCTCGAGTTTGCCGTGAAGCATATTTGTACTTTCACATTCCGCCCTTTCGCCATTCACCTTCCACTCTCTTTCACTCATCCGCTCTCTCCGTAGTCACACCTTCATCAAAAAATGTTTATGGTACTTACAGAGGCATTGGCTTAGAAATAAAATTACATACATACATTTTCATTGTTGAAGGGTGGCCGTGCTGCAGCGCCTAAATGTATGCCAACCTTTATTGCAATATACGAATTTTATTCGCATTTTGCTATTATTTGTAGATTTTATTTTTGTTAGACTTTTTCTTTTGGGTTGGGGGG
>NW_023458561.1:54940148-55005212 GCF_013731165.1 Rhagoletis pomonella | reverse complement strand
CCATTCCTTTACATATTTTAGCAACTTTCAAAAATTGGAAAGAAAGAAATAAATACATAAATCAAGTTGATAATAAATCAATCAGCAACGCAGCAGAAAGACGAAACTGAAGGGCCTCAAAGCGAAAAAAGAGCAAAAAGTGTCAGAGTTTTTACTGATTGGCAAGATTGAAATGATTTTGAGGAGCGTGTCAGCAGCTGCTGCCTCAAAAAATGTTGTAAATTCTTATTCTTTAACTGCCGTGTAGTGAATAAATTCCTTTTTTACGATAATTTAATTTAAGCTACTCAATTCCACAGCACTGTGACTTGCTTTTTTCACTTGCCATAGCACATATCTGCCGCATGAAAGGCAATAAAAATTAAGCTTGCAAAAATTTGTGGAATAAAAATGAGCAAAAATGTGTAAAAAAGCACCATTTTCACCACCGCTACTGATGTAAAGTCGATAAATTGTGGTCAAAGTAACTGAAAAAAAGTTTGTAAAAAAAGCGAATGAAAAGAAAAGGAGAAGTAGTGCGAAGAAAAAAATACGCTTGCGCTCGTTATAAGCGACCATTTCAATGGGTTTAATGGTTTTATGATGATAAGCCAAGACACTTGCGAATATTTATGCGTTTAACAAGGCGGCTTGCTGCCGCTGCACAGTGGTCAATGAATTGAATTTAATGTTCATAATTCACTGGAGCCGTCATTTCTCAACCAATTTGATTTTTTTTGCATTTGCAAGAGACTAGTTGAGTCCGATTTTTGATTGTTTTTTTTTTGTTTATATTCAATTTTATATTTATTTTATTTTAGTGAGGAAAAAATGGCAATTTTGAAGAAGATCGATTCACCTGTCGCAGTTAATAAATTTTACAATTTTAAGTTCTTTCTAACAAAAAAAAAAAAATAATTAAATTTTGAAATTTATAAAAAAAATTCACTAAACGTATTTTTTGTTTTTGGTCTTTATATACAAAAATTGCTCTTTATTATACAACAAATTAATGATATATGCATACCCAAAATTTTTATAAAAACAAAAAAAATTAAAAAAAATATTTTGGTGACATTTTTTTTATAAATTTCAAATAATTTTTTTTCGTTTTCAACTAGTTTTTATTATGTAAAATTTATTAACTGGAACAGGAGAATCGATCTTCTTCAAAACTGCCATTTTTTCTGCACTTTGCACTAAAAAATTTAATATAAACAAATAAAAAATCAAAAATCGGGCTGAACTAGTCTCTTGCAAATTTTGTAAGCTTTTATTAAAAAAAAAAAAAAATAACAATGAATTTGGTTTGAGAAATGAAGTCACCATTGGATTATGAACATTAAATTCCATTTATTGACCACTGTGCGCTGTGGCTTGTCTGCCACAATTGATGACGTATGTACATATACAACTGCGTGTGTGGTAAATGAGTCAAGCGGTAGCGCTTGAACTCAACGAATTATGTATATAAAGATAATTAATAAAGCAATAATAGCGGTAAGATTAAAAAGTTGATAAGTGAAAATAATTATTTCAATTATAGTTTAGAATTTTTATTGCTTAGGGGTATAAGATACTGCATTATATTCAAATATACTTTTCGAACCAAAGTTTGATGAACTGTGCAAATTTTGTAGCATCCGTGTCAATGACTCCGGCTCTGCAAATATGATAGAATGCAAGATTGCGCAATCCCTTCAGCGATGACATTTCTCAAGTAAAAGTAAAGCATGCTGAATAGGAGGATAAAAAACTGCCAAAAACAGTAAATTTTCATAAAATTAAATTTTTAATAGAAAACGCGCTTTAATTGTTTCAAATTGTGAAAATATATGCACACTGGCGGCAAAAAGTATTGGGACAGCAAATTTTTCACAATATATGCAACAATTTTTTTTAAATTTTTTCCGCTAATTTTTAATAAAAATATGGTTCATTCTACAAGAAAAAAGCATACAAAATATATTTCCTAAACTTTGCTAGGAATTATCGTTGATTTTGGAAAATTTTTTTTCCAAAATACTTTATACGGAAAAAATGCAAAACACCTTCAAAAAATAAAAAAAATCTCAAAAATCAATGCGATTTTCGACAAACTCCAAACGTGCACTTTTTTACTAAAATTTAATGGGCTGCAAAACTGCAAATTAAAAAAAATTCTAAAAAATCTGATTAAAAAGTTGAAAATTTTGATGGAATTTTGCTGAATTTTCGCGAGTTTTGCATAAAGTAGTAAAAATATTGTTGCATAATTGTGAAAAATTTGCTGTGTCAATACTTTTTGCCGGCAGTGTATGATTTATGAAAATAATTAATAAACAAAATCTTAAAAACGGTGATTTTTGTGAAACCGCGAAGCTCACCGGAAATTGACTGCTAGAACATCATACAGCTCGACTAAAGACCGTATTGAATAATCTTTACAGCATTTCCATGTATGTGGTGGAAGAAGAGTTCATCCGGCCACTATATAAAATGAGAAAAAAACACCTGCACAGTTATTTCCTTTACCAAATAGATTACCTCTTATCAGCTGACATACGGAGTCCATCTGGAATTTCACTGAGGTCCAGGTGAGCTCCACCTAGTACTGCCCTCTGATTTAATCTAAGTACCTAACTTTATCTAGCCGCCGTAGATGCCATAAATAAATCCAATAATTTAGCAGTGACTTTTGATTCGTTCTTTATTTACAAACAAGCGGCTAAAGTTGCCCTCAACTACGAACCCTCAAAATGTGCTCCATTCTTTGCCGCTTTACAATTCCGGAAGCTATGTATATTGCCTTATTGACGCCATGCGCCACCACTTTGTCAGCATATCTTTTTATTATTTATTTTTTACATATTTTTTGAGGCCTTATGTACTAATATTTCAGGACATATGTACATACTTGTATGTATGTATGTATGTAGATTGTGCTGATATTTTAGACAGCGGTATTTTTTACATATAAACCAAGTCAAAAGTTATACATTCATGAACTTCAAACGTTACTTGGAGACGTTCTCTTCCACTTCATTCAATGATTGTATGTACATATGTCTCCCCTATTCGCTATTGCACTAATTTCGTGCTTGAACTCCTCGCAGAAGCTCAAGAAATCGATTTTTACTCCCACGCCAAAGAAAAAAAAAACAACCCTGTTATGCAGGTATGTATCTACATAAATAAGTACGTGCTGCAGAGGTAAGTAGTATACACACATACATATATTTTAATATGTACTTGTAACTCCAACTGTTGCCTCCCTTCCTATCTTTTATACCTACGCAGTCTCCCCAGTCTTCTATTATTTATATGTCTGTGCCTGCATACATATTTTAACTTCAACTTCAATTTATATTTCTTATCGTATATATTTATTCGTTGTCGTTTATTGCTCCACGCTGTGTTGCCTTTTGATAACTTAATGCACGCCAACGCCATCTTCGAGCCACAGCATACTCCCGCTCATTTCTATTAAAGCGTCTGTATATCGGTTTGACAAATAAGATGATACAGGTTACCCACATGTTAGTCATGTGACTTATGGGGATCTGAACGAAAGGGTGTCTATTTTTTCACATACATACAGTGACTCAAACAAATGACCACGTGTTGACTAATAAAAAGTTGAAGTTTCGACGAAAGTTTGTTGAATTTTACTAAACTTTGTATAAAGATTGAAACTGTGATTTATATGGTATTGGTTAAAGCTTGGATGGTTCAACACGTGGTCATTTTTTTGAGTCACTGTATATGTATGCATGTATGCATGTATATTTATGGACATATGTACAAATGGATTGTATTTATTTTGGTTATTTACATAGCTGTCATGTGTACATGTGCAAATTTTTTTTGTAATCCATTGGGTAAATATTCACTCGCAAGTGTCTGTTTAAGCTTCTTGTGTAGACAGAGGTGTCGGAATATATCCTTTCAATGTTTATTCTAAGATTTAAATGGGGAAAAGTGAAACATATTCCTGGATGTACATTTTGACTTCACATCCAACCTTGTCTATAATAACATTCCTGCAAAAGTTACATACATATAGTACTCTTATAGGCAGCATCCACGGTGCGTCTGACTCGCGAGTCATTTGTGTACGTGTTGACTCGCCTTCGACTACACACAGTTGAATCATTCAGAGTCATTCCAGGAGTCATGTCGGTGTAACTAACACATATTTATTTTCACAAATACATCCAAACCGACTTGCGAGTCAGACGCACTTTGTATGCCGCCTAATAGAGACCTTTTCAATTTGAATCAAGTTTTTTATAGGTTGCCCCAAAAACCAAGGTTTCGTCAGCGGGCTAAATAATTTGTTTTATGTCGCTATACTATCAGTCGTGGACTAACCCAGTTTAAGATGATTCTGAGCACTGCTCAGCTAATAGGTAATTTTATCGTCGCTTTATGAGCTACGTTTAGATCTAAGTTTAGTGGCTTTTTTTTAGCTTTGGACGACATAAAACATTTTTAATTTTTTGATTTTAACGACATGGCCAGATAGTCCTTAAGTACTCTGATGGTCTGAAATCAGTTTATGCATCTTAGCAAAACCACCGATAAGAGGCTGAGTTGGAGTCCCCACAAAGTCAATAGAGTGGAAAAACCGAATGATCATACATCCGGTTGTTGCTCACTCTGTCCTGGGTTGGTGGACAGACACATTTTTCCCTTTTACCGTCGTCAGGATATTTATGAAACCGGCTCTAAGCTTCCTTTTGCAATTAGCCAATGGTCGAATATCTTTAATTTCAAAGCACTTTCGACCCGGTTCAAAGAGCGTTTATAGTTAACTTTATCTAGGTCGCCGACGGACTGGTGAGAGAAGACTCATCGTCGCTCCACGCTAGGCCGAAACTATTTTGCGGACCCAGATTGGGTAAACTCAGAACGCAGTAAGCACTGGGAAGTGATATATGAATTACGTTTATTCTCCGATCGTGGAATATCATTCAGTGGATTCTGTCGTTTTCTAGCATGATGACCTGAACGTTCTGCGTCACTTGTGTGCTGGTACGACCACAAAAAAAAAGAATAGTAAACCTTTTCTGAATCATTGAATTTTATGTTGCAGGGTGCTCAAAAATTATGATTTTTAAATAGATCAATAGCTAGTTATATTATCTTATTAAACCAAAATTATAATGTCAGCATATCAACTTGAAATATTGCTTACGACTTTCCTTTTTTTAAAAATAAATTTGTGTGGGCTAACATCCCAGATATCAACAAGATTAAATTTCATAAGAAATAAATATGTATGTATTTCTGTCCGCAAAACAAGTAGCTAAGATAAAAAATTCATAACCTACCAGCAAGCAAACATTAAAGAAGTAATTTAAAATCTTACAACAACCCAGCACACTAACGCCGAATCAGAACTACTGCTAAATGCATTCGAAGCGAAAAATGGCAAACATATTTTTTTTTTATACTTAAAGCTCTTAATGCATATAAATTGGCGCGCTGTGGGCGCATTTAATTATGCCACTATTCACGTGCAACACTTTTGCCGCACACATGATGCTGTGTTGCGAAATGCAAGGTGTTGAGCCGACGAAGGCAACGGTACATGTACCTAGATGGATATGCAACGTCGTTGAAATGCGCTGCTGGCAGTGTGGCAGTGCGATTTATTGTTACTTTTTTATTTTGTGTAATACATTTTTTTTTTTTATTGTCTGTACAAAAGTAATGCTTTACATATGTACTATATGTATGTAACTACGTAAGTTTGTATGTACCTTGTGTGGCAGTTAAAAAGCGAATGTGCGCTCCTGCCGTCGAGTGCATCATAATTTTTAAAATTTTAATTCCGTAAGCCTACTAATAAATCATTTTAATCTCGCGTGTGGTAGTGGCGAGCATTTGCAATGTTTAAAAGTAATAAATAAATGCAAAATTTGGACAGAATATACAGGGTGATCCAAATAAATTATTTATTTTGCATTCATTATTTCAAACCCGATCACAGCCAGATGGTGGCACAGAATGCCCAGTTCACTGAAGGGCATTGAATCGCCATCGGTCTTACAAATGATGAGAATTTCACAAGTCGGATGAGAATTTCGGACATTTCACTTTAAGACTAGTTTCAACTGGATGAACCAGGTTTTCTGATTCAAGCTGACTAGTTACATACTTTTTTTATTGCATGTTAGTGGCATCGTGGGATATTGCAGTAAGAGCCATTTTAAGACATGTCAAGTCTTGCTTTCAAGTCTGCTCGGTTCGTAGCCTAAGGAGGTGAGACGAATGTACTCTTCCCCTCTCTCCTCGCCTCCTTCGCCCACGAACCGAACGGACTTGAAAGCAAGACTTGACTTGCCTGAAGGGGGTCTAAGGGTCGGTGCTTCAAAATGAAGTAGGAGCATTCAAATTTCAAACATAAATGGTTTCGCGCTTTTCCCTATTCTTAAATTTAAGATTCCAAGCCACTGGTTTCTGTCAAAATTCCAGCAATCAGCTATCTTTCAAGTAAATTACTTTTAGCGTAAAATGTAGAAATGTATGGAAAATGTATGGAAAATTTTATTTTTGAGCCCTTTGTCTTACAGCGGTCGACGAGAGAAGGATTCCAGATTTCTCTAGATGTTGCTGCCTTTAAAAGGCAATCGATTTAATTTTGCATTCCATAACCTAAAATGTAACTAGTCAGTGGTATTCAGGTATGAAAATAACTTGATATTAAGACTAAGAGCTCATGCTATGAAGATACTAATTGTCCCCCTTTATATCGGAAAAAGTTTAAAAAGTGATCAGTCACTTTAAAAAAATAAAAATAAATATTTACGACAGCTGCGATACGAAGCTGGCTTCTCAGGTTTGTAGAGCGAATACTCTCTCTGCGTGCCAATGCCGCACATGAAATTTCATTGTCTAAGTGCCTGCATATAATTAAATCGTAAATTGCACCCGTTATTGATGAGTCGGGGACTAATTGATCTCCAGTAATACCCGTATGAGACTAGTAGCAACCAATTTGTGCCTAATAGAGCCCGATTGAGACTAATATCGGAATACTCTCTTTATAGATTAGTCGCACAATTTTTTTGCAAGGTTACTTCTTGCTTTGTGGTATGAGTTTGTCTAAGGACCTTGTCTACGAGCAGACAATGGTGTCAATGCCATTATTAAAGAAGCCATTCTGTGGAAAAGGAAAACATATCGGTAGACAACCGAATGGTACTGAAGGCGACAAAACCCAGAGAAATCAGCAAATGTGTCAAATACATAAACATCAAAAAAAAAAAGGAAAGTTGCTGTTGTTGCTACAATTGTGGATGCCTGCTAATGCACGCGCAATGACAGAGAAAATTTGTTTGGTATCTGATGCAAAAATAAAAACGACAGTGAACTCGAAAATGGTGTGGAAGGACAAAATTAGGGAATAGGAAGTGCGGTTGAACAAATAACTGCTGCGGGAAAATTGATAAGTATGTATGTGTTGTTGTGGTGGGCGTAAAGAAAGTGAAATGGCTTTGAAAAAAAAGAAGCCTCACACGCGTCTGCTCACGTACTGCTAGTCAGATGTTGGCGTGTAAAGCCACAAAATAAATATAAAAAAAAATTCTATACCGAACAATAGAAAGAATCTGATATCAAATAAAGCAAATAGCGGGGCCTTTGGAACACAAGCACAGTAAATAAAGTGTTTATTGGTTTTGCAAAATTTGCGCGCGCATAGAAGGGCTTGCATACATGTATGCACGTATGTATGCATGTATGTATGTATATATGTCAATATTTGCCAATTCTCGCCTAAGACAACTTTTGTGTCATTTTATTTTACTTCAGTCGATTTTTTTCCTTTTACAACACGAACAATTTTTTGCAATTTGCCGCAATTTACAATGCCGCTTTTGCTTGTGATTTGTTTTTATGTTTATTGCGACATTTATGTGTTTACGAGTGTGCGTGCTCCAAGAAGTGTTTGCGCAGCGTTCGAGCAAGTTTATCTCTGACGAAGATAATATACATACTTACACTTACAGTGGCAGTCAAAAATGGTTGAATGGTGTTTTGTTTTTAAAATTTACAATGTTTTTCAAATTAAATTTTTTTTTGATATTTGTATATAAAAACATGGTTCATGCTTTAACAAAAATCATATAAATCACACTTTCAAACTTTATACAGAATTTAGAAAATTTTTACAAATTTGTATCTAAAAATTTCGAGCTTTTTAACCAGCATTTTTTTAAATTTTTTGGGTATGCAGTTAACAGGATTATAAAATTTTAATAAAATTAGAGCAAGTTTTGAGCGGCTAAAAAATCTTTTTGATTTTTAATAATTTTTTTTTTTTACTGACGGCTTTTTCGTTGTTTTTTCTTATAAAAAGCGAAATTTAGGAAAACTGGCACTGACTTTTTTATTTGTTTCGCAAAAGGTCTTGCGCACAATCTTCCAAAAAAAATTTATATTTATATGGAAAAAAAGTGCAAAACGCGTTCAACAAAAAAAAAATATTAAAAGTAAATACGATTTTTTAGCCGCTTAAATCTTGCACAAATTTTACTAAAATTTTATAATCCTGTTAACTGCATACCCAAAAAATTTCAAAAAAAAAATTCTTGTTAAAAAGCTTGAAATTTAGATACAAATTTTTGGCATTTTTCCAAATTCTGTATAAAGTTTGAAAGTGTGATTAATATGGTTTTTGTAAAAGCATGAACCATACTTTTATAAAAAATATCAAAAAAATTATAGCTTGAAAAAAATTTCAAATATTAAATACGAAACACCATTCATCCACTTTTGACCACCACTGTATCTGGTTTTTTCTTTTAAATATGCGTCTCCCTTCGATTTTCTTTTTGTGATTTCTTTAGATTCAACTTTACATATTCACACCGCCTACAAGAAAGTTGAACTTTTTTCTTAATTTATTTCTTCGACACCTACGACATCACGTACATAGTACATAACTTATTGTTACGCACAAATCAACTATCAAAGTGCCAGCTCGGTACAATTTATTGTTGTAGCCGCATTTTATTGCTCTTGGTTTTGTCATAAAAATTCTCATCTATTTGTTTTTCATGTCGCCCTAGAATACAACAAAGTTAATTGCTCAAATTTATTTATCAGAAATCAGCCGTTATTTAATTTGAGTCAAAGGCTTTAGAGTCCACAAACACGAAAACTTGCGATTAGCAGCTGGTTAACGACAATTTTCATTCGTCAGAGTTCTGGCAACATATCACTTGTAGCAAGAGTCTTTGGCTCTCACACACTCTTATCATGGGATGGAATGGACCAGAATACACTCGGTCGGAGGGAGTTATCGGAAATAGGATGCTGATACCACTTAAACCATTCAGTCCGCAGCCTTCTTACAAATAACAGGATTAGCCGTCACAGAGCGGTAGCGCGAAACCTTCTGTCCTCCGCTAGTTTTGAGTTTTTCAGCGGGCAGGAAACCAATCATGACAGAACTGGGTTTGGAACAGAGGAATTGTGACGCAAGCTGCCAGCCCTCGGACTAACCGAGTTTTCGTGAAATCAAATCTTTACTCAGCGTTAGTCCTCCAGTCCACGTAAGCACGTAAAGCAATCTCCTGGCTCCTGTATGACAGATGCATGTGAGATTTATCGTGAGTACCTGTAATTAAACTCAACCTCACGGTGCTCTTTTTAGCACAACGAATCAATTCATGCCTTGATCAGCACCCTGAAATGCAAGCACTTGGGCTCCAGTTGGCAGTGTGTGGTTGATACACTCGGCCCACCTTGGTAGGGCCGAAGCCTACCTAAAGTTACTGCCGTTCTGTGGATCCCGGCACCCGGTTGCAATGCGGATTTAGGCCTCTGAGTTCCACCAGTTGAGTCTCCACCGACTCAAGACTGATAGCTTTTGGCAGGGTACCCCGGGGTTGTCAAGCCCGTAGTTCCCATTTACGCGGAACCCCCTAGGGGCGCTCCTGTATTACAGTGAGAATATTGCAAGTTCTCTGGATCATCATCACGGGACGTTAGGCGGAAAACTTCTCGTCTCTCTCCACAATCCAAGTATTCGCCGGGCTCGATACTATTGGCAGCATAAAAATCAAACCTGGTAGGCCGTCTTGCTGCGCTTCGTTTTGGCGTTTCAAAAGTTAAATTCGCCTTCTACCTAGAAACTATGACTCTCCCTCACTTCCGGCAATAGCAATCTCTACTTTTAAGTGCTATCGTTAGACCAGGAAAAACTCTCCCCTTCTCGAAAAATGAAGGTAGACCCAGAGGTCTATGACAGATAACTTCTTCCCAATAAACTCCCATTTTCAAGTACAGACTCTGTATACGAGTAAAAAAGTATAGCCTTGCCCATCTCCTCCACATGATGCGCCCCCTCGCCTAAGCGCTTTAGACTTCTGTAGAAGTTGACTCTGCGGGTGTGTTACCACACAGTAGAGTATAATTCACATGTTCATCCAGTAAATCGTTCGTATAATATTTCTCTCAAGAAATCCAATGGCTTCCTCATCGGATGTGCATAGGTATTCTCCATGCTTCTATTGGACCGTCTGCCAAGATTAGGTATCAGCTATACACGAAACGTTTTAACACCTACAATCAAGGGTAGTGCAATACAAACAATTTCATTTTCCCAGGCAGTGAGACAGATGAGTCGAAGCAAAAATCAGGACACTCGCAAGAGAGTAGAGCCTATTCACTTAAAAGTTTAATATTAAAGCTTGAGCGCCTCAACCTGCAACGCTTGAAAAACCTGTAATGGAGCTTCAGCTTTAACGTCTATGTATATGTCACTATGTTAATATGTGAACGTGTAACGACATGTTTACACGGCAAACAGTTTATAAAAGGTCAGTTATGTAAAAATTAGCACATTCCGCTGGGTTCGAGATATTGTAAAAAATCTCTCCTGGTCTATGATTATGAAATTAGGTTTTTATCTGACTTAGATTAGGGCTGTGTATTCGAGTATCATTGGATATGCATTAATTCCAGATATTCTGTTCGAATATCCGAATATTAAGAAATTCCGGATTTAACTTCGGGCTGTTATTTAGGTACAAATTTGGAAGGGAGATGTTATTTAAACCGAGATGTTTGATTAGCGTGTTTGTATCCCCTTATCACGCCGATTTAAAACTTGCTTTAATATATCAGTCTCTATTCTGTTTAGTTTTTTTTTTTTGACTTATTTGTTGTATAAACAAATGAGCGACATAAAAGTTAGTTTTAAACAGCGAAAGTTCTATCACAAAATGTTATTGTCCTAATAGACAATATCTAAAAAACGCTTCAGTGCCTTAAGTGGCACAAGGTTTTAAATCAATCGGGCGATTATACCTTTAATACCTTTGATACCAATACCGAGAAATTTATGAGGCTACTGTTTGAAACCAAAAACAAAAAGTTTTAACATTTAGGCATTCGTGCCCATTTAGAGCAGCAATATATGTACATATATATACAAACACGCAGTATATACAGTACTCAATAAAACAAGAAAAGTGGAGGGCATTTAAACCTGAAAAAAAAATGTAATACTCGTAAAGCAATAAAAATCAAAGTTCCAAAAAGTTCTTGCAACCGTTAATCAATCAGTGTATATCAGCACATACACACCTCCAGCTACCTACCTAGCCGTTTAGCCGTTAAAAATGTGTCAATTAACAATTTATCAACACACCAAGCAGCGCAACTGGCTGCTTAAATTTATGGATGCATGACAATAGGTGACCCAAATCGTGCACTTCCAGTGATGAGACAAATAAGAGGAGAGTGGAATATGAGGTAAAGCTCAGGTAGGCGAGTCAAGTCTAATGAGAGCACAGACGATAATGAATGGATATAAAAAAAAACTGGGAACAACAGATAGCATTTAAAAGTCAAATAAATTAGAATTTACAACATTGCATTAACCTTTCTTCAATAGTTATGCTCGCAGTTAAGTGATAAGCCGAAAGGCAGTGAATGAAAAGATATAACCATATAAACATACACACATACATAATTATGTAGTATATTAGGGCGGAATAATTTGTTTCGAGCAAAAGTTTCGAGGAAAGTGTTTAGCAAATTCAAATTCTACGATTAATTCTAAGCAAAAATGGCGGACCAACTACATATTTATATAACATAAATGAAGTTTGGCCCTCTCAAAAGAAAAAATAATAGGTATATTGTAACTGGTCAAAATTTATTTTTCATTGTACCAAAAAAACTTTGTAC
Organism: Rhagoletis pomonella; assembly: GCF_013731165.1. NCBI lineage: Eukaryota > Metazoa > Arthropoda > Insecta > Diptera > Tephritidae > Rhagoletis > Rhagoletis pomonella. The sequence continues at coordinate 54,993,044 of NW_023458561.1, read as the reverse complement.
GAAATAAATAAGCATCACGAATTTTATCAATGTCAAGGAGCACAAAAAAATAAATTTCGTCAAAAAAAAATTTCGTAAAAAATTTTTTTTTTCGCAATTAAATTACTCCGCCCTAATGTGTAAAATGGCTGTAGATAAAATACTATATTGTTAGCACTGCTACCTAAAGCTCTTTTCAAACGAAGTTAATGTGGCTCATTTGCTTTTATGTTTTCGCCCTTTTACAGATTTATCAAAGAGCAAATATGGAAAGTGATTTAAGGCGGCACAAATACACACGCACTTCGGAGTCGTGCGTGAGCCAACCAAGTGCGCATGGCTGGAAGAGTCGCATGCAAAGAAGTTAAACAAAGGTGAGTGCTTGATTACTTTATTCCCACTAACTATTTTCTGTTGACGTGAGTGACTCACACTAATACAAGCGGTGAGGGGTTTCATCCCGGACGGACGTTAACTGCTTTTTGATATGTTGCCAACACCTCACCGCGCGCGCAACCTTACCTTTCTGAGATGTCAAATTTAGAATGATAGATCGTTTGGCTAATGATTGAATATGCAAGCTAGCTAGTTAAACACACTTGCATATTTATTTTTATATAAATGTCCATACACATAAGCATATATGTATGTGCATTAAGTGCACACCTTGAGTGGTAGGTAACAACTTTTCGTTGCGCACCAACACTCACACACGCCCTCGAATATCGTTTGTTATTTGTTGCTTTTGTGGCATGAAAGGCGTGATATCAAGACTAGCTTGCCTGTAGCCCCCAAACTGATTGACTGCTTGCCTCGCTGGCAGCTTTGTTGGTTTGATAAATTATTGCAACGCTACCTAGAACCTCAGCCAGAATTCTTTACTCGGTTGCACATTCGTTTTTATTTAATCTTAACTTTTGATATTTATGCTCAATATTGACAGTTCTCAGTAATGCGTAAGAAATGAGGGAAAGATACATAGCTTTGTGCATTGAATGTGGAATAAAACATTTTATATAAGTGTAAAGAAAGCATCGCGTTTACAAACTTTTCCACAATCTTTCACTTTTTTGAAGTTCATGGTGTTAACTTTTATAAGCTTAAGCTGCTATTGTAGCATCCAAAACGAGGCTCAACTTCACTAGGCAGCTTATTGCGTTCGATTGGTAGTGGGCTGTATGAAAACGCAGTACATTATTGGCTTCATTGATAAGACGCTTTCCTGTATAGTCTTAAGGTGAGAGTTGGCAGCAGCGGTGCTGCAGTGCCATTAATCAATCTTTAGCCGCCTACACCTCACACTTTCAAATTTGTTTCCTTTTCCCGAGTACACTTATCTATCAATTTGAACTCATTCGATTAGCTTATTTATTGAGTGAGCGTTGTGTTGTTAGTTTAACATTTTATTAGGTTGATGGAACGTTGCCTTTTGTGTATTTTTCGACTGCCTCAATCAGTTCTAGTGCAAAGAATGCATGCAAATGCATTTGAAATGGTTATAAAAAAAATAAGAAATAAAAAATTGGTTGTTGAAAAAAAAGGTTTTAATTGTCCTACAGTTCTATCAGGAACTTAACACTTCCTCTTACCATTTATTTTGCAGGCCGTTTAGTTGTGCTAAACGCTAAAAACCAGGTGATCAGCTGATACTGCTGATAGCTTGCCGACTCGGGATCTGGAAACTCCAGCATTCTCGGTGCCTTCGATCTCTTTCCGGGTAGCACGGATCACTGCGTGCCTAGCCTGGCACCAATTAGCTCTTTCTCAACGCATATCCTATCTATGGACGAGTGGATAGAGCGCGGTTGTTGAAAGAAGGCACCGGCGAACTTTTACACAAATGCGTCGAAGCTTGAGGGAAGGATCGGTGGAGGGGTTTTCCCCAGAGAGCTGCTGCTGGGGCACGATGGCGCTAAGTGAAGTTAGCATCTACTCAGACAATCAGATGACAAACAGATCCCTGAGCTCACTTGTGTTACGCTCAAAGCTTATTGGGGAATGTCTTAAATCGCGCCGATGCGGCACCCTTGAGAAACTATCACCAATAAGAGAGATGGTGGGAGTTCCCTTGTCTACTTGTGGACTTCTCTTGGGAAGATGGACCTCGGATCAACTTAGCGAACGCTGGAGAAAAACCAGGGCATTCGCTACGGCGACATCTTTCTGGCCAAGGGTTGACTGGAGGCGGTACGATTTTTAGGGGTTCATGCAGTGAGATTAAATACATATCTTAGCGGACCCGCTTTGTCGAAGCTATATGGAGGACGACGAGGTGCAGTCATTCAGCATTTTCCCCTAGACTGTCCAGCTTTTGCTATATATCGCGGCTTAGACACTTGGGTTCATGCTCTCTGGCAAGTCCGGGGAAGGTCTCCGGCATTAAGATTGGCCGCGTCGTCCAGTGCATTCTACTAGTCCCAAGTGACAAAACAGATGCAATCAGGTGATATCTTTTCATGTTGTCAACAGCGTTGTTTTGCTTTGCTTTGCCTCACGTGCTGTCGCGGTCGATTTGCTCTTTTTTCATTGGCCATTGCGGTTGTGTCTGCTTATAGGTGTTCCGCATATAGACGGTTGTGAATAAGGCCACGATTTGTCTGAGTTTTTATGACGTTAAGCCGGTTAAGGTTGAAGACCCCGCTGAGATAGTCTACTGCCGCTTTACCGTTTTTCAATATCGACTAGCACATTCCGTCAGGACCAATATCTTTGGATGGTTTTTTCTGGCCGACTGCCACACGAACTGTGCTGCTGGTGAAAGTAAGAGACGCATTGCTTTTTGACACTTTGTTCAACCTTAAGATCACTTGGTGATTGGCCTTATCTACAGAAAAAATGCAGGCTAGATTGTCGACTGAAATAGCTCGTAGATCGTCTTTGGTAAAACAGGGCTCGATTACTGAATGAAATGTCCACTCAGTCATTCCGCTTCATCGGTTTAAAACCACCGGCGGAGTGCTCTTTCCACTTTTCCGCTTAAGTTGGCCTACCAGTCGTCGAGTTTCGAACTTGGCATCGTTTATGCGAGGATTCCCGGGGTGTCGATCTGACATAGATAGCTAAAAATTTGGGTGGATCTCCATCATGCGTCCGAACAGGTTGAAGTGAGTTGACCGCCTTGGGAAATTGGCGATGGGCAACATGAATTATGACTGTATGGATTTCTGTTCACAGAGGTCCTTTCGCATCCATACCTTAGGAAAAAGAAACGAAATTTAACGAAATACCTTTTCACTTCAGCGCTAAAATACACTCAACAAAATATTTCTCGTTTCTTCATTCAGTACTTATTCCACTTATTTCTTTCCCTCTCAATCTGGATCCTATAATTTCTTCACCAACAGGTATTTACCATTTCGTTTGCCGGCTAAATGCCTCCAATAATTCTGTGTTAAGCCGTCTCATTTTCAAAAGCAGCCACTTATGTGCAATTTGAACTGTCACCGTGTTATAACAAGAATAATTGCCAATAATTTCAGCTCACCTGCCAACCTTTCGCTTTGCGCTTCATTTTCCTCAAAAAAAAAAAACACTGCCGCTTGCCAGCATAGTGCAACATCAATTTGCGGCCCAATTACCTGAAGTATGCATTTTGTTTCCTTAGCTTCTCCGAAAATTATCGAATTGCAATGCGCCAGCTGCTGCTGTTGCTGTTGCACATTGTACTCAGCCAGAAATGCGTGCATCAGGCTTTAATTAGGGTTTAGTACTTTTTCTCGTCTCTCATTCAACTTTTGGAAATGCAAAGTGGCCATGAAATCCGCCTTTTTCATGGCTGCAATCTTTGAAGCTTTGCTTCATTGTTCTTAAGTAGTACGAGAGGTAATTTTGTACGCCAGCTGGCAAGCGGCGAAACATTTTTGCATTTTTGGGTAGACGTAGCAATGTAGACAGCAGAAACAGCACAAGTGACATGGCATACAGCAACAAAAACATGAAACTAATTTTTTTTCTTTGTTTTGCAAAGTAAACATAGCACAAGATTTGCAAATTTTGTCAAGTTGCAAGCTGCAGCGTATTTTTTTTCTTTCGTTCCCAAATATTTTTGACTACATTTTTGGTTAGCGCTCCGCTTGCTTGCAACATTGCAGGCATACAATATGCAACTTCCACTACAACTGCTTTGCAGTCTAATTGGCTTAAGCATGCCAACGGCGCGCGGCGTTGCCAAATCTCTGCCTTAGCGGCGCATTAAGCTGCCACAGACGTGCGGCAACTGGCGACGGCGGCAACAACTTTAACAGGATGGCTATGCGTCACGCTACACCAACACGGTCAGGGCGTGGTCATGCCGCACTATAATTTCGCAATATGTGGCGTAAATAATGAAGTGAAATTCACGATATTTTGAGTGGAGGCATGCAGCAGCAGCAGGATGCTGCACTCGCTGAGTAGCCAAGTTGTTGGATTTCTTTTTGTGGATTTTGCGTTTTTTTTTTTTGGTTGCTTCAACTTGGCAGCGCTTTGAAGTGGCATATCAGCCGCTACTTAAAAAAACAATGTTGCTGGCTGCGTGGCAGAAGAAGTTGCCTCATTTTGGTGTTTTGGTGTTGCAGCCGCAGCCAAAGCGAAAGACAGCATGATAGGTAGAAAATGCGTTGAGACAGCAAAGTACCTACTATAAAAACGGCCACTCATTTCGTTAGTTAGGCTCATGAAAAATCGATTTGGCAAAGAGCCAGCCAGAGAGGTGTACCTACTGAAATGCGATAAAGATAAAAGTGGACTATCAGCAGGGCAAGCAGCCAGCAGGGGGACATTGTTAGCTACACATAGAAGAAACTTCTATACGTACATATGTATGTATATAAAACAAGTCATCTTGGCAGTAGGTGCATATTCCGTTTCTTTCATTTTTGATCATTGCACTCCAATTCAAGTTGGCATTGTTTGCGCTTATTTTGCAGAAATTTAATTTGAAAATATCCAAATATCCTGCCTCCACCGCACACACTGTCCACCACACACAGGTTCTGGAGGGGCTAAACAAACTTTTACTTGTCTACTTCCGCTGTTATCAGCTACTTGTTTCCGCTAAAGGTTGAAAAGTAAACAAAATAAAATGCTCCGGTAAGGCAGGACCGAACTTGTTTGTCCAGCAGCTCGCGTAAATAAATAACAAAACAGCAAAGGCATCAGCTTACACATTCTCATACAAGTGAGACAATAAACAAATTTTGCAGCACGTATTTAGGCGCAGCCAAAAATGTTTATTGCCTCTCATGCCAGCTAAGGGCGTCAAGCTCCTAAGGGAGCTGTGCTCTACCATTTTCCAACCGAATGTGTTTTGTTGAATTTATTTTTCTCTCTCGCCGCTCTCCTTTAGCCTCTTCTCTTCTTCCTGCAAGCTTTTGCGCCTAAAAGTTTACTCCTGCCACGCTAGCTTAATGCCCGTCCGCCCATTGCCTTTGTGATAAATGTGATAATTATTGTTGTTGTGCTCAGGCTAGGCTATCTCGCGCATTCAAGCAAGCGCGCCTAAAAGTTGGCAATAAATGTTCGAGTGCTACAGAAAGTTACATACGAAATTTAAATATTGCCTTGTTCTCATGCAACTTGACAGCTGAATTATTTTGTTTGCATTTTACTTTGTGACACTTTATTTGACAGGAGACAAGATAATACAAAATGTTGTGAGGCAACTGCATTATTGGATTTTTGTAGTTTTTTTTTTATATCTAAAGAAACTTGAAATATATTTTTAATAAGTCCACTATTGGCATTCATAAATTACGAAAACTATCATGGAAAAAATATTTGGCACGTCGTTTACGGGTAAAATATTGAAATAATGAAACCAGAAAGAAATTTATATACTTGATCTTACATATTTTTGGGCGCACTATTTGTCAATATAGAAATTACTTACGTATATATGTCTGTATATGAAAATGTAGAAGTAATAAATGACATCCAAGTCGTACAAATTTGTTTGCAAATTCAAAGTGACTCAAGAACAATAACTAAATATGGAGCTAATTTTTTATATTTTAGCTATAGATATAGGGCTTGGAGAGTAGTCAGGGTGCGTATGTATGCCGATCGAGCTCGCCCTGCTCATGCTTGTACGGTCAATAGCGAGATACTTCGAGTGATGGTAGCTCTCTCTTCATTATTTTTCCCCCATGGGGTTAACCCCATAATTAATGGAGAGTTCGACTGGTGGAATGTACTAATGAAGACTTCGACTGGTCAGAAAAATGGAGCGGGTACAGCAAGCCGCCCCCATTGAAATTAGCAGGTCATTAACGACCGCCGACATCATTGATTTGGCTGCAGCAACACTGAAACAGAATACTTTTGGATGCTTTAAGTATACCCCTGATAACACGGACCGCTCTACATGCCTAGACTGGCACCAATGCGCTTATTATCCACTCTCATCTTCCTCACAGGGAAGCGCATTTAACGCAGATACTGCGAGGTACCAGTGAAAGAGTCTTTTAAAGGAAGCCTTCCGTAAACCTCAAGACTAAGCTTCGGCGACCGGATGCGATCGAGCGCCGCCTTACAAAACTTATAAACGATTTTCCGAAAGAATAGGAAGGTAAGCCGTCATTTGAGTTGTTTCCGCCTCTTCTCGTCTGAGCAGCACGTAGACGATTATGATCGGTTCCAAACCAAGAGTAAATACAATTTTGAGCTCCAAGACTTATCATTATAATAAAAAATTCCAGACCCGTAAATGGCGATCCATCAAGTCTTATCATTGAGAGATTAAAAAGCAGAGTCGATCGATTCTACAAATTTGTGCAAATATACCAATCGTGTGAATTGGCCTTAAGTCCCTCAAGTACTATTTAACACGTTCGTTACCATAAGGTTTTTTCCTGTTAGAGTTACTTTATCAAGGTCAGTCAATTGGTGAAAAACAACACAAGCACTACAAGGAGAGTTTATTAAGAAATCTTGCAAGAAAATCTATGACTTTTCAAGTTCGTTTATTCGTTCCATAAATAAAGTCACCATTTACTTTTTCATGTGTGTGGTCAACTTAAGTCTAAAAGAACGTAAAGTCTCTTAAATTTCCCTGGTGCACTCCTGTTTCCTCTTTGCGACGCTGTTCTTCTTTTAACTTCCTAGTTCTATAAATATTCGTATACTCGAGGATAATTTTCTCAAATGCTTGTTGCATGAATTCTAAACAATCATGCCACAATAGTGCAGCGATTGGCTATGCAAAAGTGTTTGTACCTCAAGCTAAAGGAGTAATCGCGTATGCAAAACAGTTGCCAGTGGCTACAAAATATTGCTGAAGCAGCAATGAAATCATAAAAATATATCAGCGCAATTTTCGTAATTTATTTATGTATGTATCAGCACATGCAATTTTCAAAAAAAAAAAACGATGTGTACGTAATAAAAGCCGCCATTAGTACGCGAGCGCGCTTGCAACGTGCAACTAATTAAACTGAAATTGCATTTCTTACGCCTGCCAAGAGACTGGCTCGTGTAGCTTCGAGGCCTTCGTTTAGCGGTCAAGCAGCAACAGCAAAAAAAAAACACAAAAGAAGAACAAAGGTAATGAAATGCATTTAGTGGTAGCCGCAATCAACACGATCTACAACAAATTATGGGCACTTTTGGTGCATTTAAGAGCTGGCCAAAGGAGAACAAAAGCAAGAGGCATATATATGTGTATGTATATGTATAAAATAGTAATCGCCACAGTCAACACTTTGCTTAGCAAAAGTGCCTTGTCCCCTACTACAACATCTTATGTACGATAGGGTGGTCCAAAAATACATGCCGGGAGGAAAAACGTTTAAAAGGTTAAGCTCCCTGGTATTTTTCTAAATGACAATAGAGAACGATCGCATTTTTTTATCAAACAAAAATTTATTTTTAGAACTTTTTGGTACAAATGGTATATAATTCTTGAAAGCCAATATGTTTCGATCGGAAAGCTGTGTTCTTTAGTAGACTTCCAATAGTAATACCTACTATTTATATAGATTCTAAAAACCCCCGAAAGAATATGCAATGGAGGAACCCATAAAAAAACGTTAGTAATAAATAATAGTAAAATAAATAATTGGTTATTATTACTGGAAGTCTCCCGAACAGAAACAGAGTTTTCCGACGGAAAACATTAATTTTCAACAATTCTATAACATTTCTACGAAAAAGTCTCTTTTTCCCATATGAAATACAAGTAAAACTTCACAGCAGGGACCGAAGATAACAGTTATTGATGAAAACTTTCATTAAAAAATTCACTATGAAGGAAATGCTCTACAACTAAGTGATACATACCAATCTATTTTTTTTTTCACCGAGACTCAAATTTGAAAGAATTTTTTTTTTTTAATTTTTATGCAAAAAAAAAATTATTTTTGATTTTTATTTTACAAATCCAAAATAACAATTATTTTTGATTTTTATTTAAAAAGCTTTCAAATAGCAGTTATTTTGGATTTTTATGTTATATGCCTTAGATAACAGTTATTGAAGACTTTTATTTATAACAGTCATCAATAAAGATCAGTCACCGACTTTTATTTTTTAAATCATATATATAAAAGTTATTATAATTTTTCGCAGTTAAAAAGGTGTTGGAGAACCAAAGTTTACTACGCATTATACAAATGACTTTTATAAATTTGATTTTAAAAATAAAAATCAGTTACTGATTTATATTGATAACTTTTATAAATAAAACTCTTCGATAACTGTTATCGAAGATATTTAATTTAAAAATCAAAAATAACTGGCATTTGTAGATTATTTGGATAAAAATAAAAAATAATTGTCATTTTGGATTTATACAATAAAAATAAAAAATAAAAGGAGTAATTAAATAAAAGGAGTAATTAAATAAAAGTCAAAAAATAATTGTTAAAGAGTGATTTTTTTTAAATAAAAGTTGTAACTGTTACGGTGTGTGCTTCATGGACTTTGAGGAAGTTCTAGATACAATTTTGTTTGATTTAATTTTTGTTTACCCTTTTTTCCATTTAGAAAAATCCTAGGGGTCGGGGGCTTGCCCTATTTTGGGACCACCCTAATGTTTGATATATACAGAAAGATTCCTCTCCAGCTAATCACGATTTTTTCTGATCAGCAGCACTCCCGTACCACCGTTTGCCCTTCGGTCTGTGGCTGCGCGTAGGCAGTGGTCGCCAAAGCTAGTCTCACTGCCGTCGGCGCCCTTACATGGCGGTATTTTGTTGTAATTTGCTAGATGATGCCACATTCAGAAGTCCGCGCGCACTACATACATCCACATACATATGTATGCTAGACATGCTCTTGAACTTAGTTTTCCATTTTTTCTTGTGTCCGCAATTTTTTGTGTCTCCGCAAGGCATTTGCATGCATTGCTGCCGCAAACCACAGACATATTTGCCACCGCCGCACGATCGTGTTGCATATGCCGTAGCGGCAATGAGTTGCAATTTATGATCACAAAGTGGCACTCGCGCCACTTCTTCGCCAGTATGCAAATGCAACAGCGTTCGTGTGTGAGGGGTGTGTGTGTGCGCACCCTTTCTCCTGCATACATAATATGAACATATGTATGTACCTGCAGCCCATGCAACTTCTATGTACGTATATATGTATATCGCGTAGATCGGGACGCGCGCATGCATTCGTAATTAAATTCGCTAAATGAGTGGCACATTCTTGTTGCCGATGTTGCAATGTTAATTTTTTTGTTTTTTTTTTTATGCAACTCTCCATTGCATGCGCGCGTGCAACAATTGCCATGTGTGGCACACTTACTGGAGCTGCGCTGTTGTTTGTGGAAATTTGTTTGTATTCTTAGCTGTTGTGCGTTGTTGTTGCTGTTGGTCCTCTTGCTGTTGTGGCGCAGCGGGCACTTATGTACATATCTATGTTTTGAATGAAAATGATGTGCGAATTTTTTTACTTATAGTTAGCCATTTATTTTACTACTCTGCTGCTGTAAGTAATGTAATCGCTTTATTATTGTTGTTGTTTCCGCTGCTCTTAATCACACCCACTCATAATAATGGATGCAAAGTGCGTCAAGTTGTCTTCGTTGTTGTTTTTCTTTGCTTCATCTTTTATCGCATCTGCTTCACTTATCTGCTGGGCGTATTTCTTTGAATGCTTTTTCCTCTGTTGTTTTAGTTAGGTTATCTCACTCTTATAGCTATACATATAAATCGGTAGGATGTAGTAGATTATTGGCTGCTCATGGGGTACGCTTAAGTGTTAATTTGCCATAATTGCTAACAAATTGCGTTTGCTAAAAATACTTTGCTGTTTTGTTTGTGTTTCCTTGTTATTTTTGCTCAATTTGCTGTGTCCATAAATTTCAATTAGGAATTTGCTACTTGAATACTTAAGCAAAAAAAATGCAATTATTTTATCGCGTATAGGAAAGTGTATTTTGCTAACTTTTCTTCGAAATTGTTGCATTCAATGTTTACATATCGACCTTATTTCCGAAGTCCGTGATCTCTTTCTTTTACTTTATTCTCCAAATATTTAGTATAATGTCTGCTACTTGACAACATGCCTATGGAAAACGTTATTGGACATCACTTGTAGCTTATTGCTTAAAAATATCTATTATTATATAATTGGTTTTACTCTTGGCAAGATCAGAGATAAGAACAGATATCCTGGGCCGTCGGGGTGAGGAACTCATCATGGTCCTTCTTCTGCTATACTCTACTAGGTATTTAGGAAACCTTTATCGAAAAAAATGTAAGCTTGCGTCTTATAAAGGCAAGTGACAGCACCCTGGATATAGATATAGAATTCCTCTCCTCTTATAGGAATGGAGCATTTTTGGTATGTAGTTACTAAACGACTGAAGCATATTCTTTAACAATGCAAGACCAAATTATATCAGTTCGCTTCTTTTCAAGGCACTTGAGCGCTTCCCAGAGCATTATATTATGAACGAAACAAACTTTCGACATCCCAACATGCTTATACTGAGGTAAGATCAGCCGAAAGAGCCCTACTACATTCGTCAGTGCCGGAAGTTCAAAATCTCTTACTAAAACTAAAAAAGAAAGACCCTAAGAAGATTGTAAAATAGTAGATCCGGTCATGGAAAAGATTTTTATTGAGCTTTAGGACCCTTCTACATCCATGCTTCAACTACATCGTTTATGACACTCCTGCTCTGAAGAATGAGTGGAAACCAGAGGATGAGGGAAGGACAAGTCTAGCCATGTACATATTCACAGATGGATCTGTTCTTTGCACATATATGGCTATATTCTAAGCATCTGAGAATTTTCTTTAGCTTTCGTTAGCCTTTCCAACGCATTTTTTTTGTCGGAACCAGGCACAAAACAACAATAAACCTAAGCAGAATGTTGGGTATCAAAGAGCTCAGGTGTTCGTCTCTCAATACATCGCGGCCGAATTTCTCATATCTAGTACTTGCAAAGGCGGGGCAGAAGCGCAAAAATTGTGTGCCACCATCTCAACCTCTTCAAGGCAGGATGGGCAAATGGAGTTGTCATGTACGCCCATTTACAATCAGCTGTTTGAGTCACGTGGAGTGACCAGTCAGCAGTTCAACTAGTTGTCTGCAGTCCTGCCTGCTCTGTAAGAGCAATGCATAGTCTTTCAGGTTGAACTGATGGAAAACTTCAATGGAATCCTTAAAAAAACTGTTGATTAATTCTTTTTATTCTTTGTAGCCATATTTTAGGCGAAATTATCTAAGCTATATGTATATAATGTGGATTTGAGGCCCTTGCAAGATAGACGAGGACAAAGTATCCCGAAAGGGACACCAATTATGAAAATTATATATCTCCTTATGACCGAAAAATTTGTGAAGCTTGCAAATAATACACTGAGGAAAGAGTTTACTTACGTTAGTCGTAGTAATCTGGCTTTCAGAGATATATGTATTTACATAGTTGACGTGACTCACGTAAGCAGCAAATTTGGAGCAAATTTTTAGTTGGAAGCTAATCGGCAGGCAGGCCCAACTTCCGGGCATAATAGTATCTGAAGACTTCTGCTGAAGTTGCCGGAATGCAATCCGAATGGTGCATCTACTGATTCTATATTGGAATAAGTTAAGACAGCACAGCTGATCATAAAATTTGTACCAGATAAAAGAGGAATACATACATACATAAATGTTGGTATGTAAAAATAAATGTATGAGGCTGAGAATTCGCGCCGAGCTTGCATTCAAAAAATGCCTTTTTATTCCAGGAATCATTAAGCGAGTTTAATAATAAGTACAATAATGGTAATTCATCAAAATACCTCCATTTTTATTCATAGAAAAATCCATTAACGCCATTATACTTACGCTCTACATATTTAAAAAAAAAAAGTGAAATGTTTGTCAGGTAGCTCCACCTAAAATGATATGGCCCCCATTCATTAGCATAAAGAAGAAAGCAAGTTCCCACAGAATTCCATTTCATCAGCCACATCCGGTAGAGACTCTGAATTGTGATTAAGATTGCCTACACTTGTAGTTACCTACCCAAGCGCTCATTAAATCGAACTTTTGTCCTAAATTTGACGCCATTAAAATGCTATGGGGCACAGTAATATTTGGTTGTTTGAAAAAAGTTACGGTGACAACAACGGCGAATGTACGATGAAAAGGGCATGCATGCTTTGCGGATATTTTGAAAGGACTAAGGCACCCAGCCGCCCTTTACTGTTCTGAAAGTAACCTCACAATTTCGCGTGAGCCGAAAGTCAGTCAAACAATTTCAGGTTAAAGGAAAAAAAATCCTTTGTTGATGACGACTCAAATAGCGAAAAGCCGCTAGTAACAAGAATATGTGATTCGCCGTCAAGCAGTGGATGAGAGGAATTGCAAAGGGCATGTGGTAACTTGAAAATATTGTACACAAAAAAAAAACATAATTTAATTGTGAGCAGGCAGGAATTTTATTTTTCTGCTGATTGTATGTACATACCAGTACTCGTATATGAACATATGTATATGCAGCAAAAGCAGGCCGCAAAAGAAGCTTGCATTCAATAGTAAAAAAAGCAGGACAATTTACTGCAGGAGTGGAGTGCAGGATATGGCGGCATGGCATGGCATGAATGCCATTGCAGGGATAAATTCAAAAGGAATAAAAGAAATAAACGGAGCATAAAATAGGGGCATGTACGCGCACCTACCAAGTTGGCAAATAAATGCGGGAAAAATCGACGTTTCACCTGTGAACAGGCATTACAGCGCCAACTAGCTCTCCCTGCCATTAGCATTCAGCAATGAGCAAAAATAATTGTGTAGAATGAAATTTTCAAAAGCCAACAAAGAACGTTAAAGTCATTCAAAAACTCACTTAGCCAATGGGAATACAAAAAAATCGTGCCATAACTAGAGTCCGGCTACACTTTTGCATTCAATTAATTTTTAGTAGAAAAATTTATAGTTTCATAAAGCGAAATTTTTTTTTGAAATGCTCTTGAATTTTTTCGGGCTTTCATTCGCTTTTTGCACACATCGAATTACTATTTTCAATAGCTATAGCAGCTAGGCAAATATGTTTGAAAAAATAAACTGAAGCTCGCAAAAGTTAAAAAATGTGTTATGAATAGTTGTAAGTTATGTATTTAGGATGTATGTACATTAGGGTGCTCCAAGTTTTGTATAGGGGATAAAATATCATCGTAGAAAACGAAGCATCCTCTTAGTTTTTTGCTTTTGGTATTTGTAATATCTATGCCAACTTTATATTTTATACGGTAACCAATACAGGGCGTTGAAATGCGCTACTGAATCCCTTTAAAACTGACAAAAATATTGAAGAGTTTTATAAAATGCTGGTGTTGCCATCACAACTAAAGCTTGTTATATTTTTTTAGCTAATTTCAATTTGAAATGGTCTTAGGTTAAGTTTGGTGCCAGCACCTCTGTTGGAAAGAAAACAAATTTTTGAATGTGCACCCTATCTATTTTTTTTTTGAACCACTCTAATGTCATAGTGAGTAAACTTTTTTTTTGAGTTTTGCACATTCAATTGAAAGCAAATTAAGGTCCGCCGACGCAAAAGCTCTTCCCTTACTAATTAGAACCATACAAAATCCTTTGATATCCTTTGTAAAAATTCTTTCTATATTTTTTTTTCCTTTTTCTTTTTGATCGCCAACTACAACTTGACTCTACACTGAATTTCAATTGTTCATTTCTTGCTTCAATAAAAAAGCAACCAAATTCTAGTTGTCCAAATGTTACTAGCTTATTTCCAACATTGCCAAACCACTGCTCCAGGGCGCAGTTTTAAAAGAGAGGCAGATTCCTGGACTCATGGTACATCCGGCCAGTCGAGAATCTCAGGAATAATGACATCTTGTGGGACTACCTACTATAGATTTAACTCTACCACCTCGACAGGTTGGAACACCAGGCCCACCACATACGAAACGCCATATACATGTATACTGATGGCTCCAAACTCGACGGAAAATTCAGAAGTGGAGTCTTTTCTCCTGAGCTGGAACTAAAAATATCTTTTCGACTTCTTAACCACTATAGTGTATATCAAGTAGAGCTGCTCGCTACCCAAGAGGTCATTCGGCACCTATTTTAATAAGAACACCTAAGGAGAAATGACAAGACTTTGTCCTCTCGGACAGTCAAGCAACCTTGAAAGCGCTCCAATCATGTTTTCTTGGACTTTGAGATATTGAGGGCAACTGCAAAGCTGACGAATAGGCGAGAAATGTTGCGTCTGCTCTCATCATTCCTCGTATGGACATGGTATGTATGCCAATAGTCACTTTTAATCTCTATACTCTCACTGAGATGAGGAGTGGACGCGTCGGACTACTGTCGAAGCTACAGATGCGTACAGGAAGCGAAAAGTGTACAACACCTTATCTATCACTGCCCAGCACTTAGCAGAAGACAAATATATACGCTTGGAAAGACATGACTACCTTATTAGAGGGCCGCAGCGTCGTTGGGGAACGAAGACTGCTTAAGGTAGCAGAATGGGTCTCCTATTGGCCTAAGTGTACTGGAATTACTCACTCTTGGTAATCCAACCTAACCCAACTTTCATTTGTATACATGAATTCATATACTCATGGCACAGCTACAAAAACCTAACGGGTTTGGGGCGAGAGCTCTTCGTAATGAAGGTTCTGTCTAAATTAAAAATAAAATATTAGTATGCGTGCTACTGCGACATTTGGTGACATTGTTACTATTCAATACTTTTTTTTTATTCTTCAACAAAGCTATGATGATTTATTTGATTTACATCTTTAACCTCTTCGCTGTATTGTTCACATCAACAGTGGAATTTCTGTCTTTTCATTTTACTTACCATACCTATTCACACACAGCTGCCCTTCTATTTCTTTCGTCTAAATATTTAATATTTCCATTAATTTTGATTAGCGTTAGTCCCCCTATTTCCTCTATTAACACCTCTAAACAATAGAATCAAATTAGAATATCATGGAATGCTACTGGCTTTACGTGAGAAACATATTTAGGTATTGGAGAAATTTTACGAGATGTTTACATAAATGTGTAGTAGAAGAAGAATTGTGAAGCAACTTGCAACGCTTGCCTTACATTGCTATGCACGGACACGTGTAAAAGCAACTACAAAGTCATTCTTATAGTCAAACGCCTACCTTTGCTTAGTTTGCCTATATGCATACCTAAATATGCATCTACATAGGAACGCATTCCAATTAGTGTATGTACTAGGGATGTTAATTTTTTCGCTTTTTACGATGCCGGGATTTTCGGTATGTCGTTATTACAATCCCGAGATCCCGGGATTTAGATACTCATTACTTTTCAACAACTTAAATCGAAAAAATTGCTTCCATCTCTCCTAAAATAAAAAAATAAATAAATAAATGGGTTTCAAACCTACATTTTTATTTAAAGTGGCGTTTTTATTTTCTCTCTCTGACGTCAGGATTTATTTTAGAGAATTTTGTAATTTCAAAGATATGATTAATTCCAAAAATTATTTAAAAAGTGCAATGCAATGTAGAACAAAAATATGGGGACCAAAAGGAAGAGGAAATTCTTTCTTTAGAATTAAAAAATAAAAATAAAAAATGTTTGGATTTCAGGACGAATAGGGAATTTTTTAAGCTGATAAAGTTAAACGGACGAAATTCAAGGATGCTATCGAGTTTATATAAGTCCTAAATATATAACTTTTTCAAAAATAAATATTGCGAAATTTCAAGGTAAAAATTTTAAAAGGACATTTTCAATACTTACCAGTCCTTATGCACAAAAAAATTTAATCTGTTTAAGTAATACAGAATTTCCTCTTTAATTTAATACGCATAGTTCTTTTCTAAGCACATTTTACTGAATTTTTTAAATCAATTTTGAATTACTGACGCCAGAGTGAAAAATTATAAACGCAATTTATATTATTATAGTTTATATTATTGCCACCAGTGCAAATTACAAATCCCGGGATTATTTGCCAAGAATCCCGTGATTTTCCGGACCTAAAAAAGACCCGGATCCCGGGATTAATATTCCTAGTATGTACATATCACTGCTCATGAACAACACATTTGATTGGTTGGTCTGGCCATGCGGTCAAATGAACTGACGAACTACGCTGATACCAAATAAAACTGGGTTACCTACCTTATGCCACATTCTGCCGAATACAATAGCAGTCAGTCATAAATGATAATATCATTTTCTAAGCCGCTAATTTTTGAGTCTTTTCGACTTTTACTCAATTTCGGCTGACTTGAAGCTCAAACCAAATAAATTAACAAATACTAAATTGAAATAAATTTATTTGAGTTACATATGTTTATTCATTTCGTACATATGTACATATTTATAAACGTGTTTGTCATATTAAATATTCATGCAACAATCATTTGCTTGACATACTAATTTAACAAAAGGAAATGAGTGTTGACACAGTGAACAGTGTGGTTGAAGAAAAGTTTTTGCGTTGAGGAAAAATAAATATTTGAGTGAGCGCTTTCGTGGTTATTCAAATACGCCAGGAAACTCGTGAAGAAAATACTTTTTTTTAATTTAATCAGCTTGTTCTTTATGAGCGCTCAAATATTACTCTGAGTTTGGGAATAAAATTCCACACAAGGCGAATCTCGCATTTCGAAGAAATCCATGTCATTTAGCGAAAAAATTTGATAATAAGTACATAGCAATAGTAGCTAAAGAAAATGTAGTCCGCACTTGAAGCTCTTGGAACTTCGTAAGACAGCTTTGAATGCATTCCAACTGTTATAACATTCTATACTAAAATTAAAGTCAACCTACCCAAGCAAAGCTTATGTACTTGGCACTTTATAATTACAATTCTTGAGCAGCTTTCTTATAACTTACTATTTTTTGAGTAATTATTTTTTTCTAGCATAACGCATAGGTATCAGAAATTCGTTGGGAACTTTAGCCCCAAATGTCCTTCCTCCTGAAACTGACTCAAAATGCTGAGTCTGCAACATGAAAAAACAAAAAAAAAAAATTCCACTACAACCGAAAGGTAAATATATTTACATACGAAGCATAGTAGGTAATAATAACGCTTATACTCCCGTCAAGGATACAGGCAACCAAAAGTGGTAAATAAACACAAACAAAGTATGAGCACAAATAACCAGCTCGGTTGAACTTAATTTGACAAGTGATATATGATAATTCTATACATATTTGATATCATATCAATGCACTGCACTGACAAGCAAATGGTAATATCATGAAAACAAACATCAAATTGCTGGAAATTGGAGAATGCTTATGACAGAAGTGACAGCAATTCAGAGAGAAATTTGATTTTGAAAAAAGGAAAAAAAAAATTTTACAATAGACAAGTAAGAGAAAAAGTGTATAACGAATGTTTGGGTCGGCAAAGGGTTACAAGGAACAGGTGTTATTTATTTACAAAATTTATTTAATTTAAGTATAATCATAAGCCTTTGATAAACAAGAAAGTTATTTAAGAAGCCATAAGTGGTAAGTACTCGCAGTGGCAATGGGCTGAGGCTTTTCTCTAGGGTTTTTGCTATTTTTTCCAAAGCGGAGATCGTGAGACTTTAGTATGTATATGGTGGTGAATGATTTTTACTAGATATTTTACGCTTAGCAAATACCCGCGCAAAGAGCTATGCTAAATGTTGATACTGCATTTTCGAGAAACTCAATCGGTTTTAATTTTAAGCGCAATATGCAGGGCAAAAAAATGCTGACATCGCACACCGTCTTCAAAAGAGGCCCAACTCAAAATTTGGCATTTTTGAAATTATGCGCTAAAAATGGTGGAGAGAAATTTTGTTGCAATTTTTTAAAAAACCCTAAGGTAAATAGGGCAATTCTGGCAACGGTCTTTCAACTCACCATAGTCTTTCGAAAGAGAAAAGTCCTTCGTAAGAAAATTGTCAATAGTCCTTCGTAAGAAAATTGTCAATTCTGGCAACTATCTTTAAAGATCTTTACTGTGTTTCGAAGGACGAATTGAAAGTGTTTTAAAAATTAAATTGAATTAAAAAAATAAATATATTTTTCATCTTAAAACAATAAAAATTAATAAATTGAAGAAAAATAAATTACAAAAGGAAAAAAAAATTTAAAAGGGAGGAAATAGTAGATTAAAATATTTTTATTAAAAAAAATTATTAGATCCTAAAAATTAGATGAAACAAAAAGCAATATTTTTCTTTTTAAAACAATAAAATCTATTTATTAAAAGAAAAGAAAATTAAGAAAACAATAATAAATTAAATAAAAAAAATAAAAAAAATAAATTTGTAGGAAGTAAATGATATTAAAATTTCCTGTTTTTTTCTGTGCACAATAAAATCCAAAAACTAAAAAAAAAAATAAAAAAAAAAAAATAAAACTTTTGTGCTAGAATAACAAAAGTCTTTCGAAATATCTTGCCATCCGTCTTTCATTTGTCTTACGAAAGGCTGCCCTGAAAGTCTCCCTTGCTCATATGATTTTCATGTGCTAAGAAATAGTTTTTCGCATTTTCTGACAAACGTGTAATTACGAGTTGTGTCCCTTTCGCGATATGCGATTCTTGTATGCAGATACATACTGAGTTTATGCGTTGAATATTATTGCAACAAGCTATCAAATCCACTGAAGCCACTTAACTTTGACGTTTTGTAAGATTTCCTTTTATATTCGATCAAATAAAATTTGATTTTTTACCCAAATCTGCTTCAGTTTCTGTATCAAAATTTGCATGCTACATCACTCCAAGTGGTATCAACAGCACCGTAGGTACATATATATCACGTTGCATGTCACTGCAATGACAGCTAATGTTTATGCGTATGCGCCAAGCATTTTTGGGTGGATTCTGCGCATCCTGCAGTGCCACACCAGCCAGTGAAAGATGATCAATTCATGTCATACAAACGCTTGTTGCAACAAGCAGATATAAATTTAAACAAGTGTATATAAAATTGTTGAATAGCCACTTTGCTTTGCTTTGGCGATTGTTGCATGTACGCGGGTGCATGTTACTCACGAGTAGTGAGTTTACTCAGTTTCATTTATTTATTTATTTCTATTTATTTAAATTCTCTTTTTTATTTCAAAATTTGCTACGTTGACTTTCAAGTGCACTTGAACTGGCGTTGCATGCTGCAGAAGCCAGTTTACTACTCACCATGCGTGTGAGTATCTCTTGCATATATTGGCGAGCAACTCGCTGTTTGCGCATTCAACTTGAACTATGTACATATGTATGTAGTTACATGCATGCTAGTTGTAGCTACGTACTTGCTTTTTGTTGCATGTTGCAAGCTTCGCTCAAATGCCCGTCAACAGTAGCAATGGACAAATAAAAATGCGGGCGCTGATTGCTCGGCTTTGAAGTTGCTGAGTGTGTACTTGTCTGTCTCTTTGTCTGCACTCTCTGGTTACTCATTTTCCATTTCGTATGAATGTTTGCATAAAATAGCAAGAGTGTAAAAAAAAACGTAAAGTAAAACGAAAAGTGCACTTGGTAGTAGTAAATTTAATTAAAAGCGCAGCGCTTTTGAAGTATTTAGATACTTGAAAGGACCTTGAAAATGTATACGCCCCGAGACATAGTATACATATGTATGTACATACATATATGTATGTACATATGTATACTTATGTCCCATTGAAAATACGTATAATCACAATTTGCACCCACAACTGCATGGTTAGGTTTTAGAGGGTTAAAGTACTCAGGAATTAAATAATTTAATGCTGAATTACACATGTATAACGAAATGTACTAATTAAAACTGTTGGAAAAAATAATAATATTTATAAGCCTTTAATTAAAATACTAGCAAATGCCCAGTGTGTTTCGCTGCACCTTAAAAGTAGTTTAGGGTTGTTATTCCCCTCACAACGGCCAAAATTACTAGTTTATATTATTTTGAAGTTATTTAGAATGCAGGCGAAGTATCGACTTTTCTCCTTCGATATTTTTAGTTTACCAATATTCGAAATCTTATCGGAATAGGTGATTACGAATCTGAAGTTAAATTTTAAAATTTCAAAATGGCGGATCCAATATGGCGGACAATATTGTGTAAAGTAATGGGATTGGCTTGAAACTAGATACTCTATGAATTTTGGGCTCACTGATCACAAATTTGAAGTTAAAATTAAAAAATTCGAAATGGTCTAGCCAGCCTATATAAAACAAAGTTTCCGAAGCCCACTAGGTGGAGGCTATCGTACGAATGTAGACTACGTTTTTTATTTATTTTTTGTTTTGGTTTTTATCTTTTTGTTGCTATTTTAATATTTATAGTTTTTCTACCCATTACGAATGTAGACTTAACCGTTTTATTTTTTTTTCATATTTTGCATTTTTTGTTTTTTTTTTTATATTTTTTTTTTTAAGAATTACGAACTTAGACTTCGCCTTTTTTGTAGTTTTATTTACTTTTGTTATTATTTTTTATATATTTTTATTTATTTTTTTTTCAATTACCAATTCATTTATTTAATTTTTTTTTTGTATTTTGCATTTCTTTGTTTTTTTTATATTTTTCATTTTTTTACCAATTACGAATTTAGATTTAGTTTTGTATTTTTGTTTCATGTTATTTGCTTTTGTTTTTCTTTATTTTACTTTTTATTTCTTAATTCTTTTTTAATTTCATTAAATAAGGAGGTTAAAAGCCTCTCTCAGAAGAAAAAAAACAATTTTAAATTTCAGTAAAAAAAATTTCAGTAAAAAAAAAGATTTCATATTTTCTTTTTGTGATATTAGATGGTACATAGGAGTACTGCTAAACGACAACGAGCACAATTCATAGAAATTAACGCCTGATTTAATAAAGATGTCGAATTATTTTAAGCAAAGGCTATTTTGAATTATGGTTACCTATTTTTTTATATTACTGCATCTTATTAACAAGAAATATAAGACAAAAGGTAAATATTTATTATTTTCTGAGGGAAAAAATTGAACTTTACTATAAACTGGACATGTAATAGTGTGTGCTAAAGTTTGGAATGAAAATATTATTTTTTTAATATGAACATTTTTTAAACGATAATCAAATATAAAGTATTCATTTTTACTATGCGATATTTTCCTCAGTGTATTGAGGTGATATCAGCCTTGTATCTAGTGAGGATATCCAGCAGTTTGATAGACGTACCTTCCCGATAGAAGGTCAGAATATTCCAGGTGGACATTTGGTAGTCGTATTCCTTAACCATTTGCAAGGCACTTAATCTTTCGATTGGATTTATGTTTCGAGTCCATAACCCTGCGCGCAAAACAATTTTTTAAAGAGCGTTTTTAATGAATTTCATTTTAGGATAATGTGCTAAGGGTACTTCTGATAATTGCATATCAAGCACCGAAAAGACTTTTCATAAAGGAGATGAACATGTTATTACATTACCCTGAGAAAATTTACACTGTAATGGGAATGAAAGATAATCAGGACGGAAATATATAATTAAATTTTTAAGTTGTTCGAAAAAATCACTAAGACTTAGGAGAAAAACATCACTCAAATATTCTTCACAAAAATTTGTGTGCTTAGTAAAACGTAGACCTAAACAAACTGCGTTCTGTGCATCCTAAATAAACATAGCCGGTGTCACGCTTTATGGTGCCCTAATTCAGCAACTTTTAAATAGGAGTGTCAAGCAACAGCGCTGGTATATTTTAACCTAAGAAATATGTAGAAAACTGCGAACAATCTCAAAAGTACATAAACACACGTACACAGCTGCAACACCGGATGCATTTATAAAATCAACATCAACATCCTCCTACGCATTGAGCTGAAGTGGCTGTAGCCATCGTCAGTACTTTTGCTGTTTTTAATGCCGCCAACATCCCATGACAATGAACAAATGCGGACGACACTTTGCGTGGCGACAGTTGCTCCACTTCCACTTGCACAGCGTGCAACACTTTAGCGGACAAACAAACGGACGCACGGACTGGGAGATGACTTTCGTGTCGGCCAAATTAAAAAATACGGTGGGGACAACTTTTGTTTTTAGAAATGAAATGAATTGAAGCGAAAGACGAAAGGAAGGGAAATGAGAGGCTGGTGACCGTAGTACGCGGCGGTGAAATGTGGTTTTAAACAAAGAAATTTGAGGTCGTGTTTATCCGACTCCTGAAGTGGCAAAGTGTGCGTTTCCGCCACTTTTTTGCTAAGCAACTACTACATAAATAGCGAAGTAAGCTGTTGCCAGGAAACTTTTGTTTTAGATTTGACTCTTTTTTTTTTGTTCTGTGTAAGCTCTGTAGGTAAGCTGTTCGAGATGGGAGTTATTAGTGTTGAGCGATAGAGGAAAAAGTGAAGTGATTTAAGAAAACAAAGCGCATGCTGGTGGTTTTGCCGCATAGTCGACATTTTTAAGCCTTTTCTTATGCAGAGCCTTTGAGCATTTGAGCTTAGCGTAAGGAGAAGCTGAAATATGAAAGGAAGCAACTCAAAGCGTTTTGTGCTTGTTGGGTGTTGGAGGAAAATAGGGCAAATAGGACACTCTCATACGAAATGGGCGCACAAACTATAGCTACTAAATACATACAACAAATGCTAGTGAAAGCCAGCGGGGCAATTAATATGTGTGGCATGACGAAACAGACATAAAAGTATGTTGCCACTGGCACAGAAAATCAAGTATGCGTGGCATGCCACCTTCAATGGTGATGTCCTTTGCAGCAACACAAAAAGCAGTTAGCTAGTAAATAACTAAACAAAGCTGAGAGTAAACAAAGCTTAACAACTTAAAGTGACAAAAGCATGCCACTAAAGTTCTGAAGCTACGCAAACAAGTGCGCGTTACTGAATGTGGCAACAAAGCAAAGAATTTTATGCTGCTGCAGTTATATTTAGTAGGGAAACGCAAGGCTCAAAAGGGGCTAGGAAATAACAAGTATGTAGTCTGCCTATTGTTTGCGCGCTTCACTGAGGTGTGCACACATATTCGATGGTTTTGTAAGCGATGCTGCGGTTTGAGCTACAGGATATACGCGCAATTTATTAGGCCAAATTTCCGGTCTCATGTAAACCGATGAAGAAAGTAGTGTGAGATGGTGACAGTTACATCTAAAACAACACCAAAAGTACACCTTGGTGTCCTACTTACTTTAGCCAAATCCGCAATTATTACCTACAGGATATGCAAACGGAAAGGACGCAGGAAATTTTCACGAAAATCTCATTGAAGCAAAGCGTACTCACTTAGCTGCCACTCAAGCATTCAAGCATTTATCTGTTCATCCGCACACGCAGGAAATTGAAATGTAAATTCAAATCGCAGGAAATACGCACAAATCCACAAACAATTCGCGGACCTTGAGATGTTAGGATGGCGATGTAGAGGCATACGTGCATGTGTGCATTAGGGTGATCTAAAATAACTAACCTTACGAATTTATGTTCGTAAAAGGGTTTACTTACTGAGAAGAGAATTTTCCGACTTGGAAAAATTTTATTTTCAATTTTAAAAGGTGCCGGTGCGCATTTGAAATTTTCCGTGTAAATACCTAACATACGAAAAAAATTTTTTTCATTAAAACTTTTACATGTGATTATTTAACTTTTTAGGCCATGAATTCGGTAGATTGGTTATTTTGGATCACCCTAATGTAAATACATACATACACATTGAGTTAGATATTAACGCATTTCATAGCTGTGCCTCGCGTTACCCCGCCCTCCTCAGTCTGCCCAGCAAACTTAATTGAAACGATTTGACAGCTTAATTCCATTGAATTATATTTACTTGCATTGGCGTTTTCGCACTCATACATACGCACGCCGCCCACTTCTTAATTCACATACATATACCAAGCTAGCGAACTTCTTTGGTTGCAGCAAACGAAAAATTAAAAAAAAAAGAAAAGTAACAGTGGCAAAAGTGTCACAAACAAAACTTTTTCAATTTAATATTATGTTTTCTAACTCTAACTGGCGATAATCAAAGGAAGCTGAAGAAGCGGCATATACTTGGCAAAAAAGGAAAAAAAAAGGTAAACGAAACAAACTTCTGCTTAACCACTTGCAGCATACAAGTTAAAAGAAATCAAGCAGTCCAAGAGATCCCATTCCACCTCCTCACCAAATCGTTAACTTAGCAAAAGTTGCAAACAAAATCGAGTTTAGAATGCAACAAACTTGAAATGTTTCAACTTCAGTGTTCTCGTATGTAGTTGAAACTTTTCTACACGCTTATTTAAAAAGTTCTTCGCCATTTTGACTGCCTTTTTCATGTTGCTGACAGGCGGCGTGTAGGTTTGGGGCGTTTTGGCCGTCTTATTGTGTGGCGAAACTGAATTCCCATAATACGATGTTTATGGCTTAAATAAATACATATTTATGTGTTTGGAATGGTATAAGTAAGTACGTATGTATGTCCGTATACGATTGCGTATTATGTATGTCCCAAATATGTATACAGCAAACGAAACTTGTTAACCCTCATCAAACGCACCTTTTCACACTTGCGGACAGAATTGAGGTAATATGAACACACTGAAAGAATTATACAGAAAATCAAAGAGAATTACTATAAAAAAGATGGATGAAAAAACTTGTATAGTGTTTCTAGCCTTCCCTTAATATTACCTGAGCTTCAAGAAAAAAAAAAAAATATTTACAAAAATTTTCAACACATAATAATTTTTTTTTTTTTTAACAATTTAATTTAAACACATAATTTACTCCCAACCAACCAACCGCCACTAAAGAAGTTTCACTTCAAAAATAAGACTTTTTAAGGACTTTCTAAGCGATTGGTCGATTGGTTATGCCGTTTTTTTCTGGAATGGTCAAATTGTTTCAAAGCCTTGGGGTTCAGTTTCTATTGGCAGGTGGAAATTTGTATGAAATAATTACGGCACAGCACAAACTTAACTTTCCTTCAGACACGTCTACTGCGATTTTTTCTATTATTTAGCGTTTTTTGCTATGGAAACACACATTTTTCGTCTTCTTATATGTATATCCTCTGAAGAGACTGTCTTATTGAAAAGCTCCACAATAAGTAATTTTAACACAGAGCTCTACTTTCGTTAGAGTATAAAAACCTAACGTCTAGTTAGTATGGCACCACCGTCTTTCAACTCACATTAATTACATAGGCTGTCTGAGTGTAGAGTCTTCAATGAGGAATACAAGGTTGAATATTTTTTCCAAAAAGCGCGAAGAAATAAATGCAATTTGTTTGGCGTATTCACCTTCTTGACACAGAGGGCCTAGAGGATAGTCGTCGCCGTAGCTGTGTGGTTTAAAAAGGTGTCATCCACTCGGTATGGTCCATGTTCAATCCCTAGTCAGATCAACATCCAAAAAAACTTTTTATAAAACCGTTCGTTGCAATATACTTATATCCTTTTTCATTCGTCATCTGTGGAATAATCTATAACTCTGTTGTACATGTTCATATGTACGTAGGTATGCCGAAATTTGTTTGCGCCTTCAGTATATGGAATTCAATATATTTCTGGGAGCTCTACTTCTGCCTAACTTTTTCCTGAGATCACTCCCTTGCCTTTGTCTTCGAATCGTACACATCTTTCTTTCAGTGTATTGCACAATTCAATACGGTAGATCAAACAAGCATTTTTAATTGATTTTGCAGATACCAAAACCACCTTACTTTGGCATAAGCTTTAAAAATTTCCCAAGAATATTATTTAACGCACTGAAACTGTGAAATATGAAGAGAAAAAGTGTGTCCTTTTTTTTCTTACACACATCCATTTCTCGATGCCTTGGAAGCAGTGAAAGGAACCAAGTATCGCATGTGTGCACAGACACAATATAAATACAACTAAATAAATTTGATTTGTGTGTATTTGTTCTCCTTCTGCATCGATGGCAGCCTTTAGGATTCTTCGTGCATGCGTGAAATGGGTCGCTGCTGTAAGTTCAACACCGCAGGATATGCGCTGCTACATTTCACATGACCACAAGTGTACATATGTACATATTTAGGTACATAGATTTACTTAAACATGTAGTTATGTATATACTAGTAAGTAAGTATAATACGCTAGCGCTGGCTCAGCGTTACAGTTGAAAGATTACAGCCACACAAACAAAAAAATATTTACTACGTTAAAATATGCTAAGAAAAAAGAACAACATTCTTCATTCGAAATGCCAGAGAAGCGTTGAATATGATTGCTACATTTTTATTTGAGTTATCATTGTTATTTGTTTTGCTGGCATACATTTCATTTTACGCACACACACACACACCCTATTACACTCAGCGCCCGCTCTGCAAGGCAAGTCAAGTCTCTTGAAGCAGCCTCCGTTTACTCATTGTTCTTTGTACGCATCATCGTCGCAGGACCCACTGGCCTCCTTCACGCTTGACGTGGTCAAAGTATTATGCTCTAAGCTCCTCGTTATTATGGTTACTTTTCATATGCATGTGGAAACATGGGGGGTGTCCCCTTTTGTTTTCAGATCCTTTTTTGTCATTTTCCATTTAATATTATGAAAGACATTTTTACTGTTAGCTTTCACGTAAGCTTCCTTTCTCTGAGGAAAATCGTTAAAATATATGCGCACCATTAAAAAAATGTCAGTATATAAATAAAAGTAGCACAGTGAAGGCCAACTACATATGTACATACATATGTAATCCGCAAGTGAGCATGCTGATGTACTTACATATGTACACTATGTGCATACCCTGCAAAAAATTGTGCGACTAATCTCTAAAGAGAGTTTTCCGAGATTCCTCTCAATCGGGTACAATTGGGCATTAATTAGTCGCAACTAGTCTCATACGGGTACTAATGGAGGTCAATTAGTCTCGACTCATCCCTTATGGGTAGAATTGGAGATCAATTAGTCCCCAACTCATCTCTAACGGGTACTATTAACGATTTAATGATATGTACGCACTTAGTCAATGAAATTTCATGTGCGGCGTTGGCACACAGAGAGTATTCGCCTTACAAAACTGAGCACCCCAGTTCGAATCTCAGCTGGCGCAAATTTTTATTTTTATTTTTTAAAAGTGACTAGTCGCTTTTTATACCCGTTCGGGTATAAAGGTGAACAATTAGTCTCTTCATAGGACATGCTCGAACAAAAGCGATCAATTCATTCCATATAAAGAGATCAAAAGTGGTATTAGTCGCATGCTCCTTTGCGATTGCTCCCGGAGTCATCCCGGATTACTCCCATTTTTTGCAGGATATGTACATACATACATTGAAATTATACCATAGTTTAAAGGCGCAAAAATAGCCCTTAAACCAGTACACGTTTTAAAAAGTTGCGGTTTTTTTAAGAAAAAAGTTTCATTATCTACAATAAAAAAGGCATTTGACGTAACCGAATCTGTTTTTTCTTGCTCACTGTAAATATGCCCATTTAAAAAAAATTCAAAAGGAATGTTGATTGATCGAGGCATTCATAATGCATGCTTTTAAAATTTTTTGGCTGCGATCCCTTATATCAGCCCACAGGCAAATTTTGCAAAACATTTTTTTTGCGCTATCAATAAAGTTAAAAATTAGAATCTTGAAGCTTCGAAATGCTTTTTTAAAGTCTCAATATGACCATGTTTTTACCGAAATATGGCCTGTTTTTTATGAATCATCTGCCCACATAGGTAAAGCCGAGCCAGCCGTTTTGTTCTTTACTATCGAAACCAGATAAATTTTCGTGGACCCTAATTACAACTTGTAAATCTCAATGTTTTTTTTTTCACGTCAACGTAGACCGCTAATAAGTCTCCCGGACGACTTTGGGAATCACTGGTCTAACAGATAACTAAACTTTCCAAAAAGGCCTAGGATATGTGTCTTTCCAATTGTCTTTTTTTATAGCACCTTTATGAATTCATACAGCTTTGGTTGCGTTTTGCCACAAATTTTAAATAATTTTCTATATTATTAAACGTGTGATATGAGGTTTCAGTCGCTCTTAATTTAAAAAACTTTAATTCTGCAATTTTAGTTTTTCGGGCTGGGAAAATAAATCAGATTTGATCAGAAAATTACACATGGAATATAAAACATAAAAGGCGGCTCTAAAGATTAAAATTGTATTCTAGTTAAAATTTGTAAGGCAAGTTTTAGATGGAAGATCTTTATTGCATATTTATCGACGTACCACAAAAACGTTAAAAAATAAGCATACATACCATCCAACTTTGAGCAAAGTCAATACCAATTTATATACATAGCTTATAAATAGTTGTAGTTGTACATACATCTGTATTTAATATAGAAATCCTAAAAAAGATAATTTTGAATTTGAAATTCAGTACAGATTAACTGGCCCCTTAATCTATGATTTGTAATTTTAATTTAATCTAACAGTAAAGTCTACGAAAGCGGCTTGAATATTTTTAGGTAACTCTAAGCATATTCTACTTTTTATTTAAAAATCCATTCATTATAAATTCAAGCTGCTAAATGGGATTGGCCTTAATACTATTCATGCGTTAAGAACATCAAGCTCACATACGCTCCGTTTCAATATAGTTAGTTAATAAAAAAGTTAGTTATAAATTCCCAAAAAGCTTAATTCTGTAAAACGCCGCAAAGTATGTAATCAAACTTTATAAAGCTTATTTGGTTGGCGTCTAAAATATGATTTTCAAAATAAACTAATTTTAGCGGCACAACAAACATATTTATTTAGTTGTGCTTAATTAACGCAACAGTGCATAAACAGCCGACAGCCTCGTCAGGATAAATAATTAGTCCTATCGATGACTAATGGCTGACTAAGTTTGGCTAGAAGGAGAGCGTTCACTGATGATGGCTGCTGACTGTTGGTTGTTGCTTACTGAATCCGGTGCGCCGGAGTGTGTGAGTTTGCCCTATGGCACGCTATGCGGTTTAATGATGCAGAAAGTGCGGTCAAATGCGAAATTAATTTAACGAAAATTACTAAAGGGGTTATTAGAGAAATATTAAATTTTAAATTGTGTAGAGCGAGAAAAGGATTTAGTCTCGTTGCTCTTTGATTTGGCGCTTTTGCCGTTTCGGTGAATGGAGCACGTCGCCGCGCAGTGATGACGCTTAAATTAATTTGTCTCAGCAACAATTATTTCCAAGCGAGTTAACTTGTATCAAAGCGAACAGAGTTGAAAGGGTAGAGAAAGGAGGTGAAAATACATAGTAGTTTACAAGCAATTGTGTTGGATAGTGGATATGGAGGATAAATGGCTAATACATTTTTTTTTATTGGGTTGAAGATAAGAAAAGATGGCAATTATATTCTCATCGCGTCAGCTGTTGCAGAGAGAATTTTTTTGAAGCAGCAGCCCAATGCCTTAGGCGAGTCGTAGATTCCAGAATACTTCATCTTTTTTAACTCTTCTCGCGGCGTGTTAGATGTCAACATTTTTAATGCATTTATCTGGAGACCTGTGGGTTGCTGGTATTGAGTTACCACCTGTAACCAGTTCCGTTGGTCTCTTGGTTGGACTTGACGAAGTCGCTGTGTTTAATTAAGAAGTACGTTCTCATGGTTTTTCCAAAAGATCCTTGTTCTTCCCTTATTTCCTTTTCCTCTCCCGTAAGAGCCTTTGCAGATATAAAAGGCGGGGATGGATCATTAGTACCACGCTTTCTACATCGGGTCTTATATGTTCGGTGTGGCTTACCAGTGACAGTGAATGATCGTCGTCGCCGCGATCCGCACCAGTCTTCTATCCCACTGCGGCCTGCCTGTCCAAAGTTGGCATGGAGATAGTCCTTAATGCCTTCCACCTATAAGCCACGAAGCCTGCAGGTCTACTTCGCAGCCAGGTTATCGCTCTCCGATGACTTTATCGACTTTCATGCCCTCCATAGGACCTAGGCATCGCCTCCCACGGGTTTTATTTTATGCCCGCCATTTTATTATTATTTTTTTTTCAAAAACAGAATTAAATAAGGAGTAACACCTTCAAGGATGGGAGTTTTTCAAATTTAATTAAACTCAAAACTGCATAAAAACTACAGCCTTATTCTGTATCACGAATGATAGGCAACACGAACGATTCGTCTGCAAAGGAATGCTTCAAAAATTTGTCCGGCGGCATCCTTTTAGCCGGTCTAAACGCAACCGAGACCATTGCAACGTAATGTATGAAAGGCAAGACGAAGACGACCGATAGAGTTTAAAATCGCAATCAGAGAGGTTGTCGTCTGCAGACGAATCGTTCGTTTTGCCTATCGTTTGTGATACAGAATAAGGCCCTTAATGTAGGAATAAACAAATATTTTTTATTAGCTCACTGCTGATATGCGTATATCCATCCACCTTTAATAAAACTATCAAATTTATCATAAAAAGCTCGAGCTCTCCACCAACTTTTACTCTCCCCTTTTTATACTCTCCGCCACTGTTGCTGCTCAGCCAAGTCATCCAAGCGGCAACGTCCGTGTCTCCTTACTTATTTGCCATAATTTCTCATAACTTTATGATAAAAACCCCGGCAAACCGAACAGAATGAGAAACAAATTTTCCAAGCCATGACAAGGATGTAGCCAACCTAAAACGACAACAACAAGAGCAACACAATCACATAACAATAAAAACAAATGACAATATCAAGAAACTATGACACAAGAACTTATCAAAAAGTTGTTTACAATTTCTAACTTGAACTTTTCCGCTTCTCAAATTTTTATTTACAGTTGCACAAGCAGCAGCAGCAGCAACAGCAACATCAGCAGGATATGAACGCCCAAAGTAAAGTGCATAAAGACCAATGCCAGACTGACAGCAGTATAGATATGCCGACGCAAGAAGGAAGTCAACAATCGCACTTATAGGATGCTTAAGTGAAAATGTCGCCACGTCCACTAGAGAAAATGCGCTCCGATAGAAAGAGCATGCAACAAGGGCCACACTTGAAACTTCTCACTGAAAAAGCATTGAAGAGAGGGAAAAAAGATCAAAAACATAAATAATAACTAGTCAACAAAAATGTATCGTGCAACAAACTTGCCGCCGGCTTGCAAGCAACACAAATAAAAGTTGTAAATAGAAATATTTTATTATATAACAGTAAAACACAAAATCGACAAAAGTTAAGATGCAGCCACGACTATGTGTGTGTGTGTGTGCGTGCGTGTGTAGCGCAAGTAACTTGCAATGAAACACAGCAGCACAAGCAATAAAGTACGAAGTGATAAATTGAGCTGAAAGCATCAAGACGTTCATAAAAATTTCCACTGGCGAAAAATTTATAGCGCAAGGACTTAGCAAAAAAAGCAATGGATACTCAAACGAAAGCAGTGTTGTATGTGTGTGTGTTTTTTTGTATACCAATTTTTTTTTTAATTTCGTTCGTGCCGCGTTCAGATAACCTTGCCGCCTCGAAATTCTACAGCCACGCGCTGCTGTCACATCCATGCCCCCTGCATTTGAGCTAAATATGTATGTGTGTGTAGATCACGTTTCATATCCTTGTCGCATGCAGCGCGAAGCTCAAGTGCAAGGTTCGCTTATGCTAGTTAAGCGCGAAAATTGAACACATTTCCCCTCTCACTTTTCTTTTCAGCAAATCCCAGTGTTGTTTTTCACCAGCTGCCTCATGAATTTTGAAAAATTTCCGCGTAGGAGCAACGACGAGTCCAGCGACGCTGTGTAGCTCGGATTGTTTTTAGGAGCCGCAACACGTCTGGCAACATTGAGTGAGCGAGTGTTGCACGGTAGTGAAATACATATAAACGTATAGCTAGGCGCCACCATTAAACCCCCTCACCACTCACCGCTCAGTGCTTACCTTGGCGCTCAATGCTTAAAGCATCACGACTCTGTTGCCAGCGCTGAAAGCACGCAAAATAATCGTGCTCGAAGAGAAAATACATAACAAATATGTACAAATAAAAATTAAAATACGATTGTGTTTGGAATAAAAGTGAAATATATAAACGAAAAGAAAGTAACGAAGCGGAATAAAAGTGTATGTAAACGTTGCATTTGCCGCTCGCGTTTTGTCGTCTCGTGCAACCCTGCCGAAAGCCGGTCCTCCGCCAAAATGCAAGTTCAAGTTCAGCGTTCTTGAGCTACTTAAGCTAGCTATACGTACACACATAGCTTGCTTGCTTGCTTGCTTGCCTGCTTACTTGCAACGTGCCACATCTTACGCTTCGTTCGTCGGTCGGTCGGTCGCGCGGTCGTTCGGTCGAACGATTGGCCGTTGTTGCTGGTTTTTTGTTGTGGTCGCGACAGCATGAAATCGAAATCGAAATTGAAATTGAAAATGGCAAACACAAAACAAGGGAACAGAAGCGGCAATAGCACCAGCATCTGCGCTAGTTGCAGCCATAAAAATGCACACAATGCCATTGTTGTTGCCGGTCAAAAGTGCCGTCGTGTTGTAAACATGTCACGCACGTCATCGCTGCCACACAGTGTTGCGCGGCAACAGCTCCGGAATTGTTGTGCCGGCTTCAAAGCCCTCCGAGGATTACTACGTCGCATCGCAGTTTTGTTGGTTTTGTTGCTGTCAGTTGGCGTTTGTGTTGAAGGTAAGTGGCCTGCGTGTTTTCATTTATTCAATTTATTAATTGTGAAGGTTTTTTTAAAAGGAATCAAATCTAAGTTAACTTCTTTACTGATTACATATAGCCAAGTTAAACTCTTGTTGTTCATTTTGTTGATAAGTGAAACTTTAGAACTTTAAGAAAAACTAGTGAACCCGCAAGTGTTAATAATTCATTAAACTTATTGAATAATTTGAATGTAACGTTTTAAACACGTGGCAACGCTCTTCAAACACTCCAAATATTCAAACTAAAGATTTCTTAACCTTCTTTCGTTAAACTCCCACATTTGTATATTTCATATACTTTTTGTATTAGTTAATTAAATTAGACCTTTCAAACAGGTGGCAGCCTCCTTCAAAAGTATTTTCAATCTAAGATCTTGTTAATGTTTTGCTAATAAATTAAAAAAGTTTTGCCTTTTGATATCTTATAAAATAAGAAGATTTTTTAATTTTTAAAGTTTTTATAAGCAAATATACTTTAAGCAAGTTAGTGAAATTTTTTTGTAAGCGTAGTGACATTAGAGCTTAAAAAAAAAATCTTATAAATATTATAAATGTGAAAGTTTGTATGTTTGGATGTTTGGGAAATCATCACGCGGAAACAACTGCCCGGATTTGCATAAAATTTTGTACGCAGATAGCTTATGGGCCAGGTTGGTTAATAGGCTATTTTTTTAAGAGTTGCCACCTGTTAAAAAAGTTTCATTTATTTAATATGCTGGAACGACTGAATGGATTTGCATGAGAATTTTTAGTCAGATAGCTTATGACCTAGATTGGAAAATAGGGTACTTTTCTTAAGAGTTGCCACCTGTTAAAAAAAGTTTCATTAAATTAATATGCGGAAACGACTGAATGGATTTGCGTGAAATTTTGCAAGCAGATAGCTTATGACCTACAGTGGAAAATAGGCTAATTTTTTGGAAGAGTTGCCACCTGTTAAAAAAGTTTAATTAAATTAATACGCGGAAACGACTAAACGAATTTGCATGAAATTTTGCACACAGATAGCTTATGACCTAGGTTAGAAAGTAGGCTACTTTTTTTTAAGAGATCCCACCTGTTAGAAATGTTTAATTTAATTAATACGCGGAAATGAGTGAACTGATTTGCATGGAAGTTTTCACACAGATAGCTTATGAGCTAGGTTGAAAAATAGGCTACCGGTTTAAGAGCTACCACCTGCTAAAAAAGGTTAACTAAATTAATACGCGGAAAAGTCTGAACGGATTTGCATGAAATTTTGTAAGCAGATAGCTTATGACCTACAGTGGAAAATAGGCTAATTTTTTGGAAGAGCTGCCACCTGTTAAAAACGTTTCAATTAAATTAATACGCGGAAACGACTGAGCATGACATTTCGCACAGAGATAGCTTATGACCTATGTTGCAAAATAGGCTACTATTTTAAGAGTTATCACGTATTAGGAAAGTTTAATTAAACTAATACTTGGAAATGACTGAACTGATTTGCATGAAATTTTGCTCAAAGGTGGTTTATGACCTGGATTGAAAAATAGGCTATTTCCTTAACCGGATTTCCGATCAGAACGAAATTGAGTACACTTACTACGGATTTATCATTAATCGTACAGTTGATTACGACTAATTAATTTTAATCGTCAAACGCGATTAACATTTTAATCGTTAATTTTTAATCGTTAATCAGATTAACAGTTTGTCAACACTGTGTGAAATCATATTCACGGAGAAAAATGGACGTTTTTGGAAAAGCGTTTTGGAAAAACGTTTCCCATACTGACTGAAAGTTTCATATTGCATATCTCTTCAAATGTTTGGGGTAAAGCACTCAAGCTTGTTATGGAAATACATATGTATGCAAATTAATTTTTCTATGCTGCATATCTCTGGAGTTGTTTATTGCAGAGGACTGGAAATTGGCACCGAGATGTGTATACAAAATTAATTCCGTACTCGAAGAGAAGAATTTGCGTTATTCGAAAAGGGGACATGGTTCCTGCCGTACAAATTTACTGTTTTATACTTGTAAAAGGCAGGTGATCTAGCAGGCACAGTCGATCGTTGTCAATGGAATATTAAATTTCTTTTCTGAATATATCAGTTTCCTTTTAACTTTTCTCTGATTCATATGTAACTCTTGCTTGAATATACAACTTAAACCGAAGATCGGCGTTTATCCTTGACATACTGCTTATCTCTAGAGATGTTCATGGTAGAGTACTGGGACTTGGCACTGGGGTATGTAAAATCAATTCTAAATTCATGGAAGAAGATTAGTTTTATAAGAAAAAGGGGCGTGGCACTTCCAGTACAAATTTTCTTTTTCTTGCCACATATCCCTGGAAGTGATTGTGGAAGACAGAATAAATTTCATTAAATGGAAAAGGGAGAGCCGGGTTCGGCCTTATAATCTAAAGCTCTCTTGAGGCATTTGCTACAGTAATGAGAAGTGGTATTTTATCAAGGCCAGGTTATTAAATTTGAGTTGGAAATATTAGAACTCGCCATGGCACCTCCAAGAAGGTTACACGTTCACGCGTCGTATACCTGGAAACCTTTTAAGGTAAACTTAGGGGGAGGAGAGAGGAGATTTTATAATTTCATAGTTTTAAACGGCCTAAATACCTTAACTCGCTTAACAAATAACGAGCTATAACGAAATGGGCACAGAAATAAAATCTAACATCATTAAATTACGTTTCCTATTTGCATAAAAGCGCGGGGTGAAACCCGCGGGTATAAGCTAGTATTTTTATAACTTACAATGTTTTTTTTTTAGTTTGAACATTATAAATATTCAAGTTGCATTAAAAATATGTTCCCCATGAGTGTTTTCCATTTCGTTTATATTTTCGAAAACGGCATTTATTCCAGAAAATATTTCTTAAAAAAAAATTGTCAGATTATTATGTGACAAATTTTAACAGTGTATTTGTTTGCTATTTAATTTAAGTTATTCTCTTATAAAAATTTAGTTTATTTTTAACAAAAATGAATGTTTCAAACTTTGCACAAAATTAAAAAACAATCAACAAAGTTTTGTACAAATTTAATCCGTCAATAATGGATGTCAACCGAACTTAATTTTGGGGGCCAGTGGCTGAAATGGTATTACAGATGATAACTGGCAACTAAAAGCTGGCAACTGACTACTGCATTTTTGTGGTCCTACGGAATTTTGATTGAGATTAAAACTGTTTCTTCACCTTATTTACAGTCAAGTCTTAGTTGCTAGAACTTAACTATATGTAGTTGCTATTCATAGAATTTGTCCAACTGAATACTCAGTTTTTTTTCAATCCAAAAGCCCAGACAGCATACAGAAGCGTTTTTGGTATTTATAATATTTTATTTCTAATTGAATGCATTTTTCGTGCAACCCTGCTAGGTATGTTCGATTTGTTCTTTGAGGTACATATGTTTATTGAAGATTATTTGGTGTGAACACCTCATTTAACAGCTTAATTAACTTTTTACTTTTATATGGAAGAAAACGCCTCCCAATATGTACTTTGACCTACTACAATTTAAACCACACATGTTTGAGGAGTTGCGCGAAACCGCAAATATATTCCTCTATTCTATGCGTAGCAAAGATTTAAAATATATGTATAAATTGTACCGCCTGAATTAAATTTTTTTATTTTATTTTATTTTGTTTTTTATATTATTTTGTTTAATTTTTTATTTATTTTTCATTATATTATTTTTAATTTATTTTAATATATTTAAATTTTTATTTATTTCATTTATTTTAATGTTTTATTTTGTTTTATTTTTATTTTTTTTTAATAAAAATTTTTTTCTTTTAAGCTTTAATTCATATTCAATAAATTTTTATTAATGAAAACAAAAACCAAAAACCAAAAATAAATTTTCTTTGGCATTTAAGGGGCTAAAAAACTCTTGAAATTTTCGTCGCTCAAAGAGTTAAATTTTTCTAGAAATTCTGAATAAAAAGTTTAAAATTTTGAAGTTTTATTGTTAAAGTTTGTTAATTTTTTTATAATTTGTGTACGAAATTGGAAATTATGATTTATTTGTGTGGTGCTGCTTATGTAATGTGCTAGACTTTTATAAAAAAAATTATAAACAACAATTAAACAAAAGAAAAAAATAATCAAAACTGTTCAAAATGTCACTTAACTTAATCAGTTGACCACAAGTGTGTTGTTATATTTACATTTGTTGTATGTACGTATGCACATAATGCTGACTGCACACGAGGCAACTGTTGAGGCAACCAGGGCATTTCTAAATAGAGCATACACTACTGAGACGGCCGTCCGTAATGGTTACCTTTACGGTTGCCTCGTGTATAGTCAACATAAAAGAGGGAAATAATTATTTATTCATTTGAAAGAAAATTTATTTTCCTTGGTATGAAGCCACCCACCCACTTACGCTCCATTTGCAACAAATTTTTTTCTTTTTTTTTGCTACATATGATAGCTTTATTACCGCTTTTTAGGGCGAATTATAAGCGCGGCAAGCAATAAAAATGACAACGGCACTTAGCTACTTACATAAATAAATACATTACATATGTATGTATGTATGTATGTATATAATGTTGATAGATAGAAGAAATATACATATGTATGTATGTATGTAAATTACTCTGCAGAAAACAAGAGAATATTCAAGTGGCCAATAGCCGGAGCTGGCTTATTTTTCCTATGCAACCTTATTTTGTTTATAGCATTTATTTATCTATAGACCTATTTGTTTATTTATTTTTTATGCATTACACTTCACCTACAAATACGCCTCTTCACTGGTAAGCTACTAATACACGAGTGAATTATTCATTTCAACATTTCGACATGTGGCAACACCTATACTCTCGTTTTTATGCATTATTTATATAAATACTTGCATATGTATATACTAAATAGTTACATATGATACACACAAAACATACGTACGTAAATACGCAAATGTGTCCACATGAATTAGAGCTACCTTTGCAACGCTTCACATTGGACCAACATTACTTGTACATTCTGGAGCTGGTTAAAATGTCTGGCTGGCTGCCTGCTCGGCCGCTTGGCTATCCAATCATCACATTACCCGACAGTGATAAAAAGAAAAAACACAAAAAGAAATGAATTCAGCTGCCTTTATAGTATTCTTTTTGGGCCTGCTTTAGCTGGACTGACTCCCTGCGTCCGCATGTCGAGATATCCATAAATTTGTAAATGTTGACAGGTCACCAGGGGACGCCGCATACATAGGCGAGTGGCATGCTTGTGTCTTTGTATTCGTGCAACACCAGTAGTGCAGTGGCATGTATGCCACATCCAGTACCACTCTCCAGCCGAAAAATAAGAAATAAAAGCGCCAGACGACGACATGTCAGATACAATCGAAGATAAGTTCGGCGCTCAGTTCTGTCTTTTTCTTCTGCTTCTTCTTCTTGGCGCTCATTCCACCGCACGATTCAGCCGCTTTATTTACAATTCAGTTTATTTTATTTTTTTTGCAGTTTGCTTTCCAGGGGATGCCCCAAACGAAACGATGGCAGTCTTTTGTTTGGCTGCTGGCGGTATATAGAGACTCTTTATAGGTAATGTCGCCCATATGAATTTCGAACAGCTTCTACGCATATTTGCCTCTACATACTCAACGTTTGCTATTGTTAGTCAAATTCATTTGCTGCTTTCATTGTTTTGCATATCTACATATCTACATATCTCATATACATATAGCAGCTGTTGACAAAACGGCCAATTAACGTAGGCAAGCAGCCGCAATGAATGCGCACCGAGAATTGGGTCAAGAGGCAGGCTGCCGCCCTTTGTCAAAGCCCCCGTTTTTTCTAGGCCTGCCGATCGGTTGAAATGAAATTTCTATGAGCTGCAAATTATGCACAATACTGTTTGGTTGAATGATTAAATATACAGATTTTTAATGGCATTGTAAGGAATGTAGATCCAAATAAAGGTAGCCACTTTTGTCATTGCTTTATGTTTGATGTGAAAGTTCATCTATAGATACGCGCATACATCTGCCATTCCATGAAATGTGTAATGTTGTGCTAATGATGTGTCAGAATGCTTTCAATGATGGGGAACAAAAGAAGCGCCAGTCGTAAAACCCATTTAATGGCACTGCGTTTATTTATCTGTAAGGGCCGTTACCTTAGCTATGCTTCACATATGTAACCCTTCAGAAATGATTGGGTCAAAATGACCCAATTCTCATGAAACAATTCTTAAATTACAGAGCTACGTAATTGTAAATAAGCTGCGGAGTTGTTTATTCGTTAAAAGCATTATCAGCTATGGTTTTGCAAAAAAAATATATATATATATTTTTTTCTTTTATTTTATAGAAGGCACATAGCTTTTCCATACAACAGTGCACAGTGTTTCTGGGTCATTTTGACCCAAATTATTATTTAGTATTTAAGGGCAACTTTCCTCAGGTAAGCATAGAGCATTTGTCGATAAAGTATTTGCATATGATAAACAAAATATTAACTGAATTAATATTGAAATATCGTTTTTTTTCTTAAATTGACTAATAT
The DNA here is from genome assembly GCF_013731165.1 of Rhagoletis pomonella. Taxonomy (NCBI): domain Eukaryota; kingdom Metazoa; phylum Arthropoda; class Insecta; order Diptera; family Tephritidae; genus Rhagoletis; species Rhagoletis pomonella. Next base: position 54,953,655 of record NW_023458561.1, on the reverse strand, counting down.
CTATCAATGGTTCAAAATAACCAAAAAACATTATAGGAAGGGGTAAATTCCAAAATGTGCATTTTTATCCAAACTATTATTTGCTATTTAAAGGTTACTTTGAACCGATAAGCATACAGCACTTGCTGATAAAGTATTTGCTTATGATAAATAAAATATTAACTGAATTCAATATTTTTTTCTTAAAATTGACTAATTTCTATTATTGGGTCAAAATGACCCAAAACATTACCAGAAGCGGGGAATTCCAAACACTGCAGAAGGGTTAAAAAAAAGAAAGTTTCATACAAAATTTTAAAATATTTTTTTAAGAACTTTTTCTTTTCAATCTTTGCTCATTTAAATATGCCAAATACGAAGTTTTTTTAAAAAACTTATGAAACTCAGATTTTATTTTTTGATCCACAAAAATTTGATCTGGGACTAAATGCTTATAAACAAAATCGCATCTGAAAATGTAGCAATTTTTCTTTGAAAATCATTGTGGTGCAACTCAGGTCCATGCAAAGAATATCAAAAAGCGAAGGTATCTAGCAAAAATTAATAAATGCACCTTCTTCGTGTGCTTTTCACCTTCATGGGTAAGATCAGAAAGGTTATATAAGGACTGATTCAAGAGTAGATCCGAACAGGGATTGAGAGATTCTCAGTGACATTTTCTCCCAAACGCAAACTCCGCCGTTGAACACTGTGGATTGGAATGATTTTGCTTGCAAGTGCTCTAGTGCTTAATATTCCATATACAAAAATCAAGTAGGGTTTTTCTGGTGCACACCTTAGACTATAATGGAGAAGGCAGCAAATATTTAATAGCGCACACATAAGTATGTCCTGAATATAGAGTTAGATTTTCACTAAGGTAATAAACAAGGTGGCTCAAAACACCATGCCATCTTCCAATGAGGCCCAGGAAAACAAAAAGGTTAGACACCCCTTCTCTTTTTCTATCTTCTATTTATATACTATAGAAGTTCGTCATAGAATAATGTTATCGTTTGAATTTTGGAAGGCATATTTTTCTTCGGGCAGTTTAATAAAACTTTGCAGCGTTGAGAAACAATATACCTAAGTGTAATATATGATGTATGCATACAAGTTTTCTCTTTTCCACATCCCTTCTTAAACTAGTCAATTTTACAAAATTTTCTTGCAGATTCAGAAATTCTTCAACAATTTCAATTAAATTAGAATATTTAACTATTTCAGCTTTAAATCCATTTATGCTCAACAACAAATTAAATTTCTCAAACTTTATGCATGCACAAAGTAAAATGAAGTATTTAACTTAAAAAACTTTTCTACAACAAAAGTAAGACAGCCAGTAAATTTAACTAAAGAACTTTTGCAGCTTAATGCGTTAATAGGCGACAAAATACTTTCGAAACTGCAGACAGAAGTTGATTGCACACATGTGCGCATATATGTACATATGTATGTATGGGAAGTAAGGACCCAGACTATTCGAAGCGTATGCAAAAATAAATTTAAATACATACACATATGCAAGCGTCCTCACTCACATATATTTCAACAAAAAGCAGCCAAATTTACAAAAACTTTTCATTTACTTTCACATATGTATTTATGTACATACATGCAAGACTTTTTCTCATGCTTGTGTGCATACATATGCAGCTCGTAAGTGTGTTCCAAAAGCGCCAAAGTCAACACCCAAGGCACCTCCAGCTGCGCTACAAAAAAAAACGAAGCAAGAAAAAGCAAATTATTACACATTTTAGTGCACTTCTGTGCCAGCCGAAAAACTATTGCTACTAACAAAAAACATATATTTGTTGCTAGTCCATAAAAAAGTGCCCAAAATAAATATTAAAAATAAAAACCAAAAAGTCAAAAGCAAAAAACGTGGAGATATGACTTACTCAGACAGCCAGACGTAATGCAGACGCTACAAAAAATAGGTGTTGCAGCATAAAAATTGCATTGAAAATGTAGCTGTAAAAAATGCAAAGTACCGTAAATGTGAATGCGAGTATGAATGTGGTAGGCGGGCGTGTAAATACGGGAAATAACAAGGTGCCGCCATAACTACTAACAAAAATGTTTGTCTGGCCGCCAAACCAAAGAGCTCAAGAGTAAAATTTATAACGGTTTTGTCGAAAAATGCAACTGCTTCAAGTTAAACACTTGCAAAAAGTGAAATTTTTACTTCATCTGTGTTTTTGTACCCAGCGAGCTATAGAATAGATGTCAAGTTAACAAAGGGAAAATAATGCCACATTTTTTGGCAGTTGAACGCTTTTAGACAAACTTAAAACTACTAAGGTTCTACGACTACGGAGTATGCATACGAATTTCAACCCTAGAACCCTACAAAGCAGTTTGTATAAAGTACGAATAGTTTTGGATCCTCCGGATAAAGTTTGTGAAAAATGCTAAAATTTAAATTACTCTTTAAAAGCATAGACAAACGACGGCAGCGTTAATCTGATTAAACTTTTTCCTTGACAGACGGCGGTAATGCAGATTAACGAGCCGCAAGGTCGTGAGTTCAAGTCCCACGGCCAGTAGAATTATCATGTATTTCTTTTTTATTCATTCTTTCATTAGTTCTATATTTTTTAACATTGCTTTCAGTAAATTGTTGTTAACTTTTTTAATAAAATTAAACCATAAAAATTTAAATTAACTAATAGTGAAACAAAAAAATTGATGTAAAATAAAACAAATGAAAATAAAATTAAATATATAAATCAAATCAAATGAAAAGAAAATAAAACAAAAAAAATGTTGACAATCGCTCTAACTGAGGATCGAACCTGGCACTTACAAACTTGTAGCACGCCAAACACGCTTGCTTTGTTTGCTTACTTGTACAAAAGACAACAGCTGGCCGTTTTTACCATTTTTGTCATCGAAAATTCCCCTGATTCGAGTTAATTCCCAAAAAATCGTACTTTTGTTCGGCTGCTTATGCGCATTTGTAAGAGGAAAATGCGTGAGTTAATGCAAATAAAAGTTGTTTATGCAGATAAGCGAACCCGTTTGTCACCCGTATAAGGCACCGTTTGATAATAAGGTATTGTTTTAGTATTTTTTTTTTTTTGTTTTTGTTAAACAAATTACTCTTATTTTGCTATCTGTACCCCCCAACGCAATAAATGGTAGTAATGGGCGAGTCCGAGATGTTTTAGTCGATTGTCTCGATTGTTCAAATATCTCGATTGTCCTCGATGTTTTCTCTCGTAGACTATTTGCCACCCGAAAAAAGTCGTGCTTAAGCTGAACTAACATATTCGTTAACAATCGACCAAGTCATCTCGGTCTCGCTGCTGGCCAGCGGTTGTTAAAACATCTCGATGGTTCTCTGTCGCAGACTGTGGCAACGAATTGCCAGTCGCGTTTAACATTCGATAAAAATCGGTCAAAACATATCGGACTAGCCTTTGGAAATTTTGGTAACCTCTCATACGAGGTTTTGCATTTTCTTGATACGCGATTTTGTTCTTTGAACGACGTTATGTATTTATGTTTTAGGATTTTTTGCTGAAGTGGTTGCGGTTTTCTTCCATCTACAAGTAAATTATGTTTATTCGTTATATGAAAGCAAATGCGACAAGAAAAATTCTAAAAATATCAACAGTAATTTGTGGCCATTTAAAACTTTATTATACTAAAATTGAAGGAGCTGAAACTCCCCACAAAAACGGTCCATTCCCCGATTCCCCACGCAAACTGAAATTCCCAGCAAATCGGAGAATTCCCCACGAATTGGCTTCCCTGGTTCACACGATCTCGTCAGTGATAAGCAGGCATGGGCAGAGAACGAGCACACGCTCAAAGAGCGTAATCTTCGTGTGTACGTATACAAGCAAGAGCGTAACGATGAGAACGCGACAGCATGCAAAATGAATTAGGCACACTAACATATTCTCACTTTTAGCTAACGCTTGTTTGTGGTAGTGCCGACCTCTGGTGACAAGTCAGTCGACTCGAAACAATCGAAAAACATCTCGATTGTACAGTCGGGCAGCGAGTCGATTATTGACTCGATTGTAATTTTGCAACGATAGCGATTTTCTCGATCGTTTAAACATCTCGGACTCGCCCATCACTAATAAATGGTAGTGCAGTACAGTATAAAAAAAAATATTTGTTGCGACCAGAAGGTCTATTGTGCTTGCATTCAGTCCCAATTCCTTAGAAACGAATGTATGTGTTCCAGCTCCGGACTTAATGAGACCGGAGGTATTTTTACCATCTTCTAGGCACTGCATCGCATTCAACCAGTAAATTCTCAGAATTTTCAGCTACATTATCGCAAAAACGGCATGAATCATTTGACCAATAAAGCGAATGTTTTCTTAGGTACTCTGCACATTAAGCGACTAATCATACTAGTGTAATCGTCTCGGCATACTGGAGAAGTATGAAGCTTTTATGCCGAACACATTTATTTCGATGAAGCTCCGTACAATTTGGTAACGAGTGCGATACGCAAATATTTCAGATCAGGTATTTAGAAAGCCGACTAAGATGCCATCCAAAGCAACTTGTATAGATCTCATCGCTTTTGATCAATTTTTACTCCAAAAGAGAATGGCCTGTCCTTTCTTTATCAGAAATACGAAGTCTCACATAACCCATGAAATTATTATCTTAAATTCTCACTGTGCATCAATACATATATGTATGTATTCGTATGTACATTCGCAGATGTGTAAAATTCACCATTTACATGTGTGCAAGTCAGCTAAGGCGTCGAAAATTGCGAAGTCCGACACTCGGATGCCATTAAAGTGGCACCAACTACACGCTCCCAATTTGAGCATAGGCGAAAATATTCACTGTCACCCTCTCCTAACTAAATAATACATAAACTCATATGAAAGTGCTGTGGCACGAAGGATCCAACTATTTGCTAGTCATAAGTTTTCATTTATGCAATAATATATGCAAGCACATACATAAATACATATACTATATAGGAATGAGGCTAATAAAAAAGCAAACGGCAAACGAGAAGCAGAGATGTCGAGCTCAAGTAGCATAAATTTGTTGATGTTATTATTCATGTTGTTATTGTAGGCGATGGTAGCACAAAGGACTACTTGTACTAAAGTTGAATGTTAAGGACAAAGTATAGTGTGGCGTCACCACTTTACTCGAATGTGCATTTTTGCACAGAAATTCCTACACATGTATGTATGTACATACGCGCGTAAATATGTTCGCAAGTTATGGGGTCGTCGCAATAAATCAGAGCGCATGCATAACTTAAATAACTTATGACTTGCAGGACTATTTTATGCTCGCAAGCTGTCTCCTACAACCGCTTCCAAGCACCGCCACCTGCCACCAAATAAATGCGAAAAGCCTGTGAAAAGAGCAATCAAACGTGCATATATATATTTTTATGGGGATCCAGTCATCCTGTCTAGTCGTGGTTTTCCGTGTGGTCTCTTGTGGAGTGAGTGGGGCTACTAAGAAATACTTATGCTAACAACTACTTACTTCTCAAACTTGCACACACATACATATACACGTTAGTTCACAAAGTTTTAAGCAGTCATGAAAGTGCGCAGAAAAATTTTATTAACTAAAGGAGCAATTGCGAAAAAAGTTGAAGTAACAAAGAGCTTAAGTAATGGTTATGTACTCGTATGTATGTATGTATATATCTATAAGTGGTAAAGTTTGAGTGTGGTGGCGAAAATGTGTCAAAAACTATAATTTATTAGTTGGTAATGAAAATTTAGCAGTACGAGTCGTATCTAGTCGTTTGACGGGCCGGAAATAATGTGGCTACCGCTCGCAGGCGACAGCTGTTAGCCGACAACGCCAGCAGCAAGCACTACTAGATGAAGCCTCTAGCAGACTATCAACCAAATTTAGGCAACTTATTATCTTTTGATTTGCAACTACATATTTACTTCATATCATTTAATTTTTGCTCTTTCTTTAAATACAATGCGTTTGAAAAAAAGGATAAATTTTTCTCCACGAAAGCTTGCCATTAACAAATGCTTCTGCTTTAAGCGGGAGATAGTATGCCAAAAAGTTATTGCATTAGGGTGTTGAAAGAAGGGAAGAGTGAGAGGGTAATCGCTGCAAGGAAACTTTTACAAAACAGCCAAAAATATTGTTGCTAATAAAAAGACAACGTAATAAAGGGGCGTATTCTTGTTTTCGTACGAATCGAAAATCGGGAAACTTTCCTACAATTTTCTATACAAAAATTTAAGATTTTCAATTCGTACGAAAATAAGAATACGCCTCAAAAAGTAATTGTAGCTAATCGCTAGCTTTTCGTTAGCGAGGCAAATTAGGTTAGGTTATGTTAAAGCATAAACAGACGGCAGCGTTGATCCAGATCAACTCGTTAACTCGGAATTATCTCGGGAATTAATTGCAGTTGATCCGGATTAAGTTAATTCTCAAACTTAGTAGTTGCGTAGTAGTCGGCTAAACAATCTAGGCAGTACGGACAATAGCAGATATAATGTTCGATGCTCTCCACCTCTTCCCCGTCTCTACAGCTGCGACAAAAATTGTTTGTGCGGTATCCGAACCTTTTTCCGTGTGTGCCCGGTGATTACACCAACTACTAATCTGAGAGAGGAGCGGGCTCGAAAAAGTTGAACTTACGAGTATGGTGCTTCCTAGTCCCTGTCTGGCGGTCGCTGTAGTATAGTGGTTAGCAGTGCGCGCTACCACTCCGCAGACCTGGGTTCGCCTCCAGTTTCCGAGCAACATCAAAAAATAAAGCAATGGCAACCCCCCGAGTGTATTCTGCGATGAAATACAATCGCCGTTCGGAGTCGGCGTAAAACTATAGGTCCTTTCGATTTGTGTAACAACATCAAGGCGCACGCCACAAATCGGTGGAGAAATTCGGCCAAACACTAACATATGTGTAAGCGTCAATCTGACAAAATTTTAATTTTGTTGCTCTAGGAACATTTCTGCATCAAAAAGAAAATTTTGAAAAAAATATCCTTACATCTTTTTGGCGGTTAGGACTCGATATGTGAAAATTACGTGATTGACGGAAAACTAACGCACGCGCGCTCACGCCAGCAAAAATTTCAGTCACGCACGATCACGGAATTTACGTGATTTTTCTCTCAAAACCGCTCACGCTCCCGCATTAAAAAGCGTGAAACGACGCGTCACGTAGAAAAACACGTCCGTTGTCCAGCCCTAATGCCAAACCAATTTCTGGTGCAGTTTTTTTTAAAATAAATTTTGAAAAAACTATCGTTATGTATATTGATAAATACTTACTCTAATTAGACTTCTCAAAATTTGCCAGACGTTGGCTTGGCGCCGAAAACGAAGTGAGAATTGATAGTGTCAAATATAAAGGTCAAGTGTAGAGAGTCTCTATTCACAATTGCAATTTCTCTAATATCCACACGGTTGCATGAGAGATTGTTATTACAAGTTTTAGGGCCGGTTGTTCAATGTCTGATTAGCAAAAATCCGGTTAAATACAACGACTGCTTTATCGATCACATGTTATATGGATGATGCCGAAAACGTCGATAAAGATGTTTAACCGGCAAGTAGTGATAACCAGACATTGAACAACCGGCCCTCTAAGTTATTCTTAATAGGAATGTTCTAACAAAATCGTTTGTATATTGAATTCCCTAAAAGTCAAAGCCATTCTCCGATTTCCCAAAAAAAATTCAAATTCCAACAAAATTGGGGAATTCTGTCCCGGTTGGCAGCACTGATGTAGTCTTCTACATCAAGCGCTCTACCGATGTTGCCTTTAAGAAGTCCGGAGAAGTACTTTCCACCTCGACTTGAAGCTGAAAATCACGATTTCAACATCGTGGCGGGCAGAATTCGTACGCTTCTTTGGTCTCATCTTGACCTGATATTGTTGAACATAGCTTTACTGCGACTTGTGGCACTGCGTTTACTGATATGGATATGCAAGACGTGTAGACAAGATTTGGGCGTCTCTATCGAACCACAGATCAAACACTCAAGTTCACTCCCTGATAGCATATTTACAATAACTAAACCAAGTCTGTGGCTTATTTTGTACTGCGAAAGTACGAGTTTCGTATTTTAATGGAATATCTACAAATCCGACAGGCAAAGAAATCACAGAGTATAAATTTCAAGAATCTTTCGAACCTTCGAATTACAAACATGTGTTGGTGTGCCACTTTTCCCCGGAATATCAAAAAATATCGCTTTTACCAAGATCTCAAAAATGCTCGAGTTTCTCAGCATGCCTTTTAGGTGATTTAATGCAGCACCACAAAACCACACAAAAGGCACACACACACATACGCAAAAATAACAGCATTTCCTCAATTGAAACAAGTGTTGAAAGCTTAAAGTCTCAAGTTACCGAAGGCGCAAATTTATGGTTTTCATATACTTAAATTTAGATCTTTATCAAGCACAGAGAAGTGACAATAAAATGTGTTGAAAGAAGAAGATTTACATATTTATAATCGAACGAGTTTTATGATTGTGACAAAAATGCAGCAACGGGACGGAAGGAAAGTAAATGAAATGCAAAAAAGTAAAAAGAAAAAACAAGAAAAATGCATTGTTGCTGCTACGGCATAAGTATCCTTGACTTTGAACTGGCCAATAAGTTATGCAAATAAATTCTCAGCGGCGCACGCTTGTCCGCATGCATGTCCCAGCGAAAAAATGTGTGTGTGTTAGTAAACATATGTATAAGTGTACATGTAGTTATGCTCTAGTACAACTGCTGTCCATTTATTGTGGCAACAAGCAGTCGTTGGACATTTTATTTTACATCTGTTGCAAGTCTATAAACAGCTGCGAAATTTTGCTTGTTTTCGTGCCACCACGCATGCACTTATTATGTACAAAAATATGTGTGTACATGTGTACATAATTTTCTACACACTTGACAAGTAAATATTCTTTATATATAAAGGCGCCTGCTGTGCTTATTACATATCCACTTTTCTATAACACCAGCTTCAACTTTTGACTATCCAATCACGCCTTCGTCTTTCAATCTCTCTACGACGAATATGTTGTACGAGCTGTGTCGTCTGTCCACTTGCTGTCTGCTTGATTGACTGACATTTTCATTTTTACGCTCATTTTAGTTGTGGATATGTCTTGAATATGAATTTATTGCACTTGAAATTGCAATTCCAGTTACAAGAAGCTATGAGAAAACATACTCGCACATATTTTAATCTTTACAAACGCGCTAACATGCATAAATGTGACTTCCTGTCTCAACGTGCTGTCCTGTTGACCAACCAACTAGTCGTTAAACTAGACAAGCATAACAAATCAAGCATGTAAATGGAATGACATTCTTTTGGCTTCCATACCAAGTGTCAGCTAGTAAGTCACACTTACGTATGACTTCAGTAAATAAATAAATAAATAAATAATATATGTATGTATACGGTGACCAACCATAGTTTTTTTTTTCAAAGCACAGTCCTCTTCCTCGTGTTGTTCTCCTTTGACTTTATTTATTTTTCTAAAAGTTATCCTTTGAAAGTAACTTTTTTTGATACGATTGTGAAATTTAACAAACTTCAACAATCACATCCAAAAATCTTAAACTTTTTACGTAGAATTTTTTGGAAAAGTTTAGGTACGCAGTTTTATAGCCCATTAAACACGTAAAAATAAATGTTGGGTAATAACTCTTATCGGCGAAATAAAAAATATTTCTCATCTAATAACTGTTATGGAACAACGTTTTTCGCATAGAACTTATAAATGTTATGTCTGTGGTTTTTTATGTTTGCAGCATTATTGACTAGCTGCTGCTGCATACATCCTTACGAAGTTATCAATATCATTTACTAACTAAAACTGACTGCCTCATATCCATATATTAATAAGTACTAAGGGGAACTATACACTAGCTAGGTATTTGCATAAATCCATCACACGTACCTATAATAGCCAATAAGCTATTCAATATATGATGCGCTTACGGCTCACATTTGCATTATAGTAGCTTCTGACATAAATTTAATCAAATGAAATTTGTGAATAAAATTAGCAAACAACATGTTTGCGCGTGTATTGAAGGTTTCAATGACAAATCCGTTAGGTGTGTGTAAGTTGTTATGCAATGAATCCTTTACCTTTTTTTATTAATAGTGAATATATATATGTATGTAGTCATGAATGAAAGCTCTTTTCTATGCAAGTATGCAAGCCTTTGAGTACTCTTCGTTTCTAGCCTTAACTCTTAACGTTTCAACTCAACCATCAACTTATTAAAAAAATTCAAATTTTTTTCTTGGAATTTGATAAGCTTTCATTTCAGTCGTTACTGTGATATCCATACTCAAAAACATATAGTAAAATAACTGCATTTATGTACATATACATGTGAGTGACATATGTGTGCGCGGCATGAAAAGGATTTACTCACCATGTGGCATTTGCAATCTGACATGGCAAATATGCAAAAATCATCAAACAGTCAGCGAAGTGAAATCGATAGCCTTGCAAAAAATAAGCGTCATTCATGCTGTTCAAATACAAAAGTTGATTGAAAACCAGCGAGCAATAAGGGGCAGAGATTTAAGATCTAAAAATATATTTTTTGGATGCTCCCCACAACTCGATAGTAACTTTAAATTAAGAAGTCCCGGAAAACAAGGCGGATTTTCCAAATTTCGAAGTAGTACTGTCGCTCATTGAACCCAAGCAGCCATCCTGGTCCGAGTCCGGGTCCGGGTCCGACAAAGATCACTAACTGCCTTTTCGGGACCTGAGCCATTCTGTGGTTTCGAGAACCATAATTACTGAGTGGGTACACCCGAAATGCAGTAAGTACTGGGGAGCGGTGGAGGGTCTTAGACAGGCCACGCTTTTTGGATGCCATTTCAACAGAAACGACAATATTTTAGTAAATAAGTAGAAGAGACATCAGGCTACTTTTTGAGTATCCGACCGGTCACAACCAATTGCAATTCCACCTGTACCGAGTAGGTGTACTCACAGAGTCGGAATGACGGCCACACTGGGTTAGGGACTCCCTTTAGGAGATACAAAAGATATTTTAGGTCGCGGTGTCCCTAGTTCTGTTACACCCACCCAAAAAATTAACTAACTACCTTGTCGGAAATAATTGACTTGTCTCAGAAATTAGTTTATGCATTTTAAAGTAGTCGAAACATATGTAATGTCGGATAATTAACTCGGTTTTAGGACATCGCCATGTTAATAAAATTAGTTACTTACCAGAACAAAGGAAGAATTCAAACTTTTTGTGGTTTGTAAAAGAGTACTTTTTAAATTTCTGTCAAAGTAAATGAATCTCCGACGGGGTAACTACCTATATACCAAAAGAAGAAAAAGTTGAAGCTTATCCACTTTATCATTCTGCAAGCTATTCTTTAGAGTTAGAATATACGGGTATATGTATTAAGTCGCATTGCTTGAATTCTGATCGGACAGAGACCTGTCAGAAACCCTGCCCAAAAGCAAGAAATGCCACTTTACGAGGAGATTATAATTAGAGAGATTTTCTTCGAAATGTTTCTTCATATGGAGCCCAGCCGTATTCACAAGCATAGGAACTACCTTGGTCGCCTTCGGCCTTCTCTGAGCCAAAATAATTTCCTTGTTTTCGCGACTTTCCTCGGAGTTTGGAGGGTTGTCCAGGCATATGAAAGACATTTTTTCATAATGCTTAAATTTTTCCACAAGCGCTGACAGATCCTTCCCGATTTCATAAAAACTATTTCTGGACTGTCTAGAGAATTTAAATAAATCGATTTCGGTTGATCGGCATTTTTGACAAGACCACCGAAGACCCTTTCCCTCATTAATAGCGTCTAACACCCTACCGCTGAAATGACACCTACATCTTTTCACAAGTTAACCATATTTACCCTTTCCTTTCCCGCTGGTATTATTTCTCGCCAACTTGTCAACTGTAAAAAGATGTGCAAAATTTAATGGCATCAAGAAAGCTGCAAAAGTTTTAGATTCATTCTAAACAGCCTCGTTTTGGTTCACTAGTTTATGCAACGCATGTACATACATATTTATGTATGTAGCTGTTTGCTGTCATTTTAATAAATGCAGGTGCTATCAATGCTCCTCTCCTATTATCTACCCAACGAGAGTTTTTTTGTTATTTGAGGTTTATTGCTGTTGACTACCAATACCCTAAAAAACAGCAAATGCTTTTGATGAGCGTAGCATCAAAAATATTTTTGATATTTTCAATAGCGAAAAACATCAGAGTTATTTATCTCACTTATGAAAATACATATGCATATTTATGTCCGAATGAATGCTAACGCCAATTTTATGTGGGAAACAAATTTCGGATACATATTTGCAATGCAACGCCATTAAAAACAAAAAAAAAAGCTTCTGGTAAATATATGGCAATACAAAAATAGCAAACAACGTGACATGATGCACAGTTCAGTTGTTAATATAAAGCATATATACTAGTGTTGGGAAGGATCGAGTACTTTTGAGGATCGAGTTCTTTAGTATCGATACTTTTAAGAGTCGGGTATTTTTGAGAGAACTGAGTACTTTCTTTAAATACTTATATGTATGCGTGTTGGTAACATTTCAATGTTTAGTGTAGAAATCTCAGATTAAAATATTAATCCAAAATTACGCCAAATTAATGGCTAACTTACAAGTATTGTACTTGAAAACTATTGGCACTTCAAATTGAGTACAATCATTTCTGAATAACGATAAATATGAATAAAACTCAATACTTTTAAGCATATATTCGTCACTTAATACTGAGTAATTTGAATCGACCCTGAGTGCATGCATCAAAGTGATGATTGGAACAGAGTATCTTTAAGTACTGAGTACTTTCGAGTTCTATTAAGTTCTGAGTACTTTCGAGTTCTTTTGTGAGTACTGAGTACTTTGGAGTACTACGTATCGATATTTTCAAAAATCGGGTTCTGCCGATCCTTTTGTGAATCGAGTTCTGAGTACTTTTGGTATCGATACTGCCCAACGCTATAAAGCATATATACTAAGTATGTAGATGTAATGTAAATTTGCTTTCCGCCACTGAGCTGCCTGGCTGATACTCACAACTCACGCTTATGTGCGGTTCAATTGAGTTGATGATGATGGCTTATTGGGGTGTTAAAATCAACGTTGCATGCATTCATACATATGTATGTAGATACTTATATACAGATATATACCGATATATACATACATACATGCATTGTGCATCGGTGTGAAGTAGCATTTTCGGGGTTAAGCTGCATGAATGTTTTAATAATTTCACGCTATGCTGAGTAAATGCGGCGATGCAATGAAATGAAAATGCTGTCAAAAAATTTCGACGAAAAAATTATATATCTATGTACATATAACATCAAAAGTTGCATACATACATTAAAAAGGTGATATATGCTAACGATTTACTAATGTAACTCCAGTGGCAATTTTCGGTTTGTTTTCTTGCTGTTTCTTTTATCTACATAACAGACGTCAGATACGCCAACGAACCGTGAAATTCGGTAGTGCGTTATAAATTTTAGATATGTATGTTTTTTTT
>NW_023458561.1:54896108-54915148 GCF_013731165.1 Rhagoletis pomonella | reverse complement strand
TTTTTTTTTTTTGTTATGCAAATATAAGCTTTAAATTGAAACATAAATTGTGGTAAATGAACTGGCAACGCCTTTATGGCAGTTTTATTAAGCAACACGTACACTCAGAGAAGTAATGAAGTTTTTCGTACCCGGCCTTAGCATTTCCGAACTTAAAATCGGACTAAGATTCAAAAAACTAAAATAGAGAACAGAAATCTTATATTAAGTGAAATATTTCTGAGTACCAAATACTACTGGAATTAAGATCATGAAAACTTAAAAAATTAAGTACAGTGGCGGTCAAAAAAATTTTAAATATTTACAATCTTTTTCAAACTAAAATTTTTTTTATAAAAATATGGTTCATGCTTTAACAAAACCATATAAGTCACGTTTTCCAATTTTTTCAGAACTTAGAAAAATATCAGAAAAAAAGAAAAATTAACCAAAATTTTTATAAATTTTATGGGTATGCAGCTAACAATCTTATAAAATTCTAGTCAAATAAATGCAAGTTTTGAGCGACAAAAAAATCGTAACGCCATTGTATTTTTATCGACTGATTTTTATTGATGACTTTTATAATATAAATAAATGCCTTATAAATGTTATCTAGGACATATAATATCAAAATAAATGTTATTTTGGATTTAAAATATAAAAATCAAAAATAATTGTTATTTTTTTTAATTTTGCATAAAATTTGAAATAAAAACTTATTTGAAAATTTGAGTCTCGGTGAAAAAAGAAATAGATTGGTATGTATCACTTAGTTGTAGAACATTTCCTTCATAGTGGATTTTCCATGACAGTTTTCATCAATAACTGTTATGTTCGGTCCCTGAAAAATATGTATGTGTATCGAAAACTTGTATTTGTCATACTATCGGTTTTACATCTGAGAGAGATTTGTAAAGGACACTCCAGCAAAAGTGTTTTTGCCTCCACACTCATAAATCACAAAAGTGGTTTGGTTACTATAGAAAAAGACCTGCAAAAAATTAAAAAAGTCGTTATTTTTTACAAAGTTTCCGATTCGACTGCGTTGACATCAGAAAAAGTTTTCGGACGAAAAAAAGTTAGTCACCCAAGGCTACAGATAATTGTATTATAAAATTGTTATGCCTACTGGTATAGCTATTGGATGGGTTTTGGATTTTATACTATTAATTTTTTACATTGCGGAAAATTCAAAAATCAAAAACAACCATGATTTTTTTAAGAAACAGGTTAACAGGGCTAATACATGTGAATTAAGGGTCACCAGTAAAAAAATAGGTGTTACCACTCAAATTATAAGATTAAGATATCTATTTCATGACATCTACCAAAATATTTTGGCTCAATTCGCGTTTAACCGTAAGCATTGAAAATTTATCTAAAAATCGATTTATTTACTGAATATTACTCCGCTTGCTATTGCTGAGTAGGCCACGACTTCCTCCATTTGTAAATTAATGGGATTGAGTGCCATTGGGAATTATATTGTTTACTCCCGACGGCAAAGATTTCAGTCTCCCAGATATCCCCGAACAAGCTGCTCTTTGAGGTTTTTATTAAGAAAATAAATCACTGCTTCTGATACTCATAGTTAGTATTTCAGTATTCCTCATTTTATTCATTTTCACATTAAATAATTTATTTCCGTTATCCTTTAGTAAACCCTCTTTTATGTAGCAATTTTCTCTTTCAGCTATTATTTTCTTCCCTTGTTGTTAAGCTTCTCACATGCAGCTATGCCTTCAATCAATTCTCTAACATTCAACACATACTCTCACAAATCCACTTAAATTTGGTTCAATGCACAAAGTAATAATGCCAGATTAGAGACAAGCACAGCACAGAAGAATAAGTGTGTAGCAAAATCCAGCAGAAATTTAAAAACTGCTGCCTACAGACGTACATATGTATTTCATTAAAACAGTTGAAAGTAAACTTGAAAATTGTCCACATAAAGCAGTCTAAGCCACGCATTCAGTGACAACTTGCACACAAACATTTCTGGCTAACAGCTAAATTACATTCACATTAATGCCCATCAGAGGCCACAAAAAAAGCAGCCGCCCTTAAATAATGCCATTTTCATTAAAAAATTTACTCTACTTATCTGATTATGAAAATATCATTTTCATGGCAACCGAAAAGAACAAAGGGAAAGAAGACGAAAACACATGCACACAAACATGTATAGGGATCACAAAGTCGGATTTATATTAAGACGAAGCAGTGGAGGCAAGATAAGAGAGAAAAGAATTTTCAAATTTTTTGAAGGTGGGAAGATGGGGAACAGGCAGAATAAGGAAATGCATGCCGGAAGGTAAATGTAGGAACTTTGAAAAGGATAGATATTAGCAAAAGGTAGGATGTACAAAAGACAGAGAGTGAAGTTGATGGAAGGCGGTAGGTGTGAAGGAAAAACTAAACTGACTATTCAGCAAAGTAGATTTGATATATCAAAATATACATATGTACCATTAGTAATACATTAGTTTATGTAAGGTAAGCAAATTATTAAGATCTAATACGCATGCATACCTTCAGGCGCTTCTCGTACCTCGCATTATTTCTGCTAATGTATTTTTGCGGATTTGTAACCTTCACAAAAGGTAACTTTATTTCAAAGCAATATGTATTTCCTTTTAAAATACCCTTCTATTCCATATGAACCAAGCCAAATATGGCCCGAGACTTGCCTTTGCTCCTAAAAGCCACTTAAGCTAACACCTGCAGAAACGTTCGATACACAAGCACACTGACACTAATGCAATTACAATGCCAAAGGAGGCGATTTCAGCAGGTGCCTACTATATTTTTTTGTTTCTATTTATTGATACACCGTACTGTAGACTGCGGAAATCAAAAGAAATCCGCATCGGATATAACATAAGTGACGCAGGCGTAGGCCATACCGACTTACATATGTACATACATTCTTAAAAAAATGCCCCATACCGACCAGAGTTGCAGTAATGTTATGGCCTAGCGAAAGTTAAAATAGTCGCCATGTGACTCACAAAAAAAAAATAAAGAAATAAGCCAAGTCGAGCGACCATTGAGCTGTGTGAGCTTATCGTTGAGCCACCTGAGGCTAGACTGAAAGTAATTTCCGCTCGCTGATGAAAAGTGTGAAGTGGGAAAATAGCAACGAGATATTGCATGAATAGACACTGAACCAATTTATGTTTTTTCTAACGCTTTTTAGGCCAAGTGACAGCTTTCAAATTCAATGCCTTTGGGCAGATGTACCTACCGTTTTTTTTTCGTATCTTACGAAAATCGGAAAAATGTGTAAAGCCCACAAGTAAATTACATAAGTATATCTTGTGTGAGTTGTTGCTATGTTATATACATATGTACATATTTATGTATCGATACCTACGTGCATATTTAAAAACCTGCTCCAGTCAGTTTGTCCTCTTTAAGAAAAAAAATTTCAACTTAGAAGCAAAGAAACATAAATTTTGTTTTTTTTTTACTCTGCTGGACAGTCGCAAAAGTTTTCGCAGTCAACTTGGTCCTCTGCTTTCGCCAAATAAATATAAACTTGCATATAAAATAAATAAGAATAAACGCTAACTTGTTAGTCGTAGGTGACGGGAGTCCATGCTGCAACACTAGCACTGAAACACAACACTTCTTGTGGAGCATCTGCTCTGCAAGTGCCCAGCACTATGTAGGACTAAAATCAGGCTTCTAGGCAGTTTCTGCTACTACGGTTTAACAGAAATAAATCATATACCCACTGCAACTTCTTAAGTTCTTGAACTCCACATGCTGTCTCAAAACAACACGCATAAATACTAATTGGAGTTGCTAAACTCACTACTTCGACCAACCAACCAACCAATGCCCCCATAAACCAACTAACCAACGCCCCCTTAAATCGACTCTGTTGAGTTTTCGACGCGGAATGTCTTTGTGAAGTGCCTTCTAGTAGATATTTGGCCTTTTTTGCTTTGACATTGGTGCTACTAATCCAAAAAAAATTTAAGAAGAAAAAATTAGAAACCGCTTCACTCATGAAAATTTACTTAAGGCACTTCATTAGAATAAGCCAGAAGAGTTTTTGTTCGCGATATCAAAGTTTCAAAAGCATTTAACAATCCTTTCAAATGGCGTATGTTTTTATTTCAGTTAAAATAAAGCATTCCGCTTTTTACATTCCACAACTCAAGGCAATCTCTGTGTGACTCTATGAGCAAGCAGAAGTTAGTTTCCTGCCGTGATGAAGCAATGATGTCTCCTCCATGATTCACTAGACGTTCAAGCACATTCGTGAACCGCTGGAGTCATTCTAATTTTCTAAAGCTTTAATCGGCTTCCTAGACGGTCAGTTTTACTTGATTCTGATTCAACCGATTCCTTGCTGGTTTCAATCAAAATGGTTGCTCAAATCCTTCTAAAGTTTCTGACTTTCCATGGACGTTATTTAAAATTACTCGGGAAATATTTGAGCATATTTTAAGGATAACGATACTTTAAAATAAAGTAAGTTATTAACGAACTGTCCGTACCGTTGAGATTGGAAATGCAGACTTTCAACTTAACCGAAGGTCGCAGGTCTAAAACTCACTAGACAAACTGTGGTAAACCTTAAAGCACGCTTTTAAAGTTTCAATATTTTTGCCACATATTTCCTGTTTTCTTAAAAGTAAAAGTTTATTGACTGAGTCTGCTAAAGATTTTGCAATGTTTCAGCCTGTTCTCTGATAATTGGTTTTAGCAGCGGTGACCAACCTGTATTACAAAAGCTATATGAACTAAATTTCTCTATGGTGAGTAATAAATGGCGGCTACAAACAGTAGCCGAGATCTAGAAGTAGCTATTTTAACGTATATACCATTTAGAGATCGAACAAAATTTAAATAACTACAAAATAAATGTATCGGTAATTTTACTGTCATCAGCTCAAAGAGTCTATTGGAAAAATGTTATGATATCTATCATATAACTTCTACCAGTTTTAATTATTTTTTTAGAGCCATAAATAACAAAAAAATGATTTTGTTTCTATAAAAAATTTTCGATAAATTTATCGATAAAATTTCGAATTCGTTTATATATAAATATATCGCTGGCGATAGTGATGGTGATATTTGTAAGTATATCATTTTTTGTATGTTGGAAAATCGATTAACTAACAAATAAGTATATGCATTAGGGTGATTGACGCGGTTTATCCAAACCGGTTTCTAGCTGTTTTTTCTGTTTTCGAATATCGAATAAACCGGATTTTTGTTTGACGAACAAAACGGATTTTTTTATTCCATATAAGTCTGGACCTTTTAATAAAAATTTTGAGTTTTTCGGAGCGTCCTAGGTTATTTGGGAATGAATTTTGATGAATATTTGTTCCCAATAAATGAATGTTTGCCGCTTAAACATCTTCTACGTGTTTGGCCGAGCTTGTCCTTCAATTCGTGCTCTGCTTCCTGATGTTGTGATACAAATGGAGAGATCTTCACTTTTACTTCACCTCCGCAGAAGCTTTTTTGTGGCAGAAATACACTCGCAGGTTTAGTATTGTCTGCCGTGGGGCTATCGATATAAAAGAAAATACTTTTTTTGATGTTGCTGGGCCCAGAAATTTAATTATAGACCTCCCAAGTGGCATTATGGACTCGCCTGTGGCTGCAATAAAGTATTAAAAAAGTTAAAATAAAACCAAACGTGAAATTTTAACTGATTTTTATTTGCTTTACTTTTGATCCAAAAAAAAAATTTAATTATTTTGCTTTACTCTTTTCTAAATAAAAGCTATCTTTACTTGAAATTTTTAGTCATGACTTCACACCAACATGAAAATTTTCACTGTAAGTAAACTATGTAAAATAAAACCGGTTTATCCGGTTTTTTTTTTGTAATTTCATAATCTGGAACCGGTTTTGTAAAAAAGTCGAATAATCCAACACCCTAGTATACATACATATGTTTCTAAAGGTAAAGGATACGCGATAGATAACAGTACAAACTTAGGGAGGGATATCTGCTTTCCGTAACCGAAAAAGGAATAAGATAATTCACATTACTCTTACGGTCCACTTATGTATATCGACTTTACGGCTAACGCTGACAAACCAGTGTGCAAAATGTATGTAGTACTATATCCCCGCGAGTGCTAAAATCCCGCAAGTATTGCTCGTTTTATGCGTAATATTCTTCGCGCATATCACCGCAGCGCGTACATACTTAAGTATTTCCTGCCAACCGTCTTTCCGGGCTACTTCTTCTCTCCTCTGTTATGTCCCTTGCTATCAGGCTAATCGCCTGCTGACTTGCCGCTCTTATTTTCTTCACAAATAGTCCCTGCCTTCTCCCTGATTACTTTTTCAATTTAGCGAATTTCCATTTTCAATTTGTAGTAATTTGCTGCGCCAGCAACAACAACTTTTTTTTTGTAACCTTTCGCTATAAAACGCATTCATTTTCTCTTTCTAGGAACTTTTCTATATTCATTTTTTAAAAATTCCTTTTGAAGTGGCATCGTCGTGGCGTTCGTCGAAGCGCATCGGAAACGACAGTTAAACCGCTTGACGTCTCAGACTGTGGTGAGGAAAAGCCGCACGCCATCTGCCGCCTATAACAGTGATTCCCGCAGGCATATTTACTACCTCCGCTCGTCTGGCGGCTTTTTGTGGCTGCTTTTGCGTAATTCACTGTGGTTTGGAAGCTCGTTTTTGTGTGCCCGTTTAATTCGATTTGTGGCAAGTAAAGCGGCAAGCGGCAAATCAACCGCACGCGTACTTTGTGGATTTTTAAAAGCAGTCGAGGAGTTATTTAACTTTCGGAGGGAAGAAAAACCGAAACCATCAGCTTTGGTAAAAAACTTGTGGTTGGTTACTTTGCCGTGGTAAAGTGGATTGCATTGACTTTGGAAATCAAGTTAAACGTAAATATGTATATCAGCATCCTTTAGCCTCCACGAAGTTTAATGGAAAATTGAAAAATCCTACTCCACACTAAACTTGTGCCAAACTTTATTTCAGCTTGCCGCAAATCTTCAAGGCTCACGTTGAGCATACTTAGGTTGCATTAAGCACGCACGCACGCACGCACAAACCAACATACATACATACCTAGATCACTATCAAGTGCTCTACGGCACTTGTACTCCTCCTTTTCTCCATGCTTCCTGCAGTCAGCTAGTCGCCTGCCGAGCAACTTTCGGTACTGCAGCGCAGCAATTTGACTTACTTCATTATCCTTTGATGTAGATCCCCATACATACATATAAGCCGCACTTACTGTCTTAGCGCTAAAGCTCCGTTAACTTCAACTTATCAGCGGCAACACCATCAATGTTGATGGCAACAGCTTCACAAAAATAAATGAAAGTTCACACTTTCCGACTTGGTTGCCTGCGCTGCATATCCTCCACTGCACCGCAAACATACTGGAGCACATGACACAATATATTCTGCTCATGCATGCTCGAACATGTAGAATAGCAATTTAAGTGGTAATCCACTTTTTCACCAATTTACGCCAGGCTTAATGCAACGCATGCATGAGTGTAAGTGTGTGTGTGTGCATCGACGATTTTTCTTATATCCTTTTACTCTATGCAAGATATGCACACACAAACATACTTACATATTGGCAAATTGAATGATTACGAAATTTATTAGTGAGTGAGTACGCAAAGTTTCGCTTTTCTCTGCAACTTGCAGTTAAGCCGCACAAAGTTACTTTTTGTTGATAACCCTTTACATACATACATACATAGAACATCTTTTCTAAACAGCTGCTCAAAGTGCAAAATCGAAATTGGAATTGTAAAAGAAACTGAAATTGAAATTGAAATATTTACGCAAGCGGAAAGTTTGCTGATTAAATAGTTGGAGTTAAGTGCATACAAACCAATCTGCTACTATTCAACCGATTTAAGATGAATGTTGCTTAGAAAAGTAAAAGCGATTTGTTTTTCGGTTTACGGTTCGAAAATTGATTTAGGTAAGTAGCAAGTACAATTTTCTGAAGAATAATTTTCTAGAATATATCAATCCTCTGACGACCTTCCAAATTTTCTTTTTTCTTGAAGTAAGGGTCAAAACGACCCTTCAAGGTGGGTGCTTATGGGTTAAAATGTTCTACGAAAATATTTTCTATGAAATTTTACTATATATGTCTCGGCCTTTAATTTCGCTCAGTCATTTATGTTAACCATTTTTTCGACTTTTTTTTTTTAACTACTGGGCCCGAGACATGAAAACTTGAGCAACTTTTGCAAATCCATCGAGTATTTTACAACTTTCAGAAAATGTCAACAAAGTCCGTGCTGGTTTAGGCTATCGCACAGTGTTATTAATAACTAAGTCTGTGTCGGTCAGATAAGGGTGCCTAAGTCGAGATAGGCCATTTTCCCTTTCAAGAAATATTTCATTGGGTTTCCAAACAAAAGTTTAACGATTAGCTAGCCAAAGGTGTATGTATGTATGTATATTCGTGCGACACAACCAAGAAAGCGATGCCGATGTATTTAAATTCGCTGCGCGATATCTACGTCGTGGTGAAAATCGTACAGCTCATCCTTCAGACGCCTTCGGTATTCGCCGTCGTCGACGCCCGTAATTCTCGATCTCATTGTCATTGTTTCTACATCATATACCTACTAGGAAGGGTATCATGAGTGACTTATAGTGTGGTTTTTGTGCAACGAGGTGTGACTTTACCTTCCAAAGTATAACTTACTGGTAAAAGTGATTCTCCGTGTGATTCCAATAATAATAATAATAGATTGGCGCTTACACATATGTTAGTGTTTGGCCGAGCTTCTCCTCCGATTTGTGGTGTGCGCCTTGATGTTGTCACACAAAGCGGAGGGACCTACAGTTTTACGCCGACTCCGAACGGCGATTGTATTTTTATGAGAAGCTGTTTTTCATGGCAGAAATACACTCGGAAGTTTGCCATTGCCTGCCGAGGGACGACCGCTGTTAAGAAAAAACCTTTTTTCTATATTTTTTGCGACGTTGCTTTGACCAGGGTTTGAACCCAGGCGTTGCGGAGTGGAAGCGCGCACTGCTTACCACTACACCACAGCGGCCGATTCCAATGCTGATATTAATATCGGTGGTAATTCTGGTTCCAAAATGCTATAAAATAGGTCGTGTAACTTTTCGAAAATAAAATTGCGGACTGGGAAGTAAGTCTCAAGGAGCCAACGGCAGGAGATCCTTCGCCTTACACTCGTTCATCTGTATGATTGAGCCTTATGAATAAAAACTAAGCATTTGCCTTTTCTTAAAATTTCTGACTTTTTACTCGATTTCTTCAAATAAATTTAAAAGGTCAGAAATTAAAAAAAAGCAAATGCTTAATTTTAATTCAAAAGGCCCAATCATACAAATGAACGCGTGTAAGGCGAAGGAAATCCTGCCGTTGGCTCCTTGAGACTCACTTCACCGTCCGTAACTTTATTTTCGAAAAGTTAGATGACCTAGTTTATAGTATTTTGGAATCTAATCTTACCTTAATAATCTACTTGGAAACAGCAGAAAAATCAGTACGGTTCTTGCAGCCGACTTATATATTTTCTTATGATATTCTTCAATATCGTATCAAATATGTGGTGTATGGTAAATACTAGGCCAAAGGTGCCGCTGATAAGACCCGCTCAGTTCTTTAACGGTGGGCTTCAGCCCTTCACATAATACGCCGGGAGTAATCGGTAAGAGCTGTTTTCGCGGTGGTTGACTTTTATGGAAAAAGTCGCTTTCTTTGTTGTCTGGCATACGTTTGTCCGGCCACTATTGGAAATTTTCTTTCACTCTCCTAGCTCTCCGAGAAGATTGTTAGGCGTTTTACCTTTCGACATTTCAAGCTCTTCACACTCAAGTAGTTTGTCCTCCATCTTCTTATTTTGGAAAATAGGTCTCGCTTCCCTCTTCAGTTACCTTTACAGATTTATCACAGCTCGCCTTGTGATTGTTCGAAGCATGGCGCTTTAGGCGGCATCTTTTAGCTCTGCAGCTACGAGACATTATCGCCATACCAGTTGGTTTCTCGTTCTCGCTGAATTCCGATTATTTCTTCAAGGGCGGTATGTAGCGAGCGAGATATGTGGTCTGACTGCTTGCATATATCGATTTGTTAAGTAAGCTTAGCGGCGAAAATGCTGGTAGTCAGTTTTTTGATAATATACTTTCTATGTATTGCTGGCTGCCATTTTTTTAAAGCTCGGAGGCGTTTGCGTCTTTTGGCTGTCACAAGTTAATGGCCGAAAGCGACGTATAGTCATTTGATCATAAGAACATCCAAACCACTGGAAGCGTGTCCTCTATCACAAGATATTCGAAATGGTTTTTCGTTTTTCGATCCAGTGACAACCGTGCCATCTGGTGGTGCTCTTTATGCTGGAGGTTTGCGATGAGCTTAAGCAGTGATCCTCTTCGATTAGCTCACAAGTTGATTGAAGATCATTGTGTTTCTTTGCTAATACTATTCATAGTAGCCTGTGTGGTTTAACTTGCTCAAGTGAAAAGCTTAATCACGTCAAGAAACTGAATTTAGTCCATTTTTACTTGATGTCTTGTAAGCCAAGCTTTTAAAGTTGAAACTTTAAAAATCTTACATATGTGCCAGCTTTGTATAAGTTTGACTACTTCCTCAACCAATTTAGCTTACCGCATACTAAATATTTGAATAAATTTCAATTTATTTCCTACAACATACATAGATATCATGCCACACGCCATTCATGCATATTACATAAAGCCAAGTAGAGAGAAAATAGAAACCTAGTTTATATGGGAAAGATTTTCCGAAAATTGCCAGTTCAAATCGCTTCATTTTAGCCAACTTAACTACAAATACTGCTTGATTTACTCAAATAAGAGCGCTTCTTATTCAGCAGACAATGCTAGCTGCAGTCATAGTCAAGTACTTATATTCACACGTACATATGGCTGTATATGTGCACGTTTCACACACACTTGCTGCTTTAATAGCAGTCAAATTTTGGTCAGATTATCACCATCATTATCATCATGGTTGGTGCGGCGCGACGCCTGCTTGCTACTTGCCTCTTTTGCAGAAAACTCAATTTGCTGTTCCAGCCCACTGCTGGCTGCAATTTCCAGCTCTACATCTCAGTATGTGTGTCTGTATGTGTAGGCAGCTCATCTTCGATTCTCCAGCTGCAGTTGCTACAACATACACTTGCTACTTTCACACTGCATTGCATGTCTTGTTGTTCTTGTAAAGTGTACAATTTTTCAATTTTCACGACTTAATTTGCTGCTGCAACTGCCTGCCTGCAACAAGCAGTACCACAATGCGGCTGCATATGAGTAGTTTGCCTTAGAAGTGTATACTTACATATGCATTTGTATGGATATGAGCGTGCGCCTGTGCACCCATGTAAGTGCGCACATCTGCTGCAAATGGCCTATCTTGCCACAAACACATCCTACATCATGTCACTACTCTGCTAGCTGTCTGCATTTCGCACTGACAGTCTGTTTATTTGCAACATTTTCTGCCACTGCTATTGCTGCTGTTGTTGTTGCAAGTCAACTCTGCTTGTGTGCACATACACAGAAGTACAAATTCATGCCACTGAGAAAATATAATTTGTGTTTTAGGCATGAATGAATGCGCCTTTAACCCTCTTATGTTTCTTATTCTTCTTCATTCTCCTTTTCTTCCTCTTCTTGTTCCACTTCAGCTTCTCGTTAGTGCGGCTTCTGAAGTCTTCATTGTGTTGCTGCTTTGCTGCAATGTGGCAGTCATGTCGGCATTGCCGTATATTTAAGTGGCAAGAAAATGCCAGCTGCTACATAATCATGACTCTCTTGTGTACGGATGTTGCACGAGTAACGGAAGTAGCGGAAGAGGCAAATGTAAACACCGAATCCCACTCATTTTGTCGCTGCTCTCTGCCATGTTTCAACAATCACACTGCCACAAGGAAGCTATTAGAGTGCAGGAAGAATCCTGGCCACAGAATTGCACAGAGGCATGATAACGGCTGTTGCGCTTGCAACTCCAACGAAACTTACTTGCTACGAGTACCAGCCACTTTTATGCCTGAATCATTGTGTAATTTCACAATCCTTCGTTGCTTTTGCTTTCTCCTACTATGTGGATTGCACTATTGTGTGTGTGTACGGTGTGTTGTAGTAAGTATTTACTGTGTGTGTATTCCAGCGGAAGTGTGGCAAGATGCCTATCATGCGCATTTTATGAGCCAAATAATGCTTTTTGCAAAAAAAAAATACTTTTTTTAATTTGCCCGCGCTTCGGGAAAAATGCATAAAAGATGTTGTGCGGCTCGCTGGAGAATTAATTATTTACATATTTGCTGCAAGCGCGCTGCTAGTGATAAATTCTAGTTAAAATACATGTAACACTTTTACATATACGACAACCATACATACATACATACATACGCACCTATATGCAACATTTCGCACACAAAACGGCCATGCAACATGAATTTTCATAAACACAATGAAATGTCGCAAATTGAAAAGCAGCAAAAAAATGTTTATTCCACGTTTGTGCCTTCATATGAAAAAGTTTTATGAAAAAATTGGGTTACAAGAATTTCTCATTCAAACGAGAAGCGTGGGCAACCATAGCAGTTACTTCTTTTCTATGCCATATTTTCTATTTATCCAACGCATATTTATTCATTCATGTGTATGTGGCACAAATATGGCGCATGTGCGCTTCGCTTGTTGTAAATAGCGCCGCTACCAGTAGCTGCATGCATCCTGTGCCGCAGGGCCACTTGCATTTGCATACGTGCGTGGGAAATGCAATGGTGCGGAAAAATTGCAAAATATTGTACGGAACTTCCTCACTTTGCTGCAGGGAAAAAGGGGAGTAGTAAAGCCGTTATTTGATAAACCTAAATCCAGCCGCATACTATAATATTTTTATTGTAACATTTTCTTAAGTTGAAAATATGCGTTGGGTAATTGGATTAAATTATGAGGTAGTGGCATGCCACATTTACTTCAGTTACTTCATAAAATGAAAAATTATTCTCTGCAAGGATGCTGCGTACGCTCCGCTATTGCAAACCTCCTGAAAGTGTGTTTTCTGGTGTTTCATTTCACTTTCTGGGATTTTGATTTATGCAAAAAGTGCCAAATATTTTTTATGACTCACCATAGTCTTTAGAAAAACGAAAGCGTTTTTATGTTTGTCTTTAAGCAGTAATTATTATTTTTTAATTAAATAAAATCTTATATATTTCCTTCTTAAGCAACAATAATTAAAAATCAAAAAGACTTTTTGAAAAATAAAGAAAAAAATTAAAAAAAAGCAAAATTGTTACAAAATTAAAAAAAAAGTGGGTAAAAAATTTGTTTCTTTTTAAAATAAAAGTAAATTGAATTAAAATAAAAATTTTTTTAACAATAAAATCGGAAAATTAAATGAAAATGAAATTTGTGTAAAAAGAAAAAAAGAAAACAAGTTCCTAAAAACTACCTATATTTAAAAAGTTTAAAAACATTAACAACGAAAATGTGAAAAATATTTTTCTTTTTATTCCAAATTTTAAATCCAAAAATAAAAATAAAATTTTATTAAAGAAAAAACTTTGGTTAGTTCCTAAAAATTCAATGAACTAAAAATATATTTTTCTTAAAAAAAATTTAAGAAATTTAAACTAAAAGGAAAAAGTGTCAACTAAATTAAAAGAAAAAAATAAAATACGTTTGTAAAAATTGAATGAAAAAAAATTTTCTTTTTAAAATAAAAATATTTAAACTAAAAAAAAATTGTGTTAGGAAAAGAAAAGCTTAAATAAGTAATTTCCTAAAAATTAAATGTAATTACAAACAGATATTTTTTTCTATTTAAAACAATAAAATAAAAAAGTATCAAGGTTCTAACGATCAAATTAAATTAATTATATTTATACGAGCAGTTTTTTAGGAATATGAAATCTAGGTAATAATAAAAAGAAAAATAAATTCAAAAAAGAAAAAAATAAATAAAATAGAAAAAATAATAAAATTTCGCTCCCCGTAGACTCGAACCCGTATCTTTCGAATGGCACACCAGTGCTTTGCTCACGCAGCTATTGCGACTGTTAGAGCGACGCAAGTAAGATGATATAAAAGTGCTTTCTGGCAAAAGATCTTTTCACTGCGGGTGGAGAATGAGAACTGGAGCAGGTTACTAATTCTTTGGATTTTTTTTTTGCAACTTCGCATAAGTTCGGAATACGTAACCCGATTTCTACAATTCTTTTTTAATCAGAAAGATTTCACTTATAACTAATATTTCTTATAACCTCATTGCTTTGATACCCATATTTACAAAAAAAAATTTTACTGTTGAGTTAATTTTTTGATCAAGTAGCTGCGCTTTTAAAGGATATTTGTAAACGAATAATTTTTGAACCCATTTCGTTTCTCCCCCACAATGTTGTGATACTTTATTTAACTTATTTATTAATCGAAGTTAACTTTTTAAATAGGTAGCAACCGCCCTAAAAATATTTGCGGAATAAATCATTTTTCAACCGCTTGACATATAAATTGTTGTAATATTTTATTGCACTTATAAATTAATTGTTTAAAATTTTGGAAAAGATGACAACTCTCTTCGAACAATTTTCTTTATATTAAGCCAACTTTTAACCTATTTGTGTGCCACATTTGATTGAATTAATTCCATCAGTTTCAGCGTAAAAGAGCTCACAAACTTTCATATTTATAATATTAGTTGGATTTTTACACTTTCGGCCAAGCTTCTCCGTTGTACTGTGCGACCTCATGTTGTAACACAAATAATAGGAACCTATAATTCTACGACGCCTCCGACCGGCAAATGGTTTATAGTCGGAGCTTTGTCATTGTCAGCCGAGGGGCGACCGCTGTTAGAAAAAACGTTTCCTACTTCTAACCACTCTGCCACTCGTCGTAGTTTAAAAGAATAATAAGCTGCGAGCCTTTTCTCTCGAGAAAATGGATTTTAAGGCGCGGCCAACGTCAATTTCCGTAATCTGGTAATCTCTACTTCTGCATTTCACCTCAACCAAAAATAGGCGCAGAGAAACTTTTCACTTTTTCTCATTGACACGCGAAATCCAAGAAAGGAACTGAGTTATTTAAGTGCTATTTCTGCTCTTCCTCAAACAACAAAAATGTGAAAATTTTTTCCACAAAGCTGAAGTTTTTCTTAAATATTTCATTTAAAAAACACAGATACAATAAATTACGTTGATTTTCAGTCAAACTTAGACTATGAATAAAACTTATAAAATGGCAACTAAATTGCTGCGAAAAGTTTCTAGAACACATTTTTAGAATAATCCACGAAATAAGGTTTATGATTATGTATTTATATTTCAAATATATACATACCTTTGCGTTATACGTTAACAAACGTTCAAACGAGGCAATAACAACAACAAACTCGTGCAAATAAGGCCAAATATCCACACACAACGAAAGTTTTCAAATAATTTCGACGCTTGGCATGTGTGAATTTCCGCTTTTATATCCTCCGGGAATTTCCTGGCCCCCTACGTTGTCTAAAACTCTTTTGTTTTTCTGTGGCATTTGCCAAAATTTTCCGCCGTCATGGCTTTTGTTTCACTTTGATTTGTTAAGCGTGCCATATGTGTTACTTTTATTTTTAGTGCTGCTTGCTATTTTTACTGTCAACCTGCGCATTGTGTGCTTTTATGAGTACATAAATCCATGTCACATTGGCGTTTCAATTGTATATTTTTTCCAGACATTTTCCTGCTCCTCAATTTTCAAACTACATACTACCATTGACGATATTTGTCTTGTTTTAGTTGCTTATGTAAATCTGTACATATGTACATATAAACATACATACCCCGGACATTGGTGCCAAAACTTTGCAGACACATTTTACGTTCCACGGCAAAATGGGATGAAATAAAAAGCTTATATAAAAGTTAATTTGAATTAGGCAACAAAGAATTTGCATATCCTTCCTTTATTTTCGCTTTCATAAAACTTTTCGTTTTTCCGCTCCTTTGTTTTTATCAACAATTTTAGCTTCTGTTTTAAGCACCGTGTCACGGCGCGAAAACAAATAAAATGTATTTGTAGAATGTATGAGAGTTTAAGTGGTCTTAAGCAGGTGTACTGATGGAAAAATATTAGAATACATACAAAGGTACATGCATATGAATACAAATTTATAATTTTTAATTTGAAATTCGGCTAAGTTAGCTATGTTGCTGTGCATTCAGTCCCAAAGGGCATAATGCTAAACTCAAAGCTTCTACAGCTAGTTACGCATACGCCGTGTGGCACCTTGTATGGGCATCTGAAAATACTGCTTCTAAAAAGTAGTAACAATAAACCTATGCACATATTTCTATCCGGAACTCGTATTAGCTATTTCTAACTCTCCTATTATTATTATTATTATTATTACATAGAATTTTCCATAGTTTTTGATTGGAAGTAAAAACGAGACGAAAGTTGTTGAGTTTCACTGATAAGTACAGCTTTCTTTTTAGTTGATTTTTTATCTTTTTTCAGTCTTCAATAAAAATTTATTAATAAAAAAAAAAATCAATTTCAATCTAAAGTTAGATAACGAGTATTTATGTAGGTATAAAAATGAAGTATGCACTGTGGTTTGCAATGCCCTCTATAAACCATGGACAGTGATGAAACGATAGATACAGTTGTACTGTTTGGCCCCTTACAAAGCTGAATAGTCTGCAATTTTCAAAATCAGAATACATAAATTTATGAAGTTCACCAAAAATTATATCTTCTCTATCAGACGACGCGTTGTCCACCTTGGTATGTCATGTAAAACGACCAGAATTATTAAATGTTTGTAAAGCCTTTTTTTTTGTACATGGAGAAATTTTGGCTTTTCGATTGCCCCTGGCGCAATAAACAGGTGAAGTAATAATAGAGCTTTCTGGTTTTATTTTCTGACATTCGGCTGCCTTATAGTCAAATTTTAAAAGCAATTTTTCAAATTAGCCAGTGCAAAATCTTTCTTTTCGCTCTGATTACTTTATCTATTATAATTCCGCCATGTGATTGCCAACATTATCAGCTGTTGACAAGTGTTATTCTTCGTTTGATTTCGTGCTGACAATGGTTATTAAGTTTATGCTGGCAGCTACTTACGTACTTACTTAGATGTTGGGATATATTTTGTGCTTTCTGCATTCGTCCTTACACCAAACTCATTTGGCTCTTTCTTAAATATTGAAAAAACCCTGACATTGGTGCCAAAGCCAAAAAAGTCCATATACAGCTGCTGCATCCGAATTTTCGGAAGATACCAAACTAATGCACAACCCTTATTTGTAAAAAGAGTACTAATTCTTCAGAGCAGATTTTGAAGGTAGGAGGGTTGTCTTTTCAAACTTTAGCTTCCTGTAATGTTTCTGTTTTATATAATATTACTATCTGCATCCTATCGTTAATTGAATTTTAAAATAGCACTTTCAAATCCTCTAACTCTCTCCCAATATTCACATAGTAAGTCTTATTAAAAAATGTCGTCTAAGAGGCTTCCCAATTTTCAACCAGCCCTTCCGAGTGCTTTCTCTATATCGTTTTTGGATCTACTAATATTATAAGAAATGGCTTTGGGGCAGTTGGTGTCGAAGTTACTTTGGCTAAGCTACCTCATTTCCCCAGAACTACTTATGGGCTGGTACGCAAAGCACCATGTTTAGCAAAGGCATTATGTTAACGCCAAAGGTAAAATAAGTTAATAGTAAAAACAAATATTTTTAAAGCAAACTGTTTTACCAACTCGACTCGTGCGCCACCTTTGGGCAAACTTTTTAGTGGAAA
Source organism: Rhagoletis pomonella (assembly GCF_013731165.1). Lineage (NCBI taxonomy): Eukaryota > Metazoa > Arthropoda > Insecta > Diptera > Tephritidae > Rhagoletis > Rhagoletis pomonella. Next base: position 54,897,388 of record NW_023458561.1, on the reverse strand, counting down.
TATGAATCGGACTATAAATACGGGTTTTTCAAATATCTCGACTCCTGTGTTGTTAACTGTCGGATTAACTTATCTTTCGTATTGCATTGTTATCGGGTTCTGAGCCAACTGTGTAGTTTCAAGTCTTTAGGTCATCGGGGAGTGGTTCAAAAATTGCTTGCAAGATTTGCCCCTAATAAACATACTTACATGCATACATACACGTACGTACAGAGTAAATTAAACAAAAGCTTGTAAAATTTAAAAATAACTGGTACTCACATTTTGGTTAGGTATTCGGTAGAGATTTTCCTCGAATTTACGGCTTAACCCCTCTTACATCGAACGCCTAGGCTAGAGTAGGTTAAGCTTTAAATAAAAAAAAAAGTATTCTTAAATTTCCCTTAACAATCCAACTTCCCAATATGTATAAATTTCATGACCCTCCCTTGAAAAATGTTTGTGTGCCTGCGTCCTAGCACCAATACCTTTTTCTTCAGCCAAAGGTCCTTGTTTCCATGCCTTCTTGTTTCTATATAGAGCCGCCTGTGTTCCAAGGTATAGCGTCTTATTGGAAGTTAATGTGTGTATATCTATATTCAGTCTACTACCACCAATATGTGCGGACAAGAACTTCGTTCAAATTTTCGCTGCGTCTTCTCATAGTAACTTAGATATCAGTAGATCATTTTAAATTATTATTTCGCATAGACTCGGCTGAATTTCAATGAATACCTGTTCTTCGCCATTCTGCTTCCGACTGGTTCGACTCTGCACTACCCTGCGCACTAACACTAGTTAATAGAGTAGCTGCTTCCCTTGGAGTCGGTGCAGTAGCGGAGGGTACTTGAACGCATGAGTTCCTATGTCCTGGCTCTCAGTAAATAGCACCTCGTCTGTTAACGCAGACCTCGTCGATGCCATTCCTGCATTGTCTTACTCAAAACGAGTGTATATCTGATGCCACTTTTTAGATCCGGCCTTACAAAAACTGGCAGATGTGTCATTGAATCGTCCCATCTTGTTCTATTATAACATTTAATGCTTATAATGCTGACCTTAGAAACAACATAGACTGATTTACCGTTTATCTTAATACTCAACCAAAAAATTGTTTAAAAGTTGCATGTTTGCTGATAGGACAAATACTGGTAAGTTTTGTTAAATCAGAGTTTTTTTTCATTTCTTTGTCTCTTGAAAAGTCACATTGTTCGCAAAATGGCCAGTCATTGACTTACAAATGACCGAACATTACGATGATTTCGCTTTTATGACCATGGATGTGGCGAATAAAAAGCAAA
>NW_023458561.1:54889957-54893108 GCF_013731165.1 Rhagoletis pomonella | reverse complement strand
AAATAAGTATCTAAGTATTAAAATAAGTAGTGTCAAGCTGGCAGCAGTTGACGCAAGAGCAAGCGTAACAAGGCATGTGCAAAGTATTTGGGTGGAAAAAAAAACTCCTTTGCAGCGACCCTCACATATACTACTCTTTCGACAAAAATGCACTTAGTCAAATATATGTATGTATGAAATGTTACTGCCTGTGTCAGTTACTCGCAACAGTTCGTTTAGTCAAACACAGCTTGTTGCCGGGTATTGTTGCTCTTCATGTGCTCTATGGTATGAAGTGCACTTTACTTTTCCATTGATGATGGATGCCTGATGGTTTTAGTTTTGACTACTTTTTCTAACAACACACTTAACTTTTAACTTTTTGTTTAACAGTTTTGACAACAGTTTGTGTCACCGCTACTGATACTGAAACTACTGAGTCATTCACTCACTCACTCATTCAATCACTTGAAATAGGGAAGTGCTGCCAGCGGGTTTACTTATGTACATACATAAAAGTAAGAGTGATTGCAAGTATGTAACTAATAAAAGGAAAACATGTAAAAACAAACAATATTTTATGTGTGTACTTTATGTTAGTGACGGTGCACATTTCCCGGTAGTATTATATATTTTGTAGTCATATTAAAATAGCGAGTAAGCTGCTATCATAATACCTAGTTAGTCGTTTTTAAAGATAGACACTGATGCACACCCTTCTTTCATGTGGAAAATTTGTATATTAGTGCAACATTGTGACAATGCACTCACTGTAAACTCTTTATGGCCAATCACCTAAGAGGATGCCTTAGAGTTAAGCTCTCAAGTTTTTAAAGGCTTCTTTACGCTGTTCTATATAAAATTTTACCTTCCGCCTGTTTTTTTTTTATTTACTAGTAATGTTTATTTGCTTTAAGCACATTTTTGTGCAAGTGGGCGAAACTGTCTAAAATAGTATACGATGTTATTTAGAGGCTGGTTTTTGTTTTAAAGAAAAGTTTATATCGCAACTCGTTTACAATCTTATCTGCATTTAGCAGTTAAACGCCAAATATCGACGGGAGTAATCACTCATTTTTACCCAAAAAATTGAGAGAAACACTGACTCAACCTTTTCAGTTATCTATTAATCAATGATCATTTGACCAGGGCAATATCAAAAAAATTATCAAAGAAAAGTTTGAAGACAAAGAAGAAGACAAGCCACCAAAAAGGTATCGCAAAATTATCAGACCGAGGAGCTCAGACGATTTAGCGAAGTCAGAGTGGAAAATTTTCTTATATCGGCAGCCGCGCCACAGTGCCGCCTCACGACGATGTCGAACAAAGTTGAGAAGGAATTGGGGGCTTTCGTGAAAATTATTCTACGCAAGATCTATGGCCGTGTTTTCGTGGACGACGGGTAACGGAGAAGTTGGATTGACGAACGGTATGAGCTTTTTAACGACATGGAAATAGTTAAGCACATAAAAATACAGCGATTGCGCTGAATTGGAAAGTTTTACGACGCTCCGGTAATAAGATCCCTCGACTCCACACCCATGGGTGGACAACGAAAGCTAGGGCGCCCACGAACGCAATGGAAGGACCAAGTGCAGAAGGAACTGTCAAAAATTGGAGAAGCTTTTTGGTCTCTGCCCAAATAAAAAAACAAGAAGTTTACGCTTGCGTACCAAATTTGTCGCGCAGAGCAAAATTACACATAAAATGTTTAAAATTGAGTAAATATGATCACTTTGTGTTTATTATTAGTGAAAAATGTATTTTTACTTTGAAAATGTAATGCAATCTGAAAATAGCGACAGCACAGAAGATTTTCAGGAGTACAGAAGTATTATGTAATACGTAAATACTTTATGGAAATTTTTACAAGAAATTAAAGCTTATTTTCCACTCAAGTTTTTTGAAATTTCGAAATCTTCTAAGTTTGAGTTTTACATCTTCACAAAAAATTACGAATCTAAATTTTCAGCCATGCTTTTCCGCCCTTATTTTGAAGGCCAAACTAATACCATCGAATGTGTGCCCATTCCGTGATTCGGCTCTAAATTTTTTTATAAATATTCAAGCACAAATTTACAGCTTCAATGGCACACAACAAACTGTCGAGTGCCACATCGAATGACAGCAATTAATAAAAAGTGATTTACGATGTGTCAATTGCAGTTAGGGTTTCGGTCGGTGAAATGTCATAAAAGAAGCAAATAAAAACATTCAAATCACAAGTGGTTCGGAAAAAACTTGTAGCAAACTTTGGCAGTGAATTTGATCTAAAATTTTAAGGACGAAATCAAGAGGAAGTAAAAGATTTTTGCGAAAGGCAGTATGCGTTTGAGTTGTGTCAAATTAAAGGAAAACAAGTAAAGAAGTAAAAGTTCGGACGAAATCGAATTTTATATACCCAGCGCAGGTATCAAATATCGTCGTTTAAACATTCTCTCATCCAGCTTTGCATGATAAGCAGGGGTGTTTTCCCCGATTTCAAACGTTTTCGATAATATGCTGACTTAATGAAATCATTGAATCAAGTTTGGTAGAAATCGATAAAGCGGTTACTGAGATAGATCTTTGTAGTCATAAAGTAGGCGGTGCCACGCCCAATTCCTAAAAGTCTAAAAGTCTAAGACTGTTGTACAATCTTATTTATTGTTAAGAGATTGTTTTCAGTATTAAGTTGACGTAAATTTGTTTCCTCAGTTTTTGAAATATCGGAGTTTTCGTATTTTTGAAATTTACCGTTATACGACAAGGGGATGTAAATTAAGTCCGATTGGAATAATTTTCAACAAATTGCTTTTCCGTACCAAGGTTTTAAGCTGCACCAACTTTGATGAATCGGTTACCGGGATACACGTATGTTGTCATAAGTGGGCGGCGCCACGCCCATTATCCAAATATATAAATTAATCAAATTTTGTGCTAGGTTGTTATCGCAATCATCGATTTTGAGTGAATTACCTTCAACAATTACTGATTTATCGCAGTTTTCGTGTTTCTGTAAATTGCCGTTACATGGCAGGTGGGCGTGGTTATCGCCCCGATTTAAAAGATTCAGAAACAGATTTCTTAGTTTGACCCTAAGCAAAACTCGGACCAAGTTTGGTAAGGATTGGTGAAGCGGCTACTGAGATACAGAATTTCGTCATAAGTGGGCAGGGCCACGCCCATTTTT
>NW_023458561.1:54888321-54889857 GCF_013731165.1 Rhagoletis pomonella | reverse complement strand
AACAAAGGAAAAATAGCGAAAAAGTGAAGTACACAATTAACAAAACAAAAAAAATAAATAAATTGAAAATTAAGCAAATAAAAATAAAATCTTTTTAACACCGAAAAACCCCACATCGACAGCAAATAACAATGAAAAAAAAACACCATGTCTACTATGTCAATGGCCAACATGGTTGTATCCTAAAGCTCGCCGGAGGTGATTTGCTGATGTTGCAAGTAGTATGTTTATTGAGTTTTTGTTGTTGTGCATTGTTGCTTCCCAATTTCAGCGCAATGCTGGCTGTCAGGGCAATTTGATTGATTTGTTGAAGTTTAGTAGAGAAATAGGAAAATAGAAAACATCTTAAAAAAATATCCATATGTATGCAAAACTCTATATTAGTGATGAGAGGTCAGCGAGTTTTTTTTTTTTTTTCTTAATACCGTAGAATGGTGAACACTGCAAAAGCACCAAATTATAAGTTCTAATGTGTACACAAAAAATCTTAGCTTTAACTTTTTAACAAACAAACAAGCACTTAGATATGTACACATACACTCTGCCCTTTCGGTTTTAGGTGTGATCTAACAGCTACATAAATGACCCATAATCAACACTCTTTCCGATTGTCTTTAGCATTTTAATAATTATAATTATGTGTGTATTTAAGCGTTTATTGTCGCTATTTCGGTGCGCATGCGTATGTACACTTTTATCGCGCACAAAACAGAAAGAATGGGTATAATAATGCATGTAGCTCACTGACTATAACCATACGACATGACGCACCACCTACTGGCAGCTGTCACTTGCGTTAACTTTTTCTCGAAATTGCTGGTTTTCGAGTCTCTTAAACTATCGACTTTCCTTTGTTGATTGCAGGCTATTGCACATAAGGTGACAACACAAGCTGAAGCTTGAAATGTCAATACGGCTCAGCGGTCAAAATTGTAACGGGTTTAATTTTTTAATGAGCTTACACCCAACGTCTAAGTGGATGGGATATATTTTCTAGAAGGTTTCTGAAGTAGCTAAGTATAATACTAGTATTGGGCAGCATCCATACCAAAAGAAATTAGAACTCGTTTGTCAAAAGGATCGACAGAAACCGATTTTTAAAAGTATCACAAAAGAACTCTAAAGTACACGGAACTTAAAATAAATCGATAGTACTCAGTACCCACAAAAGAACTCGAAAATAATCAGAACTTAAAAGAACTCGAAAGTACTCAGTACTTAAAAGTGCTCTGTTCCGAACATCACTTTGATATATGTACTCAAGATCAATCCAAAGTACTTTGTATTAATCTAGCGGGTGCCGGCATTAAAATTCCGACATTACCTTTTCACATGCAGTTTTGGACCACTCTACTGTACATGGACATATCATTCGTTCTATTAGCATGCTGTTATTATCATCATCTTTTGCGAAGTTATTGAGTCGAATTGCTTCCAAAATTACCGATAAATGTATGCATTGGGTATAGAACACACTATTTCCCCCAAAATAAGAGTACGCTGCTTGCTGCCTAACCCATTTTAAGCAAAAAAAAA
>NW_023458561.1:54887504-54888221 GCF_013731165.1 Rhagoletis pomonella | reverse complement strand
GGTTTGGTTATGCGAGTGGCCTAATTGTATGAGCACAACTGTATTTAAATTATCTTTAAATTCGCATCAATACGTTTGTGATCGGTCAAATAGTTTCCGAGATATTATAAATATAAAAGTTGAACTTGAACCTTTTTTACTGGCTTTAGTTTTTATTTGCGCCAAATAATCTTCATATGGTTGAAATCAGCATGGAAAGTTCTATTTAGCAAAATTTTTTTTTATTTCTTTATGGCTAAACGGTTGGTATTCTACACCACGGCTACTTCGGACTATTTCTGTCTAAATGCTGGAGTACGGGGACAGGCTAAATGTAAATAAGAAAAAGTTAACAAACAAATGTCAAATTAAACTCTGAGTTTATTAAACACCTCAATGAGTACACTTGACAGTTTTCCATAAACTTAAAACGTTAAACAAAAAGTCTTCACTTAATAGATGTTTTGCTATGTTACATTTAACCCAGTAAAGTCTTTATTATCCCGGAAACTGACTGAGCACCTTAAATAATTTTGACAGCCCTAAAAAGCCCCTTAATATCACCTAATTCCTCAGCAATATATATCTGTGTGCGACCAAAATTTATAAAGTTGGTCGGCTACCGTGACGTCAAGCGATTTTTCAATGTTTACTGGGCAATATTCTTAGCGATTTTTCAATGTTTAACGATATTTGCAAAGCACATAAAAAGCACAAAATAATAAACCCAGATAAGCA
>NW_023458561.1:54886229-54887494 GCF_013731165.1 Rhagoletis pomonella | reverse complement strand
CAAAGTCTTAATTATCTCGGAAACTGGATGAGCTCCTATAATTATTTAGGTGCCTCTAAAAAGCCCAAAAATAGCACGTAATTCCTCAATACTATTTATCCGTGTTCGACCAAAGTTTAAGAAGTGGGTTAGCTAGCGTGGCGTCAAACGGGTTTTCAATGTTAACCGGGCAATATTTTTAAAGCCCATAAAAAGCACAAAAAAATAAGCCCAGAAAAGTAGTAAAAATACTTCATTGAATGAATGTTTTGCTAAGTTACGGTTAACTTAGCAAAGTCTTAATTATTTACCAAATGGTCGGAACACAAAAAAAACGAAAAGTGGCCGAAAATAGCACACAATGAGCACAATAATACGAACAAATTTTTTCTTCATTTTTTCGTTTTAGCGCCGCTAACTTGATTGAGCTAAATGAAAGTCGATAGTTTAAGAGACTCGAAAACCAGCAATTTCGAGAATAAGTTAACGCAAGTGACAGCCGCCTGTAGGTGGTGCGTCATGTCGTATGGTTATAGTCAGTGAGCTACATGCATTATTATACCCATTCTTTCTGCTTTGTGCGCGATAAAAGTGTACATACGCATGCGCACCGAAAAAGCGACAATGAACGCTTAAATACACACATAATTATAATTATTAAAATGCTAAAGACAATCGGAAAGAGTGTTGATTATGGGTCATTTATGTAGCTGTTAGATCACACCTAAAACCGAAAGGGCAGAATGTATGTGTACATATCTAAGTGCATGTTTGTTTGTTAAAAAGTTAAAGCTAAGATTTTTTGTGTACACATTAGAACATATAATTTGGTGCTTTTGCAGTGTTCACCATTCTACGGTATTAAGCAAAAAAAAAAAAAAACTCGCTGACCTCTCATCACTAATATAGAGTTTTTCATACATATGGATATATTTTTAAGATGTTTTCTATTTTCCTATTCATCTACTAAACTTCAACAAATCAATCAAATTGCCCTGACAGCCAGCATTGCGCTAAAATTGGGAAGCAACAATGCACAACAACAAAAATTCAATAAACATACTACTTGCAACATCAGCAAATCACCTCCGGCGAGCTTTAGGATACAACCATGTTGGCCATTGACATAGTAGACATGGTGTTTTTTTTTTCATTGTTATTTGCTGTCGATGTGGGGTTTTTCGGTGTTAAAAAGATTTTAGTTTTATTTGCTTAGTTTTCAATTTATTTTTTTTTTTGTGTTTTGTTAATTGTGTACTTCACTTTTTCGCTATTTTTCCTTTGTT
>NW_023458561.1:54878499-54886129 GCF_013731165.1 Rhagoletis pomonella | reverse complement strand
TGTTTTGTTAATTGTGTACTTCACTTTTTCGCTATTTTTCCTTTGTTGATACACTGGCGCTTTTGTTTATTTTTTGTCTTTACATCACAACTTTTAAGTGAGTTGTTAACATTGAACGAATTTAGCATGCTTGCGACCTACTTATCGATCACTGAGTTTGACAGTTGTAAATTGAATGGAGGCAATTGTATAGGAAAAAAAAGAAAAAAATAAATCAACTATGCTTAGTAAAGAAAAGGCTTTAATAATAACATTTATGGTAAGTGAAGCAGCATTAAATACGACTAGGTATATATATGTATTAAAAATGTTCATATGTATATACAAATATATAATAAAAATGAAATGTATGAATGTGGCAATACTTATTAGTATCCAAGTAGGAGTAAAAAAAACCCCAAATATATAAGTATGTACATATGTATGCTAACAAACCTACATACACATGTATTTGCGTCAGCACAACTGTACCTTTATTTTTAATAAATTTTAATCGGTGCATGACAGCACTTCAAAAGCACAAATTTTTTTTGATTGATGGGACATGATGAATTTACAAAAATAGCGGACCATACAATATTGGCTTTTCATGTGCTTACTATCACTCCGCATGCCCTAGATCAAAAACCCTGGTTCGAGTAACATGTAAAATTACTGAAAATTTTTTCTAACAAAGCTCCGATTGTATTTATGCCTAGAAAAGTCCCACCGTTTGCGTTCAGGACGCATATCACAAATTAGAGGAGAAACTCGGCTAAACTCGTAAAAGTAGAGGAAGCGCCAAATATTCATTTATTTTTTTTCCCCATGAAAGGCCGTTTGGCACTTTTTGCGTAGTCAATCATAAATGCCATGCTGAATATAAACCTTATTTTATTAACTTAACTGAATGAAAATTTTCAAATATTACATACGTATGTATGTAGGTGGCAACCCACTTCAAAAACATTTTCCACAGTAAACTTTCTTTGACCGCTTTTGATTAATATCCGTATTGTAATATTTCATTTATGTTATCAATTTAATTGAAGAAACTTTTTCAAAACAGGGGGCAACCCTCCTAAAAAGTAGTTTCGGCAGTAAAATGTCCTAGCCGCTATAGTTTGATAACCATATTACGATATTTAATTTGTCTTATCAATTAACTTAAATTAAAATTTTCAAACAGGTGGCAACCTTAAAACAAAAAATATACCTTGCTATACTGGCAGACATCTTACGCAAAAATATAAAGAATATATTAAAGATTAAATTAATTTTTTTTTTTAATATTAATATCTTATGAACTACAAGACCGATTCAAAAACTAATACTGTCAAAATAAGGACAATTAATTTATCTTTGAGTTAATGTACATAATTCATATTCAAAATACTAAAAAACGAAAAAAAATCGCATTTTTTAACAAAATTTCATAACCAATGCAAAAGAAATTTATAATATTAAGAAAACAAAAAATATTACCTTTAATTTGGTGTACACCTTTTTTGTGGTGATTTAAGAACTAACTTAGTGATAGTGAAAGAAGTTTTGCGCAAATATACTACGATATTACCCTAATTCCGCGTCTTGTTTCCCGTCTGGCAACACCGACATTGTTGACTACGGAAAATCAGCTGTTTACGGTTATGATACCTATAATCGATGATAGTTAATGTGGTTGCGGTTATGGCAATGGCAATGGTTATGGCTATGGCGTTATGTTATGTCACCACTAATTTAACCTTTAACTTTCGCGCCTTCTTCAGCAAGCCGGTACTTCGAACGCATCAAAGGTTTTTATTTTTTTTTCCATTTTATAAAATCCAAAAAAGTCAAAGTGTCAAGCCCGTCACTTGCCGTACGATACATTTTTTGAACTTGAACCCATTTTAAACGCCACTCAAACAAACGGAAACACCTGCTTACATTTTTCATTACTCACTTTTCAAAAAAAAAAATGAAAAAAAAAACAAAGCACAACTGTGTAAATAAAAGCATGTTGCGATGAAGTGTCAACGTGCAACATAGCCACCGATACACACAATAATGTACATAAATACATACATACATATTTAGTTGAATAGGCGGATTGAAGTCCACTGCGGCTGGAGTTCTGTTGCAAAAGAACACAGTTGTAGCCACACTGCTATTGTCAACAACACTTTCCATTTAGGCTGGCCGTTACATGCGGTTGGATTGTTTTCAATTAAGAAATGAAAAGAACACATATATAAAAATAAAACAAATCAATGGAAAAACACAGCAACAAAGCACAAGCAACCAAAATAAGAGTAGAGAAATCAATCAAGCACGAGGGAAATGTATGAGAAGCAAAATGTGGACAGTACTTTGAACTTGATATTGTTTCCAATTAAAATAAGCGATGGCAGAAAAATAAAAACAATAGCAACAGCAAAAGCAGTAAAACAAGAACTAACCCCCTTCATGTAAGCACAACTCTAACAACTGTCAACACATACATACAAGTACCAATTGTAATTAATTTAAATATAATGAATGCATGATTGAAGAGCTACGAATGAGAGAGGGAACGCCAGAGGTACGAATGGAGTGCAGCCACTGTAAAAAGGGTAAATGCAGCAAAAAGGGGCAAGAAACCAATTGTCGTTTTCTTGTACTCTTCATATAAACATACGTATGTACGTACATACATATGTAAATGTTTGCCTCATGCACGTTGCCTTTAATTACAATAATTTCGCTGCAAAAAAAATCGCATCATTATCGAGTTATCGCTGTGCAGTGCAATCAAGCGTTAACTCTTTGCTTCAATTGGCCGGCCGCGAGGCAAAAATTGAATCACTGTGGTCACAACTAATACATGTTTGTAGGTATGTACATATATTGGGGTGATCCACTTCCTAGGATTGTTCTATACCGAAAAAATTTACCGCTATTTTTTTCTTTGAAATTAAAAAAAATATTTAGGGGTCGCTCTAAGCTTTCCAGGTATTTTATATGGAAAAAAATACTTTAATAGAAATATATATACATATAAAAAATTCTTGAAAATAAATATATTTCGGACGGGTAACTCTGTTGCTCTTCAGGAGATTTCCAATAATAATACCCAATTGTTTATTTAACCATATTTTTCATAAAAACTATATTTTATAGGTTCGCCAAAAATCCCATAAATTGCAATGGAGGGACCAATAAAAAATCTTTAATATTAAATTTTTTTTAATAAACATTTGGGTATTACCATTGGAAGTCTCCTGTAGATAAAAAAGTTTTCGGATCGAAAAATATTTATTTTCAAGAATTCTATACCATTCCTATTAAATTTATAAAAAAGTATAAAATATGTGGAAAACTTTAATCGCTTTGAGCGACCTCTAAATGTTTTTTGTTTTCAAAAAAAAAAAATAGTGTATATTTTTCGATATAAATAGAACAAGCCTAGGGGTGAGAGAGAGTATTAAAAATCCAACTTAATTTTTTTTTTGACCATCCTAATATATGTACATACAAAGAAAATCTATATATAAAAGTGTGAGCATTTAAAATTTGCGATACTCCAGTAAAGTATGTGAAAAAATAATACAAAATAGCAAATTAAAATTGTGCAGTTTTGTTACTTTTCGCAGTGTATGTGTGAAGGCACATTCATGCTTGGGCTCAGGTTGAGCATTGCGGCACGTAGTGCTAGGCTGTGAACGCAAGCAAGTTGCTGCTGTTTTGACAGCTGCCATTTGTGACAGTATGAAGTTCGTGAACACCTATCATGCAACGGCCGGAATGTGAACAAATATTTATTAGCAGGTACACATTTTCACTTGTGTCGATGTATTATTTTTTTTCGTTTAAAACAGCAACGTACAAAGGCGGTTTTGATTGACGCTCAATTGGAGGAGTAGTGAAATTTTTTGCAATTTTTGTTTTTTTGCTCCCTTTTCTGGCTGATTTGGCTTTCTTTAATTTCTGTGTTTCACAATTTGATTACTGACATTTTCCAGCTCAGTAAATAATCAGCGCACATCCTTTAACCTCTATCCTTTTTATTTCTTTTGCACTTAACTTCGATTCCTACTCCTTCTTCAACTGGTATTTCTACTCAGTAACTGTTTTTACTTTCCTTTGAATTTCCTTTTTTCCGTTACTTGTGGAATTTTTTCTTAATTTCATTTCATTTTTTATTTCAATCAAATTTGTCCTTGCTTCAATTGCTTCATCGCATTAATTGAATGAACTCAGTCACATTTAATTGGCGACCGCAAATAACTTAATTATAAAACGACAATCAATTGAATGAATTCACAGTCTCTAAGGAGCCAGTGAAAAAATAAAGGAGAAGAAGGTTTTTTCACGACAGTCATTCAATATGAAAAAACCTACTACTTTGCTCACAGCATAAATTTACAACTAGGGGGTTCGCTTCATCGTTTGATTTGTGAAAGGTAAAAGTGAGTAGTTTAGGTTTTTTGCTCTGCTTACTAGTAAACGAAAGGGAAAGAAGTAAAATTTTTATAGACAGAGGTGGCGCAATCAGCAGTACCGCTACTTTGTTCTTGTTTGACAGAATCAGTTGTTCGTGTGACGTCATTTTAGCAAACTGTTTGTATGTATGCAGAGATGTTTATATGTATGTAAATATGGCGACCTCCATGGTTTGACAGTTAACACTCTTTCTCTCCTCCATCTCCAATTACTCTTTCCTATTCGTTGCTATCTTGACGTCATCACTCGCAGGAATGCGCAATCTTGTATTATATCATTCTTGGGCGGCACCGACTAATGTATTGATAGCGCCAAGTATTCGAATCCAAATGATTTGCATTTGGAAAGCTGATCTGAAGAAACTGACATAAATGTCAATCCCGTCTGAACGGCAATCTCAGAAAAACGGTAATTATTCTCGTTTTAAGAGAAACAATTTCGGAGCATTCTCTGTACAGAAAGCTAACCTGGAGACCCAATTTATAGCAGTACACTGGAAAAGCTATATCTTCCCAATATGTTTGGAAACCTGCTGTAGTATTAAAAGGTTTTCACGCCTAACGTTATTACTAGAAGAGTACACATTGGGTTTACGTCCCATTTTATTCAATGGCCTCACAACATTGTTGCCGTTCATGGATTAGTCTTTAATAAGGAGTAACCTAACCTAACAACCTTATTTAAGTCCCTGGATAAGTCTTTAGTAAGTAATAACCGAATTAAGGTTGAGAGGGTGGTGCATGAAGGTCACATGGGCTTTAACTTCAACATGATTTTTACCTATAAACTAAAACTGGCTGGGAAGATGCCGAGATGCGGGAGAAATCGAGAATACAGAATATTACTGCTTTGTATTGGCGAAGTAGCGCTGACATTCCATCCCAACTTTCTTTAGTGTCTTGCTGAGATGACCACAGTCAGTGTCTACATACATATGTATATTTTATTGTGTGACCTTCATCAGAACGGTGAGTTACTTTCACTTTTGCTACAATACAGAAGAATATCTCTATGACATTATGCCAATAAGTCCATTGTTGTGTGCCTCTGTCTACTGCTGAATATCTCAAATGCATCTACAGTGTTTAAGAGGAAAATATTTACTACTAAAAAAACCCAATTCTTCCTTGGAAATTTTTATTTGCAGTATGTAGTCCCTATGTACTGAAGACGGTAAAACTTTTCTTTCACCGTACTAAGAAGACCATTACTGGATAATTTTCTTGTTAATAAAGTGTTGGCGTTTGTAAAATAGATTCTCTAGAATTGCCAAGATTATGACTGATGGCTCGCTTTACTCGAACCAATGAATCTTCAGTGGTTTATGAACCATATTTTGAAAGCGTTTGATTATTTTATGCTATTTGACCAAAATGATGTCGTAATCCTAGATGTATGTACATGTATCAGCTGTATGCGTACCTATATGTAGGTAATAAGAACTTAACGTTACGTTTTTGGATATCCTCACCGTCTTGTGCTATGATGATCTCACCTTTAGAGCCCTTTCATCACAGGTTATCTCAGGTAATTTAGGCGTTCATCCTAGTTTGACAGAATTTCTGCCATAGCTCAATAGTCATATGGCATCAGCGTTCTTTCTTACGAATTCCAATAGGTTTATCTAATAGAACGCAGAAGGAGCGATCGATGACTACTATGTAGAATATTTCTCTAGCAAGAGCTTCAATGAAATAGCAACAAATTTCAGAAAAACTAAATATTTAATATCTTCGCCGCCTTCAATGGACCCAAGGCAAAAAAGGGTTGCAGATTTACCTAAGAAAGATAACAACATTTTAAGAAATGCAGCAAAATTTTCAAATTTTTACTAATTTCACCAAACTAAAGCAACTAACTTAGCAGCCAAATTCAATTATCAATCGCATGTTATTGACAACTAATATCACATGCTTTACATCGGCTCACGTCCCGCTCCTTAGCCCGAATAGCCTATCCATTTCTATTTTACGTTATATCTTCTAAGATGTTGCCATTCTTCATCACTGCTTTCACATTCAATTAGAGAGTTGCAGAGAAATTAATTGAAATGTCCGCTGCAGCAATTAATCCTTGCAGCTATGCTTCGTAATCCATAGCAAGTAAAATGAGAAATGAATGCAGCAACAAATCAACCAACTATGTAGTCAAAGCGAACTACTCAACCGACCGTTGATGGGCTCATGCCACCGCCACACGATGCCATTTCAGCTGGCAGTTCCAAACCATTCCAACCAAACTCAAAGCATCGTCGTTGTCCACTATACTGCTTGACGTCCGGTTGTCGCGTCAGTCTGTCACTGGCATCGCTGTCCCGAGGCGCTGTGTCAAGCTCTATTCTACCATTGCTTTAAATCTGCGTGTTTTTGCCATTTCGGCATACTTCACTCCTCAATCGTACTGTCTCTAAGATCTGCACTGCTGGCTGCCTTTTTCGTTCGTCGCATCAGTCATTCATACATTTCATCAAACTTCAAATCAAGCGTAAATTTTACTTTCGAGTGCAATGCCCATATCAAGGGAAATGACAGGCCAGCCGAGTTGAGGATGGGGAAAAATTGTTGGAAGAAGTGAAAAACTGTGAAAATGCAGTATTTTTTACGCCTCGCTCGAAGTGGACATCAATTTCAGCACTATCAGCACAAAAATCGTTTAGCCGGCGAAAGAGCGCAACTGCACAAGTAAGCGGACAGCAACAACATTGTATGAATGAATAATAAAATGAAAGTGACAGATAGCTGTTGAGAGTAAGACTGATTGACAGAGCGGCAAATCTGAAAATCTGTGACCATTGAAGAGTTCAATTGCAAAACTAACCAGAAATGATGAGATTACAAACTACTATGTAGTATCTATCACTCATCAACACGCACACACCCTACTTTTTCGCCATTTCTTTCTCACAAGCAGCGCCTCTTGCACTTGCAGCAACACTCTTCGCAGGCTTTTGGCACTTTCTTTCCTATTTTTATTTTTTATTTTATTTTTTTCTGCTCCTTTTAAATCTAGTTGCTTCTGCATCACTGCCAGTTATATTATGTAGCTGTTGAATGGCATGCAATTCTGTCTATGTAGTTCCGATTGTCAAACATTTTCATATCGATTCACAAATCATCCGTATTCTTTCATTTGTTAAAAAAAAAATGCTTTGAAAAATGCTCCACTGATTTCGTGCGTTGCATTTTTT
>NW_023458561.1:54874046-54878399 GCF_013731165.1 Rhagoletis pomonella | reverse complement strand
AAATACTAATGCATGAAAATCCTAACCTCAAAAAAATCACCCGTTAGTTTATGCAGTTATGCAGTGGGGTCTGTTGGTGGCGGCGGCGGCGCTGGATGGACACGCGGTCAGCATGGCAAAAATGATTTACTGTCCGACGACGACTCGACGTTGGTAAGTGGGTTATGCAGCGTTTTGTGGTTGCACCAAACACGTCCACAGCCATGTAGCTACTCGTTTCAGCTGGCTGCTGCCACATGCGCATACATGGACGGTACTCGTAAAAGAGTGTTGCACAAAAAAAATAAAATAAAAAAATAGAATAGAAATATTGAAAAATAAAAGAAGAGAAAAGCAGAAGAAAACAATGTTGAAAACAAGCAGCTGCAGCAGACAATAAATGGTTGGAAAACGTGCATCATGATGGCGGGCAATTGCTGCCGCTTGCCGCTGATTTGGTTGATTTGTTGTAAGTGTGGCAAAAAGCTGCACAGGCTGTGGTTTTTGTGGTGGACTGAACTGAACTGAGCTGAGCGCGACAAGCAAACGATGGGCCATCAAATAGACAACAAGCTGGCCAAGCTGAGTGGTTAACTAGCCACTTTTTGACTTGACTTTGAGTGGCACCTTATTTGGTGTTAGAATCTATGGCAGGTATTTGCAAATTGCTGTGGCTACTGTTAAATTACATTCATGCAATACAATACGACAGCAGATGAAGTGGTAGCAAATGCAGTAAAAATATGCAAACTATTAAGTAGGAAGAAAACAAAAAATTTAAATAGAAATAAATAAAAGCGGAAAGGAAATGAAAGAAAAATAGAAGCGAGGAAGTGGTGTTAGCTTAGCTATCCTTTGTTGCAACTGCAACTGCCAATTTTCGTAAGCTAGCTAGCCACTTTTAAACATTTGCAACTTTGTAGCAGCTATTAAGTAGTATGAAAACGTTGCATGATTTGTTGCCACACAAAGGTGTTGCATGCGTTGTTGCAACAAAATCGCCGCCTATAAATTATAAAAAGTGCAGAGAAAATTGGTGTAGGCGTTTGCAGTTATGAATTACTTTGTACTGCTTACAATTCGTGCAACCGAATTTGGCAAATATATGCTTATGCAGGTACACTGTTGGAAAAAAGTATTGACACACATAGTCATTTACAATATATGCAAAAATTTTTATTTAAATTTTTTATATATATTTGGTTCATGCCACAAGAAAAGCATAAAAATATAGTTTCTAAACTTTGTGCGAAATTAAAGAAAATTCAATAAATTTGCAAGCAAAATTTTAAATTTTTAATCAGATTTTTTAGAGTATGCAGTTATGTAGCCAATAAATTTAAAAAAAGTGCAAGTTTGAAGTAACTAGAAATTACCGTTTCTTCCATACAAAAACCAAATTCGAAAATACATTGTATGGAAAAAATGCTAAACACCTTCAAGAAAAAAATTCTCCAAAATCGGCGCGATTCTTTACTAACTTCAATGTTGTGTATTTTATACTAGAATTTAATGGGCTCAAAAACTGCATACTGAAAAAAATTCCGAAAATCTGATAAAAAAGTTAAAAATTTGCATGACAATTTACTGAATTTTTCGCGAGATTTTTACAAGGTCTAGAAATGATATTTTTATGTTTTTTGTTGTAGAATACAAAATTTGCGAAAAAAAATTTGAATAAAAATTATTGCATATCCGCATTGTGAAAAATTCTCTGTGCCAATACTTTCTTCCGGCAGTGTATATACACGCAACTCTGTACCTACGAGTAAAGCGGATTGATTGCCTTTCTTGTTTTTTTCCGCTTTTGCGCTATTTGCAGACAGTTTTTCTTTCTTTTGATAGCAGAAAGAAAGCCGCGTAGGCGCTCCTGCGCTCTGCATAAATTGGCACAATGTCTACTTTATTAGCGCTCATTTGCAACACAAATTTCATTTGCAAAGCAATTTTACAATTTTCTCAAATCTGGCATACGAAAAAGGGGAACAAATAAATCAGATAACTCCTATACAAAATAGTTCACTTTGTAGTGCCGCATTAAAAGTATCCACACACACACACACACAGAGCCTAATTTTGTGTTACAAAAAATGCGAAAATTTAAAACTCATCTCAAACACTAACAGCTGTAGCAGCCTCAACTTACTATAATGCAGAGCAGCAAATTACAGATTAACTACTTTTTCAATTACTCTGAGTGGCTTGTGCAAATTATTTTCGAATACTGGCGCACATTGCGCGCATTACACACACATTCTATTACATATAGATTTGCCACGCAATCGCTGATCATCATTCTCTTACTTGCCACACAATTACGTAGCATCATTCTTTATAAGTGGATGACACCAAACAAGCCAGATCATCGTGTTGCAACTATCACAGTGACACGAAAATTGCTGCAAGCGCGCTAATGTAGTACATACTTGGAGTTACACGATGGCCGTTATATGAATGTCATGTAAGTATGTACATAAATATGCGACTGACTGTGTGGCATTGTGGACTGTTTATACTGGTGATGTTCCAAGTGCAGTAAAGAAGATGACACTGAAAATAACACAACGCCGAAACCGGTTGCTCTTCAAACCCAATTTGATATGAAGTGACGGAGGCCTTAAGAGCCTACTTCATGCCATGACTAAAGAACTACCGTTTTTACAACTTTCTCAAAATAAGGAAGGAAACCTTCTTCTAAATTGGTGCTTGTTTTGTTCTCAGGGAAATAGTGATGTGCGGTTCCAAGGATTTAAAGAACCAGTTCTGTCAAGTTCAGTTCCAGTTCAGTTCAGTGGTAGCTTAGAAATAAAACCGTCTTAAAACCATATCGCTTTAAATAATTTGAATCTTACTTTTTACAATGGTGGCAACCCTCTTCAAACGTTTCCAAAATATGTTTAATGTTAAAACTAAAAATTTCTAAACACTCTTTCGTTTGACACCCATGCAAATTGTATAAATATTTCATATAACTTGTGCGTAATTAAATTAAATTCAACTTTTCAAACCGGAGGCAACCCTATCTAAAATATATTAAAACCAATAACTTCCTTAGACCTCGCTCGTCTAACACCCATGTTGTTACACATATGTATATCAATTCTTTACATAGCTGCTTTAATTCAAGTTAAATTTGATTTTTAACACACCCCGAAATATAGTTCAGAAATAAAGACTTTTCTAACCCATCCCAATTTATACCCATCTGTAAATAACTCATTTAAATTATCAAATAATTGGATATTAATTTTTTTAACCGGTGGCAACCTTTTTCAAACACCTCAAACATATTCTTAACCTTAAGATTTTTTAAAAGCGTTTCGTTCTACGCCCATATTTTAATATTTCAATATATACTCTTATTCTTCTTCTGTTCAATTTAAAAGATTCGGCTTTTAAAAAAGGTGGCCACCCTCTTTTGATAATGTTTTGGTTAAATCCACAGTAAGATTGACTCCCATAGGATAATTAAATTGTAGAACCTTCAGACGCAGCTCCATTGGGAAAAGGAGCGCAGGCAGCATAAACTATATGGCACCATGTGAGTGGGATGGTGCAAGTGAGTTTTCCACAAAGTTTAGACATTTCCTTTTTGTTTTGTTGCTGCAGCATTAACTATATTTCTTTTTCAATTTGCGAAAAAAAAAATAAAAAACAAAAACTTTGCATACAATTTGAAAAGTTCTCTCTGCATAGACTTTTGTGGCTGACTGTATGTACGTAAAAAAACGTAAACGTCGACTTGAAGTAAATACAAAGTTACATGTATTACACATTTGTATTTGTAAAAAAAAAAGTTCGTGGAATGGGTAACCGGTAGCACTCCGCCAATTTTCAATCACTGTCACACTTTTCTTGCTATGCAGTTAACCAACTAAAAGTAGCAACAAGGTATAAATTTACAAGCTTCTCCAATTGCTTTCTAGGTGTCACATCAGTGAATAAAACTCGAACGAACAGGTGAGTAACAAATGGTCGAAGGTGTAAACATTTCGAGTCAATTTTCTGACAATTGTAACAAATTGCTGAACAAAATGCGCAAGCTGAGAAAGGAATTCTTTTCCTGCACATTCACTTTCTTGGCTAGCATTTTTTTCGTTTTTGTCGCAGCACTGCAGTGATTAACAAAAATGTCAGTTAGCAGTAAAAGAAACGAGCATTTGTTATTTCGATACCTTTTTGAGAATTCTGAACGGTGATTACTTATGTCAAAGCATGGTATTTGACACATGCACAACTTTCAATTCGAAGTTGAATTTAAATAAAAGCGCAAATTAAGAGCACCGAGGGAGAGTATTTAAGTGAGTGGAGTGTAATAGAATTGTAGAAAAAATGCAACGCACGAAATCAGTGGAGCATTTTTCAAAGCATTTT
>NW_023458561.1:54868342-54873946 GCF_013731165.1 Rhagoletis pomonella | reverse complement strand
AAAATGCTTTGAAAAATGCTCCACTGATTTCGTGCGTTGCATTTTTTTTCTGCAATTCTATTACACTCCACTCACTTAAATACTCTCCCTCAGTGCTCTTCATTTGCGCTTTTATTTAAATTCAACTTTGAATTGAAAGTTGTGTATGTGTCAAATACCATGCTTTGACATAAGTAATCACCGTTCAGAATTCGCAAAAAGGTATCGAAATAACAAATGCTCGTTTCTTTTACTGCTAACTGACATTTTTGTTAATCACTGCAGTGCTGCGACAAAAACGAAAAAAATGCTAGCCAAGAAAGTGAATGTGCAAGAAAAAAAAAAACTTTCTCATGCTGGCGCATTTTGTTCAGCAATTTGTTACAATTGTCAGAAAATTGACTCGAAATGTTTACACCTTCGACCATTTGTTACTCACCTGTTCGTTCGAGTTTTATTCACTGATGTGACACCTAGAAAGCAATTGGAGAAGCTTGTAAATTTATACCTTGTTGCTACTTTTAGTTGGTTAACTGCATAGCAAGAAAAGTGTGACAGTGATTGAAAATTGGCGGAGTGCTACCGGTTAGCCATTCCACGATTTTTTTTTACAAATACAAATGTATAATGCATATAACTTTGTATTTACTTCAAGTCGACGTTTACGTTTTTTTTTTACGTACATACAGTCAGCCACAAAAGTGCAGAGAGAACTTTTCAAATTGTATGCAAAGTTTTTTTTTTTAATTATTTTTCACAAATTGAAAAAGAAATATAGTTAATGCTGCAGCAACAAAACAAAAAGGAAATGTCTAAACTTTGTGGAAAACTCACTTGCACCATCCCACTCACATGATGCCATATAGTTCATGCTGCCTGCGCTTCTTTTCCCAATGGAGCTGGGTCTGAAGGCTCTACAATTGAATTATCCTATGGGAGTCAATCTTACTATGGATTTAACCAAAAGTTGATCAAAAGAGGGTGGCCACCTTTTTAAAAGCCGAATCTTATCAAATTGAACAGAAGAAGAATAAGAGTATATATTGAAATATTGAAATATGGGTGTAGAACGAAAAACTTTTAAAAAATCTTAACGTTAAGAATATTTTTGAGGCGTTTGAAAAAGGTTGCCACCGGTTAAAAAAATTAATATAAAATTATTTAATAAGTTAAATCAATTATTCACAGATGGGTAAAAATTGGGTTGGGTCGGAAGAGTCGTTATTTGCGAAGTATATTTAGGAGTGTTGCCATATGTTAAAAAACAAAATTTAACTTGAATTAAAGCAACTATGTAAAGAATTGATATACATATGTGTAACAACATGGGGGTTAGACAAGCGAGGTCTAAGGAAGTTATTGGTTTTAATATATTTTGAATAGGGTTGCCACCTGTTTGAAGAGTTGAATTTAATTTAATTATGCACAAGTTATATGAAATATTTATACAATTTGCATAGGTGTCAAACAAAAGAGTGTTTAGAAATTTTTAGGTTTAACATTAAAAATATTTTGGAAACGTTTGAAGAGGGTTGCCACCTTTGTAAAAAGTAAGATTCAAATTATTTAAAGCGATATGGTTTTAAAACGGTTTTATTTCTAAGCTACAACTGAACTGAACTGGAACTGAACTTGACAGAACTGGTTCTTTAAATCCTTGGAACCGCACATCACTATTTCCCTGAGAACAAAACAAGCACCAATTTAGAAGGAGGTTTCCTTCCTTATTTTGAGAATGTTGTAAAAAAGGTAGTTCTTTAGTCATGGCATGAAGTAGGCTCTTAAGCCTCCGTCACCTCATATCAAATTGGCTTTGAAGAGCACCTTCTTTACTGCACTAGGAACATCACCAGTATAAAGAGTCCACAATGCCACACAGTCAGTCGCATATTTATGTACATACTTACATGACATTCATATAACGGCCATCGTGTAACTCCAAGTATGTACTACATTAGCGCGCTTGCAGCAATTTTCGTGTCACTGTGATAGTTGCAACACGATGATCTGGCTTGTTTGGTGTCATCCACTTATAAAGAATGATGCTACGTAATTGTGTGGCAAGTAAGAGAATGATGATCATCGATTGCGTGGCAAATCTATATGTAATAGAATGTGTGTGTAATGCGCGCAATGTGCGCCAGTATTCGAAAACAATTTGCACAAGCCACTCAGAGTAATTGAAAAAGTAGTTAATCTGTAATTTGTTGCTCTGCATTATAGTAAGTTGAGGCTGCTTCAGCTGTTAGTGCTTGAGATGAGTTTTAAATTTTCGAATTTTTTTAACACAAAATTAGGCTCTGTGTGTGTGTGTGTGTGGATACTTTTAATGCGGCACTACAAAGTGAACTATTTTGTATAGGAGTTCTCTGATTTATTTGTTCCCCTTTTTCGTATGCCAGATTTGAGAAAATTGTAAAATTGCTTTGCAAATGAAATTTGTGTTGCAAATGAGCGCTAATAAAGTAGACATTGTGCCAATTTATGCAGAGCGCAGGAGCGCCTACGCGGCTTTCTTTCTGCTATCAAAAGAAAAAAAAAACTGGCTGCAAATCGCGCAAAAACGGAAAAAACAAGAAAGGCAATCAATCCGCTTTACTCGTAGGTACAGCGTTGCGTGTATATACACTGCCGGAAGAAAGTATTGGCACAGAGAATTTTTCACAATGCGGATATGCAATAATTTTTATTAAATTGTTTTTTCCCAAATTTTGTATTCTACAACAAAAAACATAAAAATATCATTTCTAGACTTTGTACAAATCTCGCGAAAATTCTATAAATTTGCATGCAAATTTTTAACTTTTTAATCAGATTTTTGGAATTTTTTCAGTATGCAGTTTTTTAGCACATTAAATTCTAGTATAAAATACTTAACATTGAAGTTAGTAAAGAATCGCGCCGATTTTGGAGATTTTTTTTCTTGAAGGTGTTTAGCATTTTTTCCATACAACATATTTTCGAATTTTGTTTTTGTATGGAAGAAACGGTAATTTCCATTTACTTCAAACTTGCACTTTATTTAAATTTATTAGGCTACATAACTGCATATTCTAAGCAATCGGATTAAAAATTTGAAATTTTGCTTGCAAATTTATTGAATTTTCTTTACTTGTGCACAAAGTTTAGAAACTATATTTTTATGCTTTTCTTGTGGTATGAACCAAATATATATAAAAAATTTAAATAAAAATGTTTGCATATATTGTAAATGACTATGTGTGTCAATACTTTTTTCCAACAGTGTACCTGCATAAGCATATATTTGCCAAATTCGGTTGCACGAATTGTAAGCAGTACAAAGTAATTCATAACTGCAAACGCCTACACCAATTTTCCCTGCACTTTTTATAATTTATAGGCGGCGATTTTGTTGCAACAACGCATGCAACACCTTTGTGAGGCAACAAACCATGCAACGTTTTCATACTACTTAATAGCTGCTACAAAGTTGCAAATGTTTAAAGGTGGCTAGCTAGCTTACGAAAATTGGCAGTTGCAGTTGCAACAAAGGATAGCTAAGCTAACACCACTTCCTCGCTTCTATTTTTTCTTTCATTTCCTATCCGCTTTTATTTATTTCTATTTCAATTTTTTGTTTTCTTCCTACTTAATAGTTTGCATATTTTTACTGCATTTTCTACCACTTCATCTGCTGTCGTATTGTATTGCATGAATGTAATTTAACAGTAGCCACAGCAATTTGCAAATACCTGCCATAGATTCTAACACCAAATAAGGTGCCACTCAAAGTCAAGTCAAAAAGTGGATAGTTAACCACTCAGCCTGGCCAGCTTGTTGTCTATTTGATGGCCCATCGTTTGCTTGTCGCGCTCAGCTCAGTTCAGTTCAGTCCGCCACAAAAACCACAGCCTGTGCTGCTTTTTGCCACACTTACAAGAAAATCAGCCAAATCAGCGGCAAGCGGCAGCAATTGCCCGCCATCATGATGCACGTTTTCCAACCATTTATTGTCTGCTGCAGCTGCTTGTTTTCAACATTGTTTTCTTCTGCTTTTCTCTTCTTTTGTTTTTCAATATTTCTATTCTATTTTTTTATTTTATTTTTTTTGTGCAACACTCTTTTACGAGTATCGTCCATGTATGCGCATGTGGCAGCAGCCAGCTGAAACGAGTAGCTACATGGCTGTGGACGTGTTTGGTGCAACCGCAAAACGCTGCATAACCCACTTACCAACGTCGAGTCGTCGTCGGACAGTAAATCATTTTTGCCATGCTGACCGCGTGTCCATCCAGCGCCGACGCCGCCACCAACAGACCCCACTGCATAACTGCATAAACTATTAGTCTGCACACTCTCCTTGTTTTGGTTGTTTTGGTTGTTGTTGTTGTGAGTGATGTTACATGCGTGCAGCTATTTGCAGCAGCGCCGGTAGTCTTCGGTAGCATTGCTGATCAAAGACGAGATAAAGTCGATTTGGAGCGCGACGATTGGTGGCGAGTCGCGCCCAGCCCGACAATGGGAATCAGGTCTGCTCCTTTGTTTGTGTTGCGCTTTTTGAATGCATTTAGACTCATTTTGTTTTTCTTTTTTTTTTTATTGTTCACGCTTATGCTTTGATTTACTTATGTGTAGTGTTTACTTTTTCTTTTTTGTTCGTTTTTGTTTGTTTCTTTTATTTCTGTTGCTGCAACGTTTGCGTTGGCGACCGTTATTATACCGTTTTTATTTTCATTGTGCGCCAATTTTTTCGGCTTTAACAGATATTTAATGCGATATGACATTTTTATGAACAGTTTGTTGTTATTGCATATTGTGCTATCGTGTATACACTTTTGTATAAATGATAATCGCGTGAATGTGTATTCTGCACGTGCAAATCTTTTGATCCTTCCCAACGATATCGTCTTGCAAGCTACTTTATTACGAGTATTATCGGACTTTGGATACTTTCACGATTTTAGGAGAAATTTAACATTTCAGTTTGCATAATTCAAATTCCTTATCTCGTGGCAATCAATCTTAGCAGTGAGTGAGCGATGTTGAGACTTTTATGAAATAAAAGTAATATAAAAAGATGTCGTTAACAGGATTCCCACAGTAGTGCAGTGGGTACACCAAATTTTGCTCTCAAATAGTCAGCCAAATATTCAGGTTTAGCCCTCATTTTGACGGATACTTGTATTGCCACATCGCCTTCCAATGGGTCTGGCCGTTATCCGTTGTACACCGGAAGCATTTATAGTAGGTAATACTAAATGGTTTTCCCTCACTCGTTTCGCTGAGTGTATGAAATTTCTGCGGAATACACTATCAGTAATTAATTTCAATAAAAGTCAACACATCGCCACCTGAATTGCAAAAAGGCGTAAAAAATGTCACCGTTGAAGTACAAAAAGTCATAACTAATAAAAAATTAAAAATTCACTTTTTGATTTATATGATGGATTTCATCGAATTACAACTCCCCACATCATTTTATGAAAAAAATTTAAATATTAGTTACGACTTTTTCCATTACATTTACGATAATATTACGTCTTTTTGCATTTCAGGTGACGATACGTAAACTCAGCCAAACAAATAGAAGATTTTTATATTTTTTCCCCTTTTTAAGCAAGTTCAAAAAAATTTCAATCCAAAACCTCCTTAAAACCATTGCCT
>NW_023458561.1:54866900-54868242 GCF_013731165.1 Rhagoletis pomonella | reverse complement strand
TTTTTAAAAAAAAAGTTATCAAGCTCTTAAAAAATCACCCGTTATTAGTCTGCACACTCTCCTTGTTTTGGTTGTTGTTGTTGTTGTTGTGAGTGATGTTACATGCGTGCAGCTATTTGCAGCAGCGCCGGTAGTCTTCGGTAGCATTGCTGATCGAAGACGAGATAAAGTCGATTTGGAGCGCGACGATTGGTGGCGAGTCGCGCCCAGCCCGACAATGGGAATCAGGTCTGCTCCGTTGTTTGTGTTGCGCTTTTTGAATGCATTTAGACTCATTTTGTTTTGCTCTTTTTTTTTATTATTCACGCTTTTGCTTTGATTTACTTATGTGTAGTGTTTACCTTTTCTTTTTTGTTGGTTTTTGTTTGTTTCTTTTATTTCTGTTGCTGCAACGTTGGCGTTGGCGGCCTTTATTATACCGTTTTTATTTTCATTGTGCCTCTTTTGCGCCAATTTTTTCGGCTTTAACAGATATTTAATGCGATATGACATTTTTATGAACAGTTTGTTGTTACTGCATATTGTGCTATCGTGTATACACTTTTGTATACTTAAATGATAATCGCGTGAATATGTATGCTGCACGTGCAAATCTTTTGATCCTTCCCAACGATATCGTCTTGCAAGCTACTTTATTACGAGTATTATCGTACTTGGGGTACTTTCACGATTTTAGGAGAAATTTAACATTTCAGTTTGCATAATTCAAATTCCTTATCTTATGGTAATCAATCTTGGCAGTGAGTAAACGATGTTGAAACTTTTATGAAAAAAGTAGTATAAGGAGATCTCTGACAGGATTCCCACAGTAGTGCAGTGGGTACACATTTTTCTCTCAAATATAAAAGTCAGACAATTCAGGTTTAGCCCTCATTTTGACGAATACTTTTATGTCACATCGACTACCAATGGGTATGCCCGTTAACCTTTATACACTGGAAGTATTTATAGTAGGTAATACTAAATGGTTTTCCCTCACTCGTTTCGCTGAGTGTATGAAATTTCTGCGGAATACACTATCAGTAATTAATTTCAATAAAAGTCAACATATCGCCACCTGAATTGCAAAAAGGCATAAAAAACGTCACCGTTGAAGTACAAAAAGTCATAACAAATAAAAAATTAAAAATTCAAAATTGATTTATATGATGGATTTCATCGAATTACTACTCCCCACATCATTTATGAAAAAAATTTAAATATTAGTTACGACTTTTTCTTTTTGCATTTCAGGTGACGATATGTAAACTCAGCCAAACAAATAGAAGATTTTTATATTTTTTCCTCTTTTTAACCAAGTTCAAAAAAATTTCAATCCAAAACCTCCTTAAAACCATTGCCT
>NW_023458561.1:54861828-54866800 GCF_013731165.1 Rhagoletis pomonella | reverse complement strand
CAAGTTCAAAAAAATTTCAATCCAAAACCTCCTTAAAACCATTGCCTCCGAAATCCGTACCCGTATTGTGATAAATATCTTAACTACCTGATTCCCTTAATTTAAACTGTATATGAACTTTTAAACAGGTGATAATCTTCCTACGGGTAGTTTAGAAATAAGGACTTTTAATTCATATCCATATTTTAATAATCCATTTAACATATTAAATAATTTGAATTTATTTCTATTCGCAAACAATAACCATTTCGACTTTAAATTCGACTTTTCAAACAGAGAGCAGCCCTTTACAATATTCTCAAACTATAACCTTCTTTCGTCCGTCATCCATATTGTGATACATATTTTAATTATGTATCTAATTTCCCTAATTTAATTTGATTTTTTTTTAACAGGTGGCAACCCTATTATAAGAAGTTTAGAAACTGCAATTTTTAAAGTCATTTTGATTGATAGCCATAAAACATTCATTTAACTTATGTTATTCAAAATTTATTTTTAAACAGGTGGCAAACCTCTTCAAAATGTTTTCAATTTGCAACTTTCTTTAATCTATTTCGTCTAACACCCATATTGTGATACAAATGTCAGTTACCTGGTTTATATTGGATTTAATTTTGTAGACAGTTGGCAACCCACCCACATGTAGTTTAGAAATAAAACCTTTCCAAAACCATTTCGATTGAAACCAATATTTCAGTATTTCATTTAACTTATCTGAATTAAATTTTTTAACAGGTGGCTACTCTCTTCCTGCTCTAAACTGCACGACAACGTAGAGTATATCGATATTAAACTACAAGCAACTTTATTATATTTTATTTTATGAAATATCTTGCAAAGTGAGCCTTCCTAAATCTCCTTCCTTGGACACCCATATTGTAATATATCTTTAACATAATCAAGTTAATGGAATTAAATTTTTCATACAGCTGGAAATTTTCACAAAAAATTATATTTTTTTAAATGAGCTTTCTTACATTCTTTACCATTTGACACCCGTATTGCGTTATTTGATCAATGCTATCAATTTAATTTTGATTTCAATTTTTAACGGGTGGCAACTTTTTTAAAACTTAGCTGTTATATATTCTCCTTGCACAGACGATCACGAATGTAGGTATGCGTCTTTCTACAACCCGATCTTAAAAAAAAAAATAGTTTGAATCATTCGTTTCGTTGTTTGGTAGCTTCAGGTTTAGCTTAAAACATTCGGATAACGCTATCCATATGAATATGAATAGTCATATGTATTTGCATTTATCATACTTTTGTATTTATACCAAATATTTACACTTTTATCTTAAGCATATCTCAGCTATGGTTTTTACTCTGATAATAATATTTTTTGATGTTTTTTCTACTTTCAGGTATGTTTCTATGCAGATTAGCTTTTCTATATCTCTGCGTAATTTATGGTGGATTTCTGTGGTGAGTTTTATAAAAAAAAACAAATATTTCAAATAATATCACGGTATTTATTTAAATACGTACGCCGTAGGGATAGCCACTATACAGCATCGAACGGGCTTCACTGTAGTGAGTAATACCC
Source organism: Rhagoletis pomonella (assembly GCF_013731165.1). Lineage (NCBI taxonomy): Eukaryota > Metazoa > Arthropoda > Insecta > Diptera > Tephritidae > Rhagoletis > Rhagoletis pomonella. The sequence continues at coordinate 54,865,248 of NW_023458561.1, read as the reverse complement.
ACGGCGTCGGGCCATAAGGCCATAGGAAATAACGTCATATGGCATTATTTCACTTATCATTAGTTTTTGAGTGATCTATTGTTGCCTCTACTCTCCAAAATACTTCTTTTGAACCTATGTAAATCCTTCAGCAGGTACAACAGCGCTTTCGGTGATCGGGAGTGAATGTAAATAATGTGAGTAATGTTGTTAAAAGCTGTGGCAACATAAAGCACAGACTTCTCTCGCATCTTTTGCAGACTGCATCGCATTCGATAAGAATGTTTATCACTATAGTGGTGTGTCGCTGCTCTCTGCTTATGTGTACTGAGTGAACTCAAGAATGTGACATGTGAGAGTTGTAGCCGTGAAAAGCAAGCATAAGGTTCGAATTAGAAATGTACTTCCCTAGTTTATGATTACGCTGCATTGTAGTCCTTCAGCAACAAAGGCCCTTAAATTAACCGTTGTGAGCAGCACTCAAGTACAAGCGCTACGCATATGTAATTTATTTATGGCGCACTCTTGCCTTATATATAATTTTCATCCATAATTGCCAAAGTTGGATTTCTCCATTACGGTTAATATAATTTCCTTCGGCATTCCTTGGCCATATTTATACGCATCTCTGCATTCCTGTGGCTAAAATTTATAAAGCATAATCAAATTGGGTTTCTCGTTACTTTTTCCTTTTTTTTTTTGTTTTTGCATCATTTTATTTTGTGCATGCGAATAATTCGCCTTTCAGCAATTATTATTTATGTTACCAAGCTTGTTAATTCATGCTTGTTACTTGTTTTTTGTGCGCTGCGCTTCTAAGTGCTTTATTGCCGCCTTGGTGTTCTCTCTCGCTGTGTATGTACATTTGTCCTGGGACCACAAATGGCCCGCCAGCCCATAAACCGCTTTGTTAACATTTCTTTTTATAGCGTATTTTGTCGCATTTAAATTTATTTTGTGTTTTTTTTTTTCGTTATATATTTTTTGTTCTTTTTCCGCTTTGTGTGTTTTGCGTATAACTCTAGACATGTGTATATATTTTCCTTTTGTTTTTTTTTTTTGTTTTGTTTACTGTTTCGTCTTGCCTAGCGCTTTGCCAATTTTGCTTTGCAATTATGGTTTCGCATTGGTTATGCGCGGACACGCGCGCCACCTTATTGTCATTTGTTTTTGTTATTGTAGTAGTTGGTAGTATTCTATGTATGTAGTTAGATACTAGTAACTAGTTGAACGCCAGTGCCGTCATAATGACCATAAGAGCGTGTTGTGGCAACGTCTTGCCAATTTGGTCATTGTGGCAGCAGTCTTTATGGGTATCACTGCTTGTATCGCGGTTGTCTGATAAATGAGCGTTGTCGCTCGTGCTTGTGTGTGTGTGTGTTTATCTGTTAATCTGCCCTGCCGGGAAACCCCGAACTAGTAAGATAGCTTATAAAAAGGATATTTTGGGAAAAAATTTGGCTTTTTATATCTTATGAAAAATTTAAATTTTTTACTTCAAAAAGTAGGTGGCAACCCTATTTGCAATTCGGCTGGGATGAAGAGTACATACACTGTATATTGAGCATATACAACAAATGCTTATTGATATTAACAAATTATATTTTTGTATTAAAAAATGCATGCAATCTCATCGCAAAATCTCACCAAAAAATCTAGCATATAATTTTGAAACTATTTATTTGGGGACTGCCCTTAACCCTTCGATTTGTGAGAAGGTCCCTAGGGACCTTTTCGTATTTCATGTGCCTATATCTTTTTGTTCAATGCATTTTTGAAAAGAATTTATACATGTATTCCAAGAATAAATTAAGCTGAATCGTTTAAAATAAGTTTCGAAGGGATACGGGATCACGTTCGAGTGTTATTGAGATTTCAACATATATAGCACGGGGATTAGTGACAAGGTCCCTAGGGACCTTGTACAATTTTAGAAGAAATAACAAGTTACTTGTCTTCATGTTTTGATTTTTTCTTCACTTGTTCTTCAAATTATTTCATTCCTAATATATATGCAGGACGTTAATTTAATCAAAAGACAACATAAATACCAAAGAAGTTGCACATGTACAGTCGAAACATCGAGCAACTCTTTGTAGGTCCCTAAGGACCTTCTCACGAATCTAACGTCATCGGCACTGTCACTCATCGGAGGGTTAAACCGGAAAAAGTGTTGAAAACTTAGAAAAACTCGAAGTTTTATTAAGAGGTCAAGATTTTAGTGAAATAAAAACCCGTTTAATGAATATTAAAAAAAAAAACGCCTATAGATGAAACCGGTGGCTGAATTTGGTTAGTTCAAAACAGTATCAGAATATGTGACACGCCCCAGGGAATAAAAAAACTTTAAATATCTACATCTAAGGTGACGGATTTAAAACTAGTTCGGAACTTTCGAAAAAGGGACTCATGCTCCCGCTGCTTTCTTGTTTACTTTAAATCACTGATAGACACTGCCATGCCCGCGGACAAAGCTCTTAGAAAGCTTAAAGCTTTCTGTACATTTCGTATAGGCGCGTGCAGAGTAAAAGCTCTCTCTGTACATCGCTGCTTGAAATAAATACTTATTTGCTTGGCGGCTTTTTCGTTCAAATACGCTTTCACTCTGCACTTCACAGATGCTTTTTCACAGCTAGGTAATTCAAAACAAAAACTTATATTAACACTTTTTTATCTTAAGATCTTCTGGAAGGTATGTGAACGTGTTTGCAAATATTCAGCTCAAATTACATTCATTCAAACAAATTTGATTTCAAAATGAAAATAATTTAAAATCTCCACCATAGAAAAGCCAAAAAGACTCCGTTCGAAAATAATCATGTGACTTGTTTCGATAGTCGATTTTAGAACTGGTTACAAAAAGTGACGCAGAGCGAACTAGATCAAATCTGTCGAATATAGGACTGGTTCAGAAATATATAAAGATAATGCAGTGGGGAGCAATTTCCACTTCCTGGGACATCACCGAGTTAAATTCGCCAGTTGTTTGCATGCAAAAGAGATTTATCGCGAACCAGTTGTAGGTCTAAATGTATTCGAAGCTCACCAGTTAAGAACTAGAGATTTTTCCCACAGGGTGCTTTTGACTGCTTATCTGTCCGTCTGCCTTGTTTGCTGTTCTGCGTTGAGTATTTGTGTGTGTGTGTTTGTGGATGTGGATGTGTGCCACCAAATTTGGCTTGGCATGCGCATGCAGCTCTGACATTTTTCGAGATAAAAATCTTTATGCAATAATAAAATGCAATCGAAAATAAAATAAACTTGCAGAAACGTGCTATTGTACACCAAAGAGACACCAAGAAGGCCAAAAGCTTAACGATGTTAAGCGAGTTCAAGTTGTATTGCTGCAGTGGAAGAGCAACGATGGACTTGTGTTTGGAAAAGTCTGTATTTGTTTTTTTTTTTTGTTATGCAAATATAAGCTTTAAATTGAAACATAAA
>NW_023458561.1:54859772-54861728 GCF_013731165.1 Rhagoletis pomonella | reverse complement strand
CGATGATTTCGCTTTTATGACCATGGATGTGGCGAATAAAAAGCAAAAACACGTTTAAACTATAAACTCAGGAGTATACGTGTATACAAATGCCATAATAAATTCAACAATTTTTACGCTTTAAGTGTGGCCAAACATTAATCTTGCGGGGACGACGACAGCAGCAACCGATAAAGGCGCCAGCAGCAAAGCTGCGACGGCGACGTCACGCCACATTGCCAGTCGTCGGGCATGCAACAGTGACGGCATGGCGAAAAAGTACAAATTACAGCAACTAAAACAGCAATAACTGAATATGTATACATACATATATGTATGGACGACACTTGTGTTGCAATGCAGTGAAATTTGGTGTAAAAAATGCACAAAAGCAATTTTTTTTTTACAGCTACTGCATAAAGTTATAATGCATTCATTCCACCATGGGTGGAAACTATGATTTTTTATGTTACACTTGTTTGTGTTTTTTGTGGCAATATTAAATTTTTTATTTATATTTTCACGCTTGCTGACTGTTGTTGGCGTTATTGTTGCCGGCCGATAGCCAAAACCAATTCATTATGCAAAAGCCGCCAACGCCACTAGAACAGCCATACATATATAAATACATGTATGTATATAGTGTAAGCAGCACTACAACAATGCGCTTAAAATATGATTGCAGCATGCAACAACTGCAGCCAGCATGCAGCAGAAGTGTATTAAATTTATTAAAACTGTGAAATTAAAAGAGAAACAAAAGGCTAAAGCAGTCAGAAAGTGAGCACAAAAAGTGCGATTTTTTGCTTTAACCTTAGTTGAGTACCTTCTTCTTCCACCCTTGCTTCAACTTGCCACCATTTTCCACAGCCCTAATGCCATGGTAACTGCGGTTATTGCACCATGCCAGCTTTAACAAAAACAACCATAGCAATGTTGAGAAAACGTGCATCATGCAACAGTGGCTGCAGCGGCGACGAGCGACAACAACTACAACAACATTTACTGCAAATATTGTCAACATTTTCAAGTGCGCGTTTAATGTCAGCAACACTTGACTGGCTGCGCGTTGCTTGCTTTGCGCTGTTGCAACATATGTACATACTGCTCTTTATATACATATATATGTATGCACTTGTAATTCAGGAAGCAACCTCAGCTGCTGGTAGAAACATATGTTCACATACATGTGTACACATACGCTATGCGACAGAGGAATGTGTACACCTTGTTCTAATATAAAATTCACAATTATTTTCATATAAAATTTTTTGAATTAATTATTTATGAAAATATAGTTCTTTCTGCAATATAAACCGTAATGTAAACCGCTTCACACTTCATACATATAAAGTTCACAAAAAAAAAAAAAAAATTATCAAAATTTTCAAGTTTTTCCGTCACAGAAAAAATTTCTAAGAATCAACGTGATTTTTTAGTCGTTCTAGAAATTCTGAAAAATGTTGAAAATTTTTAATTCAAATTTTTTGAATTTTTGTGAACTTTATATAAAGTGTGAAACTTTGATTTATATGGTTTATATTATAGAATGAACTATAATTTCATAAATATTTAATGCAAAAAATTTTTCATGAAAATAATTTTGAATATTATATGTATTAGAAAAAGGTGTACACTTTCTTTTGTCGCCTAGTGTACATACATACGTACGTCTGCATGCATTCATTTGAGCATTCATGCATGGTTGCTGAAATCTGAGACCTCCGCAAGAGTGTGCGAATTTCAAGTGCCGCACTTGCGCGAATGTGTATGTGACGGTTGTAACATCAACGTCACACATATCACTCAAATACTCACGCGTGCACATATGAGCACATATCAGTGAGCATGCTTACTCCTTGACTCACCCACTACTTCACCTCTAAATTACGTAGTGTGTGCTGAACCCGCTCGACATATCACATACCAACACTACGTATAAAAACCCTTTCATGTTAACGAGCCTCACACCCATAT
>NW_023458561.1:54850229-54859672 GCF_013731165.1 Rhagoletis pomonella | reverse complement strand
CACTACGTATAAAAACCCTTTCATGTTAACGAGCCTCACACCCATATCCACTTCTTTCAACACAATTTTCGACGAGTCGCCATAACAACCGGCAATGTGGAAACGTTAAATTGATGATAGTTAAGAAAGTCAAGTGGCTGTCGAGACTTGCAACGGCGCACATAAGTCAACAGTAGTGGCAATAACTATGCATATAAGCATATAAGGTACTAAAATAAGTATCTAAGTATTAAAATAAGTAGTGTCAAGCTGGCAGCAGCTGACGCAAGAGCAAGCGTAGCAAGGCATGTGCAAAGTATTTGGGTGGAAAAAAAACTCCTTTGCAGCGACCCTCACATATACTACTCTTTCGACAAAAATGCACTAAGCCAAATATATGTACATATGTATGAAATGCCTGTGTCAGTTACTCGCAACAGTTCGTTTAGTCAAACATAGCTTGTTGCCGGGTGTTGTTGCTCTCCATGTGCTCTATGGTATGAAGTGCACTTTACTTTTCCATTGATGATGAATGCCTGATGGTTTTAGTTTTGACTACTTTTTCTAACAACGCACTCAACTTTTAACTTTTTGTTTAACAGTTTTGACAACAGTTTGTGTCACAGCTACTGATACTGAAACTACTGAGTCATTCACTCACTCACTCGTTCAATCACTTGAAATAGGGAAGTGCTGCCAGCGGGTTTACTTATGTACATACATAAAAGTAAGAGTGATTGCAAGTATGTAGTAAAAGAAAAACAAACAATATTTTATGTATGTATTTTATGTTAGTGACGGTGCACATTTCCCGGTAGTATTATATATTTTGTAGTCATATTAAAATAGCGAGTAAGCTGCTATCATAATACCTAGTTAGTCGTTTTTAAAGATAGACACTGATGCACACCCTTCTTTCATGTGGAAAATTTTTATATTAGTGCAACATTGTGACACTGTAAACTCTTTATGGCCAATCACCTAAGAGGATGCCTTAGAGTTAAGCTCTCAAGTTTTTAAAGGCTTCTTTACGCTGTTCTATATAAAATTTTATCTTCCGCATGTATTTTTTTTTAATTTACTAGTAATGTTTACTTACTTTAAGTACATTTTTGTGTAAGTGGGCGAAACTGTCTAAAATTGTATGCGATGTTATTTAGAGGCTGGTTTCTGTTGTAAATAAAAGTTTATATCTCAACTCGTTCACAATCTCATCTGCATTTAGCAGTTAAACGCCAAGTGTCGATGGTAGTAATCCCTAATTTTTAGCGCAAAGAGATAAACATTGATTTAACCTTCAGTTATCTATTAATCAATGATCATTTGGCCAGGGTAACAACAAAAAAAAAAAATATATTAAAAAAATTATAAAAAAAATTATCAAAGAAGAAGACAAGCCCCCAAAAAGGTATCGCAAAATTATCACCCCGAGGAGCTCGGTCAATTTAGCCAAGTCCGAGTGGACTTACTTATATCGGCAGCCGCGCCACAGTGCCGTCTCACATGCCCGTCCTTTAATATGGCGCTTAAACTTGAACGATGTCGAACAAAGTTGAGAAGGCTTTGGGGGCGGCTTTCGTGAGAACTATTCTACGCAAGATCTATGTACCTGGTTTCGTGGACGACGGGTATCAGAGAAGATGGAATGACGAACTGTATGAGCTCTTTAACGACGTGGACATAGTTAAGCGCATAAAAATACAGCGATTGCACTGGCTTGGACATGTTGTACGACGCTCCGTGTAAAATATCCCTCGAATCCGCACCCATGGGTGGACAACGAAAGCAAAAGCGCCCACGAACGCAATGGAAGAACCATGTGCAGAAGGACCTTTTTGGTCTCGGCCAAGTAAAAATAGTTTAGTAGAGTAAAATTACACATAAAATGTTTAAAATGTATTAAATATGATCACTTAATGTTTATTATTAGTAAAAAATGTATTTTTACTTTGAAAATTTTTGCAATTTTAAACATTTTATGTGTAAATTCATGCGTGTGCTTTAAACATCCCTTTTTCAAAATCAAATCTTGAACATTTTTTGCGTATATTTACACAGATTCTGGTTAAAAAATAAATACTTTTCAGTAGTAGTTTTACATGGACTTTTCAAAGAGTATACAAGGTCTACGGAGCAAAAATACATACAGGAGCCTGCGGAGAATTTGTCTGAAAATTCGACTGACGAGATGGAAGCTAAGCTAAATTCTACCTAGGAATTACGTTGCAATACCAAAACTTGTACCCGGTGATATTTATAGGGGTGCAAATGGCGATTTACTTGGTGAAACCAAACTAAGGGTAAAATTACCCATCCTATGTTGAAGGCCCGTTCTCTGCACTGGCTTATTAACTGTCGTATGTGCCTGCGTCTGGAGTATATAGGTATTATATACAACACAGCTCTAAAACCAGATTTCGCAAGATAAAGTTTTAAGCCTTATTGACAAGCAGCTTCCGGGAATAGAGATTCGCTGATTGCGCAGCTTTTCGTGAAAACAGAGTTGTGTTCTTACGCAATCGTTAAGAAGTCATGGTTCAACCACCGTGAGTTTGTAGGCATTTCTCTTACTTTGATCCTAATAGAGCTGTGGTTGTAAGTAGGCTGTAGCTATTCCAGAACCATCTCGTAATCCTGTAGGATCCAGTGAAGCTCTACATCAACTAAGGTTTCGAAAAGAAAAGTTTTGTATTTCTAATTTTGATTTATTTTTGCGAACCGCACATCCTCATCGCATCATATACATTCAGTGCAGAACCGCACATAGACAGTTCATCCGATGTCGCATTGTCGTGTACGTATGTTTGTTGGTCAGAAATTGAGGCCAACTCTATCCAACATTCCTCCAAAAATTGCAATCTAACTGAGTAAGAAGATATTATCGTCTGACTTGCGCCGCCATTTTAATAGCAAATGTTTCTGCTTGGGAAATGCCTACGTGATCCGGTAGGCGCAAGAACAGCATCACATTGAGTTGATCAACAAAAATCCCTGAATTCTATTCTTTGTCTGGCCGCAAATAGAGGTGGACTCTCTTAGGACTGTGTTTATGGGTTTCGTGGCGTATACGCAACCTGAAAAAGCAACAGTACACACAATTTTCAAGAGTACAGAAGTACATATTGTGTAATATGTAAATACTTTATGGAAACTTTTTACAAGAAATTAAAATATATTTTTCACTAAAGTTTTTTGAAATTTCGAAACCTTCTAAGTTTGAGTTTTACATCTTCACAAAAAATTACGAATCTAAATTTTCAGCCATGCTTTTCCGCCCTTATTTTGAAGGCCAAACTAATACCATCGAATGTGGGCCCATTCCGTGATTCGGCTCTAAATTTTTTTATAAATAGTCAAGCACAAATTTACAGCTTCAATGGCACACAACAAACTGTCGAGTGCCACATCGAATGACAGCAATTAATAAACAGTGATTTACGATGTGTCAATTGCAGTTAGGGTTTCGGTCGGTGAAATGTCATAAAAAAGGCAAATAAAAACATTCAAATCACAAACGGTTGGGAAAAAACTTGTAGCAAACTTTGGGAGTAAACTCGATCTAAAATTTTAAGGACGAAAACACACAGAGCAGAGGAAGTAAAAGATTTTCGCGAAAGGCAGTATGCGTTTAAGTTGTGTCAAATTAAAGGAAAACAAGTAAATAAGTATAAGTTCGGACGAAATCGAATTTTATATACCCAGCGCAGGTATCAAATATTGTCGTTTAAACATTCTCTCATCCAGCTTTGCATGATAAGCAGGGGTGTTTTCTCCGATTACAAACGTTTTTGATAATATGCTGACTTAATGAAATCATTGAATCAAGTTTGGTAGAAATCGATAAAGCGGTTACTGAGATATATCTTTGTAGTCATAAAGTAGGCGGTGCCACGCCCAATTCCTAAAAGTCTATAACAGTCTTATTTATTGTTAAGAGATTGTTGTAAGTGTTAACTTGGAGTAAATTTTTTTCCTCAATTTTTGAAATATCGGAGTTTTCGTATCTTTGAAATTTACCGTTATATGGTAGGTGGGCGTGGTTATTGCCCGATTTCAAAGACTTTCAACAGATTTCATAGTTGGATCCTAAGCAAAGCTAGGACTGAGTTTGGTAAGGATTGGTGAAGCGGCGACTGAGATACAGAATTTCATCATAAGTGGGCGGGGTCACGCCCATTTTCCAAAACTAATATTTTTTGTATCGTATTCTACATCACGTACTAATTTTCAGCAATTTAGATTGTAATGTTTACTGAAATATGGTAGTTTTTGCATTTTTCGAAAAAAAAACGTTATATGGGAAGTGGGCGTGGTTACAGTCCAATTTCGCCCATTCGCAATACAAACCTATCTTGGGTAGAGGGCAACCTACATACCAAATTTCTTTGAGATAACTCAATTTTTGCTGGAGTTATCGTGTACACGGACAGACGGACACACAGACGGACGGGCAGACGAGCTCTCTCGATGCGCTCGGGTATAAAAATACAATCTTTAAAGATCTTTTTCTTTTGGTTAATTCTGGAACTTTAGAATCGTAATTTAGGCTTTTGAGTACTTTGACTCTGCTGTTTTTTTTGTGAACCCAGTAACAACCGAGCAAGTGCCCACAAGCAGCACAAATTAAGGCTAAGAATTTAGCCTAGCTTTGGGGAAAAAAATGCAGAATACGTTCATTTAGCAAACTCAGCCAGGCGTGGTAAATATGCGTTCGCGTGCGTTTGTTCTTTTTCTCCCCACTTGCGCGTATATGTATTGATGCCGCTTGCAATGTGTTTGAGTGCCTCAGGTTCCGGGTAACTTTTAAACTCTGCGGTTTTCAGCCGCTTTTGCTCAGAAATGCTTGGCATTTGCGCCAATATCTCTTTTTTGCGGTTTGTTGCAAGTTAACACCATTATCTGACTGCCCGGAAAGGGCGCCCTTACATTTGTGCTGGTATTGAAGTATTTGGGCGGAGTCATTTCTACAACATCATCGTTCTCGTTAGCCTCGTCAGAGGCAATGGCAGCGGCAATCGAAAAACACACCCGGTTTTTGTGGTATGCGGCAGAACTACTCGGTAAGCGGACGTTATTGTGGTAAGCATCGCTGCAAGAGAAAAAAAAATTTGCTACGCAAGTGTATGCGCCTTTAGTTCTTTGATAGTAGAGCCTTTTGCTTGCACGTACAACTTTTTGCTATACGAATTTTCGACTAATTACACCGAGCAAACGTATGCAGCGCCAACAAATGAATGCTGCCTGTATGCTTGTTTGGCTGAATGGCTGATGCAAACTGAAGAGTCTCTCTCTGTTGATGCGGAACATTTTGGGGGGTTGAAATTCGGCCATCAGCTAGTGTAACCCACCACCTCCACAGTTATTACAGTGGCTAGTCAAAGTGGGTGTAATAGTTGCAATATTGTAAATAAGGCAGGGAAAGGGAGGAAGATTTGTAGGTAAAAATAAGAATGAGTACTTGTAATCACTCTCAAAAGCAATTTGATTTCTTTTTTTTTTACTATATAATTTTAATATTTTATTGCTTCATTTGCATTTGCTGGCTTACTCAATTCTTTCTGTAGCTGTTCTTGTTGCCCTAAGCGTTTGCTTAATGACGAGCAATTATTTGGGGATAATAGAGTGGTGTGATAGCAAAGACATTTACAGACTATGCAGACAACTTTTTGTGCCTCTTAAAAAGTCGGTTTAGAGAACTTTAGTAAAGTTGTAAGTTCTTCTTCTTTGACGCTCTAAGCGCCCAAAGCGATTTTGGTCGAGTTCTTCTGTACCAACTGACGCCAATTGGAAATGCCATGTGAAGCCGAGTCCTTCTACACTTGGTCTTTCCATCGCTGTGGGGGCGTATCTCTTCATATGCCACCACCAGCGGGTTCCTAGTTAAATATTTTCAGAGCTAGAGCGTCGGTGCCCATTCGCACGACATGACCAAGCCAGCGGAGCTCCTGTATTTTAATTCACTGCCCTATGTCCATGCCGTTATGAAGCTCACACCGCGCATCATTCCTCGTCTGCGATACTCGCCGTCGCCGACGCATAAAGGTCCGTAATTCTTTCGCAAAATCTTTCACAAAATCTTTCTGTGTTATACTTCAAGAGCCGCCTCAACGGATGTTGTCATTGTTCAATGCTACTGTGCCATATACCAGCACGGGCATCATGAGGGAAAGAATGTTACGCATACGCCGTGTACACATGAGTAACACGTAACACTCTCTTCTACTCATTTCTCATACAAAAAATCCATGCGCATTTTGATTTCATCACTCATTCCTTTTTAATTTATACATCGATTTTCTTCACTTAGCTAATATTATTATTTTTAGCGAAAGTAACTCTTTTTTTTAATTTTTTTTAATTATGCAAAATTTTCGATGAATCAATGATTAGCTCTTAAACTATTAATCCGGTTGGAAAATATGGTATTCGTAGAAGATAGTGAATTCAATAAGCTTCACTATTTCAGAAAGAAATGTAAGATTCTTAAAAAAATGTTCAATTAAGTGAATGCACTTTTTCACATCTCTGAAAAGCGGAATTCGGCTATACCTAAAAAATTATGATGTAGTGCCATACTGGTGGGATTTCTCGCCAACTAGTGTAATTATCACTTAGGTGAATAGTATCAACACTTTTGTCTCACCTATTTTTGTGATAAACCTTACCATTTTGCAAAAATGCAGAAAAATTAATTTATGTGACTTTTGACCATAAACACATTTTTTTACAGACGAGAGATCGATGGAGACTTTTGACATTTCATTTATAATGATGTTAGCAACACTCGTACCAATTTTCAGCTTTATGCGAATTATTGTAACTCTGAATGTCCAACTTGACCGGGCTAATAAAGAAACATTAGAAATTAAATAAACTGTCACGGAACGTCACAGCTCCGTCACTTCCGAGGAGCATCAGTAAAAAAAAAAAAATATTGTTAATAATTATATTTTTCAATCTCGAGGTTTGGGCATCTGAAAAGGTGGTCACCCTGGTTGGTTATCACATATCGCACTTGAGTTTCTCTTGGCATATTCCATTGCATCCATTTCTTTTTTGCAACCATAAAATTTATACCTTAATTTTCGGAATCAAATGCAAAGTAATCAAGGAAAAAATACATTCATACACACTGATATGGTGCGTAAGTTTGTATTCGCCGTGTGTAATCAGGTCAAATAAGCTATTGAAAAAGCATAAAACTCAATTTAATTAATTCTAGTAACATTCAGTTGCTGTAAAAAAAATCAATTAAGTGTACACAAGCGTATGTTTTATGGACAACATATTTAAATATTTGTTTATTTGTTTAATTTAGCCAATGAATACATCAAATATTCTTACAGACTATTAAAAGAAAAGTAAAGTAAAGTATATTTACAAAATTAATCCAAAATAGAAGATAACAAATTCAAAAAGTCGTTTTTACAAGCTGTAAAATCAATATGAATACAATTTTCGATGCGATTAAGATCGCATAGAGCTCTTGTGATAGGAGCGTTTAATGCATAAACAGTTTTTACCGGGCCTATATGAAATGACTCAAAATGACGTAAATTTCTAAGTGGGGCATTAAAACGAATACGTTCAAGGAGGGGGGCACAGTCCACCCGTCCAGAAATAATATCAAATACAAAAGATAGTGACAGAATCGATCTCCTACTTTCCAGCGATTTTAAATTAATGAGCTTACATCTAGCAAGATACGAAGGAATAGGTTCATTAAAATGCAAGGTTCGAAGAGCAAACCTGATAAACACCTTTTGAACTTTTTCAATGCGGTTAACGTAACATGCATGATATGGCCTCCAGATAAATGAGGCGTACTCTAACCTAGATCTAACAAGGGTAGTGAAAAGCAATTTAATTGTATACGGGTCAGAGAATTCGGAACTGTTCCGTCGCACAAATGCCAACATTGCATAGGACTTTGAGACAATGTAGTTAATATGATTGCTGAATGTAAATTTTCTGTCAAAAATTACTCCCAAGTCCTTAATCTCCGGGACGGACTTTAAATAATAATTGGAAAAATGATAGGAAGTGTGAAAGACTGTGGTACGTTTACTGTAGGTGACGTGATAGCATTTATTAATGTTCAACGACAAGCGATTGGTGTCACACCACGATTTAAGATTATTAAGCTCTGCTTGAAGTATCTGTGAATCGAGCGGACTCTTTATTACGGAGTAAACTTTTAAATCGTCCGCATATAGGAGAAATTTAGAACGGGAAAAGCAACTACTTATATCATTTATAAACAAAATGAAAAATAAGGGGCCCAAAACGCTTCCTTGGGGTACCCCGGAGGAAGCGATAAAGGGATACGATAATGTATTATCGACATTGACAACACAGCGACGATTACTAAGGTAAGATTTAATCCAATTTAAAAAAATGGAGTGAAAACCTAAAGCAGCAAGTTTATTGACTAAGATAGAGTGTGAAACCCTGTCAAACGCCTTTGAAAAGTCGGTATAAACCGCATCTAACTGAAACCCGTCTTTGAAGCCAGAAATGCAATCTTCTGCGAAGACAGCGAGATTAGAGACCGTCGAGCGGTTAGGCATAAACCCATGCTGGTTCTGACAAATAAGGCTTTTAACTGCAAAAGACACCTTTTCATTCACTATGCATTCGAATAGTTTCGAAATAGTTGAAAGTTTGGAAATGGGTCTATAATTATGAACATCATTTTTATTACCACTTTTGAAGATAGGGGTGATAAAAGCTATTTTCCAATCTTCGACAAATACCCCTGCGGATAGCGAGTTGTTGAAAATTAATTTTAATGGATAAATAAGAGAATCGCATTTTTTTAATAGAACTGCGGATAGCCCGTCAATGTCAGTTTGGCTCGAGGGTTTAAGCTGCGCAATGCCATTAAGAATGTCGGTTGTGGTCAAGGTTAGGGATCCAAAGCTAAAGGGCCATTCCTTAGTATTGGAAAGGCTTCCACTAGAGTCGTTATCTAAAATGAAGTTTGAGCGAAAAAAATCGGCAAACAGATTCGCAGCCTCAATGGGGGAGGTAGCTGATTTCCCGTCCAGAAATAGTTGAGAGGGAATACTAGAGCAAGATTTCTTCGAAGTTATAAATCGCCAGAAAGCTTTAGGATTCGACTTGATATTGGCTTCATAGTTTAAAACGTAGTTTCTATATAAAAATTTATCAAGGCAGTTAAAATGTTTGGCATACTTTTTATACTCAATGAAAAACGAATAATTGCTCGTCTTTTTGAATTTGCGGTGGTATTTGTTTCTTAAATTTTTTATTCTTTTAAGATTTCGAGTATGCCATGGAACTTTGTATAGCTTTTTACCAAAGATTGGAATGTTATTTTGACAAACTTCAACTACTTTATATTTAAAGATATTAAAACATGATGCCACACTAAGATTACATAATAACCTGTCCCAGTCTATATTGAGAAATATACTATTTAGATTAGAAAAATTACATAC
>NW_023458561.1:54832561-54850129 GCF_013731165.1 Rhagoletis pomonella | reverse complement strand
TTTTTCAAAACTTTCATAATATTATAATTTTTTATCGTAGTTCTACTTTACATACTAATTTTCAGGAATTTAGATTGAATATTTACTTAAATATCGTAGTTTTAGCATTTTTCTAAAATACCGTTATTGGAAAGTGGACGTGGTTTCAGTTCGATTTCGCCCATTTTCAATACCAACCTACCTTGGGTAAAGGGTGACGTAAATACCAAATTTCTTTGAGATATGGACAGACAGACATGGCTTAATCGACTTCTAGTTTCATTCTGATCATTTATATATATATGTGTCTATATCTATCTCGATTCATTTTGGCTGTTACAAACAACCGTTATGTGAACAAAACTCTAATATCCTTGTGCACAAGTGCGCTCGGGTATAAAAATACACTATTTAAAGAACTTTATTTTTTTGGTTAATTCTGGAGTACTTTGACTCTACTGTTTTTTTTTTTTGTTGTGAACCCAGTAACAACCGAGCAAGTGCTCAAAGCAACACAAATTAAGGCTAAAAATTTAGCCTAGCTGTGGGGAAAAAAATGCAGAATACGTTCATTTAGCAAACTCAGCCAGGCGTGGAAAATATGCGTTCGCGTGCGTTTGTTCTTTTTCTCCCCCCACTTGCGCGTATATGTATTGATGCCGCTTGCAATGTGTTTGAGTGCCTCAAGTTCGGGGTAACTTTTAAACTCTGCGGTTTACAGCCGCTTTTGCTCAGAAATGCTTGGCATTTGCGCCAATATCTCATTTTTGCGGCTTGTTGCAAGTAAAGACCATCATCAGACCTCGCGGAAAGGGCGCCCTTACATTTGTGCTGGTATTGAAGTATTTGCGCGGAGTCATTTCTACGCCATCATCTTTCTCGTTAGCCTCGTCAGAGGCAATGGCAGCGGCAATCGAAAAACACACCCTGTTTTTGTGGTATGCGGCAGAACTACTCGGTAAGCGGACGTTATTGTGGAAAGCATCGCTGCAAGAGAAAAAAACTCTGCTACGCAAGTGTATGTGCCTTTAGTTCTTTGATAGTAGAGCCTTTTGCTTGCTCGTACAACTTTTTGCTATACGAATTTTCGACTAATTACACCGAGCAAACGTATGCAGCGCCAACAAATGAATCCTTGACTGTATGATTGGTTGGCTGAAAAGCTGAATGGTTGAATGGCTGATGCAAACTGAAGTGTCTCTTTGTTGATGCGGAACATTTTGGGGGGGTTGAAATTTGGCCAATAGCTAGTGCAACCCACCCCCTCCACAGTTATTTCAGTGGCCAGTCAAAGTGGGTGTAATAGTTGCAATGCGCGTGAATTGTAAATAAGGCAGTTAAAGGGAGGAAGATTTGTAGGTAAAAATAAGAATGAGTACTTGTACTCACTCTCAAAAGCAATTTGATTTCTTTTTTTTACTATATAATTTTAATATTTTATTGCTTCATTTGCATTTGCTGGCTTACTCAATTCTTTCTGTAGCTGTTCTTGTTGCCCTAAGCGTTTGCTTACTTGCGGGCAATTATTTGGGAATAATAGAGTGGTGTGATAGCAATGAAATTTATAGACTATGCAGAAAACTTTTTATGCCTCTTATTAAGTCGATTTAGAGAAATTTAGTAAAGTTTTAAATTCTTCTTCTTTAACGCTATAAGCGCCCTAAGCGATTTTGGTCGAGTTCTTCTGTACCAACTGACGCCAATTGGAAATGCCATGTTAAGCCGAGTCCTTCTACACTTGGTCTTTCCATCGCTGTGGGGGCGTATCTCTTTCTCTGCTACCACCAGCCGGTTCTCAGAGCTGGAGCGTTGGTGTCCATTCAAATGAGATGACCAAGCCAGCGGAGCTCCTGTGTTTTAATTCGCTGCACTAGGTCCATGCCGTTATAAAGCTCATACCGCGCATCATTCCTCGTCTGCGATACTCGCCGTCGCCGACGCATAAAGGCCCGTAAATCTTCCGCAAAATCTATTTCTCGAATACTCCAAGAGCCGCCTCATCGGATGTTGTCGTTGTTACATGCTTCTGCGCCATATACCAGCACGGGAATCATGAGGGAAGGAATGTTACTCATACGCCGTGTACACATGAGTAACGCTCTCTTCTACTCATTTCTCATATAAAAAATCCTTGCGCATTTTGATTTGATCACTCATTCCTTTTTAATTTATACATCGATTTTCTTCACTTAGCTAATATTATTATTTTTAGCGAAAGTAACTCTTTTTTTTAATTTTTTTTAATTATGCAAAATTTTCGATGAATCAATGATTAGCTCTTAAACCATTAATCCGGTTGGAAAATATGGTATTCGTAGAAGATAGTGAATTTAATAAGCTTCATTATTGTGGAAAGAAATTTAAGATTCTTGAAAAAAGCCAATTAAGTGAGTGCACTTTTTCACATCTCTGAAAAGCGGAATTTAGCCATATCTCAAAAACTATTAGAGTTTATGATATTTTTACTTCATATTCATGCGGACAATTTTACATAAAAAATGATGGTGTAGTGCCATACTGGCGGGATTTCTTGTAAACTAGTATAATTATCAATTAGGTGAATAGTATCTACACTTTTGTCTCACCTATTTTTGTGATAAACCCTAGCATTTTGCAAAAATGCTAAAAAATTAATTTATGTGACTTTTGACCATAAACAAATTTTTTTACAGACGTCAGATCGATGGGGACTTTTGACATTTCATTTATAATGATGTTAACAACACGCGTACCAATTTTCAGCTTTATGCGAATTATTGTAACTTTGAATATCCAACTTGACCGGGCTAGTAAAGAAACATTAGAAATTAAATAAACTGTCATGGAACGTCACAGCTCCGTCACTTCCGAGGAGCATCAGTAAAAAAAAAAATATTGTTAATAATTTTGTTTTTCAATCTCGGGGTCTGGGCATCTGAAAAGTTGGTCACCCTGGTTGGTTATCACATATCGCGCTTGAGTTGCTCTTGGCATATTCCATTGCATCCATTTTTTCAACCATAAAATTTATACCTTAATTTTCGAAATCAAATGCAAAGTAATCAAGGAAAAAATACATTCATACACACTGATATGGTGCATAAGTTTGTATTCGCCGCGTGTAATCAGGTCAAATAAGCTATTGAAAAAGCATAAAACTCAATTTAATTAATTCTAGTAACATTCAGTTGCTGTAAAAAAAAACTAATTGAGTGTACACAAGCGTATATTTTATGGAAAACATATTTAAATGTGTATACATACATGTAATTATTTAGATATATATGTAGTAATTGCACAAAAATAAAATTAAATGACTTGCAGAAAATTTGACAATTTCAACTTGCACTTGATATTGAATTGATTCGATTTTTATGGAAAGTTATTAAGATAATATGTCTTAACTAAAAATACAGTTCACGAAAAAGAAAACAAAAGACATAAAATAAAAAGTAGTCAAAAATGTGTGTGCATTAGGGTGATCCAAAAATTGCAAAATTTCGGGAAATTAATATTTAGTTTTGATTAGTTTTTTTCTGTACCTATCGAAAACAATTTTACCTACCTATTTTTTTTTTTTGTTTTTTCAAATCAAAAAATATTGAGAGGTCGCTCAAAGCGCTCAAATTTCTCTATGTACCTTATTTGGGAAAAAACAACTTTTCGTAGAAAGGGTTTAGAATTCTTGAAAATCTATATTTTTCGATCGGAAAACTTCGTTTGTGTTCAGGAGACTACACAAATGTTTATCTAACCATTTTCTATTATTAACTTTTTTATAGGACCACTAAAAGCCACAAATGTGTCCTTAATTGCATTTTCAGGGGTTTTTAGCGGACCTTTAAATTTAGTTACTATGAAAAAATAGTTGAATTAACAATTGGGATTTCTTACTGGAAGTCTCCTGAATAAAACCAATTATTTCCTATCGAATAATATTGATTTTCAAGTATTTTATACCATTTTACGAAAAGTTTTTGTTTTTCTCATGGAAAACTTTGAGCGCTCTGAGCGACTTCTAATTATTTTTTAATAAAAAACTAGGGTCATATTTTTTCGATATAGAACGATCCTAGAGGGTGAGAGCACTAAAAATCAAACTTTACTGCTTCACATGCCATTTCGGACCACCCTAGTGTACATATTACACATGCATGCATACATATGAACAAATTTTTTTAAGACACAAGCATTCAACCAAAAAAAGCTAAGCATCAACAACGACCTCATAAAATCAAAATGTGTTGCAAATCAAACTGCAAAACGTTCAAACCACAGCCACAGCGCCTCTGCGCGCAGCCCCTGCGTATTGCCTACCTTTCCTCGCGTACAACTTATTACCCGCATGCTTATGTCAGCAACTACTGCGGAGGCCACATGCCCCAAATGCGCACTTTGCCAGTTGGATGCATGGGCGCACAGTGAGTGACACACAAAGAGAGAGGCGAACCCGCCTATGTCAGCAAAAACCGCCTACGGGCATTGAGCCGGCACTCAGCCACTGGGGTGTAGGCTGTCGTCGTGCGCCCACCGGTGGACAGATAGCCAGCCAACCAGCAGCCTAGATAGCGAGCAATCGAAGTCATATGCGCAGTTACTTGTTTTTGTTATATTTCATATCTGCCACAACAGTGTCACACCGTTGCGTTTTGCAACTGTCATTTATGTTTCTGTTTTTCCATTTTTGGCTTACACGGCATTGAGTGCATTTTCATGTGCCCCATTTTGCATACTTGCATGCCACATATCGGACGGCGATTTTCACCATTTCTGTGAATTTTAAGCTTTCCTTTTTTTTTTAAACGAAATCAAATGCAAATGGTCAAGCATTCGTAGTTCGTCGAATGCGCTGAAATGGTGTGGCGCAACTACTGTTGGGCATTTGTTGCAAATAGCAAGTAGCAATTGCACGGTTGCATGCTGTTTTGTTGCCACAATAACTGCATTTATTTATGTTTACATGCGCAATTACAGTTGCTACTACCAATAAATAACTAAAAAAAAAAAATGATGTATTAAAAGAAAGAGGAAGGAAAATAGTTGAAATCATTTTTTTTTCGATTTTCTAAATCACCGTTGCTCATACATTTGCCAAATATCGCCCGCTGTTGCTTGTGACCAGCAGCATGCTGATTGCGCGTTGTTCAAGTAGCTGTCAGCATTAACGGCCTTTGCAGTTAAACAAACTAAAAATAAAAAGCAAGCCACAAAATCAAAACAAAATGTTGCAAGTTGCAAGCTAACGTGCCACATAATGAGTTCATAATTCAAATGTGCTGTGACAGCGTACAAGCGTTTTAGCGCCAGCTCGGTAGATAGTGAAGACAAGTGAGCGAGCAACCATAAACTGGCAAGTAACTAAAACACGGACGCGCGCAGTTTAGCGGGGCTGAAGGTGGCGCAAGAAACGCAAGCGCATGTGTTGCCTGCAAAGGCCTACGAATGTAACTGCATTGAAAAATGCCAGCATGTGAACTGGTTAACTGGTTGTGGCGCTTGTTGTTGCTGTTCTTTTTTTTTAATTTGGGACATTTGTTTGGCATCTCACATTTTGAATGTTTCCCTTGCCCGTGGCTGCGCATGCGCTAATGGATTCGCCGCTTATTTTCGCCTGTCATTGGCGACACACGCCTTACTGCTCTGGTATGCCGGTTGAAGCTTTTTTTAGGGCTTATACGCCCTTTTAATTCACAATTGTGTAAGGTCAACTAAAAAATGTGTAGTCCTAATGATCATTATGTTACCAACAAAAATATGTTACTTCTTAGCAAAATTCCTTTTGCACAGTGTGTCAGTTTAAATTACTAGCACGAACATTTTTTTCACTTCTACCTGTATCAACCGAAATTATTTTGATCACTTATCGCAAGGGTCGCCTTTCTTTTAAAATAATGCGTTGAAGTCATGCTCATTAAATTTCCCTCTCTCAAAATGTCCTCTTTGTTATTCTAAAAAGTAAATTTATAGTTAAACAGCTGAGTAGGAAAATTTGTTAGTTGAGTTTCTCTTTGACCGCGTGGAAGCTCCGAATAGGTAAGCTTTAACGGAATCTTAATCCTTATCCTGTTACTCAAGATTCCGTCGGTTTTTCATTTTGGTAGAGTAAATAAAAAATTTGTAGCTAATTATGCTACCTGATTCCGCGAGTGACAGAAACCGATTAATCATTAGAAGTAGAAGGGGGTCAATAGATCATGGTTAAATGAGGTAACTTGCAGAAACACTAGGCTTTTATGACCGCATATTGATAAGAAAAAAAAGTAAGTGTGCCTGGGCCACACTGGAGAAGTGAAATTATGTTACATATCTAGTTTGTTTCACAACCAATATAGGTACATATTGGTATAAAAAGACAGGCTAGTTAATATATTCTTATAAGCCTAAAATTATATTTCCTCTTTTTTGTCTTTATACCTCTACCCCTTTCGTTCTAATATCGATGAAAACATCGATGCCCCAATCGATAACAAAATTAGTAAATATATCGATAACAAAATCGATAAAAATATTGATAACATAATCGCTACTAAAATCGCTAAAATACCAATAACAAAATAGATAAAGTATTTGTAACAAAATCGATAAAATGTCGATAATAAAAACAGTTAAAATATCGATAGCAAAATCGATTATTATGTCGATAACAGTATCGATAAATATGTGCATAAATATACCGGTAACATTTGTTGAAAGTTGGCTATCGCTGCTAATGACGATGCTCTAACCTATCATCCCCGTAGTAAAAGATTAGCGATTGATAAGAATAACAACTTAACCGTTAACTATTTTGAAGATTTTTGATGAATAACTCACTTTTAATAAGCTATGACAAAACCAACTTACAGCGTGTTACAAAGCCATGTATGAGTCATGCAGACGTGATCGGGAGTTTAATTTCTTTAAATATGTTTCTATTTAAATATCCTTATACAAAAGTTACTCTGAATACACTTTTTCTACACTTCCCAGATACTGTTTCGAATGCAGCTTAGAGTGAAAAGGTGCCAAGTCCACTTTTTATGAAAATTCATATTTTGATATAGTGCGCATAGGGATATTAAAAATGCATCGTTTCGAAAAGGACTAAGGTACTTGTTTTATTTTTTCTCTTTTAACTAAACTTGTTAAGTCCAAAAGAGGCACCGAAAATCCGACAAAAATCAAAATAATACGAAATCTTTTAATGAATATCGAACCCTTCTCATACGTAAGGAGTTTTGCTTTGTTTTAAGCACGCAAAATATTGTGTTCAAAGATTTGAAAAATACTTGAAGAAAATGGCTATAAGAAGTTTTTTTTCTCCTGTAAAATTAAAAAAATGGACTTGGGAACTTTGCAGTCCAAGCTTGCGGTATTATCATTTTGATGTTATGTCCAACAGAATTCGAATATTGGACGATCTATTTTCTTTTGCTTCTTATTTCTTATTTTACCCGTTTCTGGTAAATTGTGAAATTTTGGCTTTAGCCTTTATTTCAGAACTCAGTGTGCTTGAGATAAAATTAGATCTACCTGTGCCTTTGCTTATAATGTTGAGGAGAGCTTTCTTGGAGGTCTGCTCTTTGAATATGCGTAGTAGCTGCAGTAGTGAAAATTCCTATTACACATGCCTCTGAAGTTTGTCTGTTTAGCACTCCTCTAAAGGTGGTCTCTTCTAACCATGGCATGGGCCCGCTTTTATGGCTTAAATCATCGCAGAAAATAGGGCTTTAATTTTTCGTTGGCTTAAAGCAGGTACATGTGTTCTAGTTAATTAATTTTTTTTAATTTATTTAATAAAAGTAATTGTTTGCTTTGTTTTTAAGTTTTGATATTTCTGTTTTTTTTTTTATGTGTTGCATGCCATGCCCAACTACTTCTACAAGTATTTTAATGAATTGCAACCATCCATCACTCATCGATGCTCATGCATTTACATACATACATACATATGTATGTACATAACACGAGGCCAGGAGTAACCACTGCCCACCACGCGTTACTTGGTTTGTTAGCTTGCAACTATATTTATTTTAATGTTTTTTTATAGTTTATATGGCCAAACGTCAATGACTTTTAATTGCTAGCCAATTTCGATATGACCGTGATAATGTGGCCTGAGAGGGCTTGGTGATGTTGTTGTTGGAGTGTTGCAACAAACACTGTCAGTTGTAATTTATTTTTGAATTTTCCTGTAGTGAATTTTATCAAACTTAACATGCACGCACTCAATCATACATGCATACATACATACGTACACATGCAAATGCAAAGGCTAACTACAAAGCTGTTGCCATGGTTCATTAATTAAATTGACTGCTGTGATTTATATGCCACAGCATGTTCATTTGTGCCACAATTAATTGCAAATTGCACATTTTAATCAATTTGCCAAAAAGGAATGAAAAAATGCGCTTACAAAATGATTTCGGAAAACAAATTGGCACTGATAAGCAACCATAGGTGATTTATAATTAAGTACTACATAATTTTCCAGAATAAAATTTATTTGTACAATGAATTAGAATAGAATAGATTTAGAGGAGGTAGCCGGTCACCTAGTTTGCGATCTATAGTAACAAACCTCGATTAGGGTACATGTCTTCTTTGATCCAGCTATTGCTCAGAAACCTCGCGAGGTCATTTTTCTGAAAGCCATTTACGTCGTGTGCATTTAAGTATGATCTTAAGAAACGAAGACCTGTCCTAGTTAGAGCTTTACAGTGGAAAGTTTGACAAGTGTTTCATTACCCTACAGTGGTCAGTAAAAAACCTGTAACAACTCGTACTTTATGCCTACTGAGGTGAAGGAGTTCTTCGGTTCTCTTTGTTCATATATCCGGAATTAAAAACTTAGCCTGTCTGTTACCTTCCGTATTTGTCCAATAATGTTGCACTTCCGCGGGTGGAAATAAATCTTGATTTTGGACGGGTGATAGTCATATTTGCTTACTTTCGTCTAGCAGCCGACAAGGAAAACTATCGAAGCGCTGTCGAATTACTAATCAAAATTCCCATACATTCCCTAATATAAAATGAAAGACTAGGCCTTTTCTGTAACTCTAGCGATCGTAAAGAAGTCAGGTCGGTATAGAGAAAACCGTTGTCAGAAAAAAACTTTCCACCAACAGGATTGGTTACTCCGGGCAGAATTTTGTAGGATACAGCCAGTCCAAGCATTGCTAAAAGGTGCCTCAGTTAAAAAAATCTTCGCAACACCAAAAGTGATTATCTGAAAGGAAAACTATTATTCTGGATCCGGTTCAGGCTCTAGGGAGATAAAATTTTTTCAAGACAACCTATCCTGTAGACGTCAAGGCTGCCTTTTTAACGCCTTTGCATGACAGATCCTATCATGGCGAACGTAAACGTACTAGAAAAAACCGGCCTAACGCCTGAGGTAGTTACCCAATTCATGATATTGCGTGCTAGTGCCAGATAACCGTTATTGATAGAATCAGTTCGGCGCCAGAAGATTAATTTTCAAATGCTGTGGCATGGCCACATTCTATTGGGTGAAAACATTGTTAGGCAAGTCTATTAAGCACCGGAGTAGATTATCTGTAGGAGGTATTTCCATGCCATAATCTGTTTTGGCACCGTCGAGAAAATCTCAGTTACGGAAATCTAGCCAGGCTCTAGACGGAATCAGGGCGTAGTCTAGAAAATTTCCAGACGGTTCGTTCATTTATATATAGTAGTTTCGCCTAGTGGAGCTCCATGGTAGACCAGTTAATTTTCCTGGCCCTATGAATCCCTGTGCAGCCAATTTTCTGGCGGGAATATCTACCACTCCATTGCCAATGAGTCCACTATGTACCGTTACCCATATAAGTTAAACCCGACTCCTGAAGGCAGTCCCACACCGTCGTGGTGCTTAGGTAGAGATGAGCCTTCCTGTAAACAGTAGTACCTCTATTTTGTTTACAATGCGTAGGGGATGCACCTCGTGAGCCGTGGTTCGTGTTGTTCTCATCCGCTAGTGATGCCCACGCAGGCCAGTCGTTGTAGCTTACTAGGCTTGGCCTGCATGGACTTCACTTCCGCCTTCTGCGACCAGACGGATGCAGCATAAGTTGCAATAGATTTTGAGATGGCATCATACATTCACCTGTCAGTGTAGGTCTGATGCCCCAGTTCCGCCCTATTAATTTTCAGCAGGTCTAGATAGAGGTCCCGGTGTATGTAGGTGCGTATTCCACAACAGCTTGTCCTAAAGGATGACTTCTAGATGTTTGACATCTTTGAAGAAGAGTTTCTTTTCTTCTTGAAGGAATGGTTATAGTAATTTGCCCTTTGCAAGTCTTCTTGGGATTTTTCGTTTAACGCATTTGTTAATGCACCAATTGGCGACTTTATCAGAGCATTTTCTAGGTGGTTGGAGATAGTGTCCTCGAACCTACCTCTGCTTAGAATGACAATGTCATCCGCATAGCCCCAGACGTTGATGTCATTTCAACTAAGAAGGCAGAATAGTTCGGCTACTACGATGGACCATAGCAGAGGGGTGATCAGTCCCCCTGCGTACAAACTTATGTACATTCATTCATATAAAGCAGTGAATTTTAGTGGCAATACTCTAGAGTTTTGTATGTATGTAAGGCCAGTACTAATATCTTAAATTCAATGTGTAACAGTGAATTAAAAGTCATTTGGTGAATTTGTAGACAGTAGTTGGTTCGTAAAAAAATAAGTTTTTAGCTTTGATAGAGCTGAACACATTTGATAACGCATGACACAAATCTGAGTTTAATATATATATTAACGCCGTTTTCATGCTTTTTATTGAATCCTATTATAAGCCCAACTTGATAGATATGTATATCTAAAACACTAATTAAATAATTTTGCCCAGTAAGCTTCTTCTAGTCGTCACACTGTGCGCTGTAATCCTGAATAATGAATTTTTTCTCTTAACATTTCAAATACTTATGTAAAACATAAAAACTTAGTTAGGTTTGAAGATGGAGAGCTGTGTGGTTGCCGCATAAATCCAATGCACCATTGCCTACAGGCATATTTTAAAGCATTTACATATATGTACATACATACATACACTCATACAGGTTAAGTAAGTTAATATACTATAGTTGTGCAATTTTTAGGTGTTTTCGTGTGTTCATTTGTATCAATGTTTTTATGTCCTTAATCCTCCAGCTTAGATTTGGTAACATCTCATCAGCTTTACACTAATTCTGTGTTGACTTTGGTTTGCCGTCCATGGTAAATACTTTCATTTTTTTCATAAATGTAAAATGATTTTCGCAAATTGGGTGTTTACTTTGACGCCTATTAAGGCGAATATGCCGCATAGTCCTGTTAGCTATTTAAACACACACATCAATCCATATGTATATGATTTTATGCAGTGTATATGTGAAGCAGCTGATTCCACAACGACACAAAATTGCCCATCCGCTAAGGTTTGTTTGCGTAGAATAGTAATCGTTGGTATGCACATACATACACATATTCGCAGAAGACGCGGCCTGTGGGTGTATGACCCAATTCAACAGTTATTCGAATAGTTACGCAAACCACAAGTATCTCAACTATGAAAAATATTTACTTGGTTTCAGCTTTATTTGAGTGGATATGCGTTTGCGCTAACCGAAGCGCAAGGACACGCAATCCCAGTCAGCTATCTGTGCGTATGTGCATAATTCGCAAGTACAAAGGTATGTATTTATGTGAAAATATGTAAAATTTTACGTAATTACGCAAGCTTGCGACTTAAGCCGCTAACAAATGAGATTTCGCTCGTTGTCGTGTGGATAAGCGCCTTGCTTGACACGGTGCTTTCGAAAGCCAACTGCACTAATACACACTTGTATTTGTAAGAATAGCAATGAAGAGGATATTAGAGAATTATGTGCGCGCTTACCTTTTCCATGTTTCCTGCTTTCTATCGCATCCCTTCTCTAGCCACCTGTCATTTAGGGACTACGTTGGCTCTCCGCTGTGCTAAGCTAACTTTCATTTATGCCTGCCTAGTTATACTACACCCCCTTAACCCCTAAGTATTCAACTTTCAGCTGTACATTAACGTGTTACCGCTACCGTCATCATCAACATCTTTATGTTCCTTTTTATCAAATCCTTCCATTTTTCACCTCCGCCAAGGCACCCAGCATCCTTCAGCTGCCAGCTTTCGGCTTTTGTTAGGACATTTCTCATTAATTTTTTGTGTTTATTTATTCGTGCTGAAATGCTAGGCAAGTCTCCAAAGGCAACTGTGCCACATGAAAGCTAGTAAGTGAAAGGGAAGAATGTAGAGAAACTGTAATCAGTAGATCGGTGGAAATATGTAGTGAGAAAAAGTGTGAAAAGTGTCAGACTGCTTGGTGAAGGAATTAATCCCCCGACGCTGTATGTTACTCACACATCAGTGGCATTTGCATACTTTTGAATATTAGTAGCTATGTGTGTGTGTGCTTTAGGCCATTGGTTCGCTCACACCACTGTTGGTATCCCAGGTGTGCCAGACGGGTCATTACTTTGGGGACATTGCTTTAAAAATAGTATTTTACCACTCTGCCGCTTTCACGGCTGTCATGGCTTTTATTTCCATCATCGTCCCTGTTTCCATTTATACCTTTCGGTTTACCTTTCTCTTATCAAATTTTTTTTATACAATTTTTTTTTTGCGCTTTCACTTTGTCTTTTCGGCACTTTCTTTTGATTTTCTCAGCTTGTGGCCGTCCATTGAGACTATGTGCTCGACGGGCAGGTGCATAGGCCTTTGACAGTTACAAAAGCCTCTATCACATGTGGCATATAAACACTAATGGGTTTTTTACCGGTTAGATACGCAAAGTTTGTTAGGGACTTTTCTGCTATTTTGCGCTATTTTGCTTCTCTAATGGTTTTTTTGCAATTTTTTATTTTTTTTCGAGTTTTTCATTTATTTTTATTTTTTTGGTTAGTTAGCTTCTATGCTGACTATGCCATTCTGTTTGCCGTTGCTAATTTGGCAGGGATTTAGTGTTTGGCAAATGAAGCAGCTAAGGCTAATTAATGATGGTCCGCCGTTCGCCGTTGTCAGCTGCTCCCGATAATGGTTTCTTCTCCTTATGTTGAGCGTTTTGTTGTATTTTTTCCCACAGCTCACTAATGAGTTATTTATTAACGGCGCAATTAAGTTAGAAAAAAAATTAAAAATGGCGATAGAACTGCTTTTGCAATTTTCTAGTTAAAATAACTCGTGATAAAACGTTGCAAATTGTGTTTACTTTTGAAAAATTTTCAACATTTTTCTTTAATTTATTTTAAGCTTGGGCAAATTTGTTTCTTTTTTTTTAATTCCAATCAGTGCGTCATGTTTTCTTTTGACCCGAAAGCATAGTTAGGGATTAAAAAAAAAATATATAAATTGAATCACTTAAATTCTAGCAAAGGTAAATAGACATCCATCTTCAACAAAGATACTGCCCACAACACAAATTATATTATAAATACCAAAAAACTATGTAGATCTACCACAAACCTAATAAAATTTGCATGCTGCACTGACTGAAATCGAAGGTTACAAGGCATATTTGTATTTACGGACGTATGGCATATAAAATTCCAATAAAGTATATCCCTTTTCGTGCTTGACAGACTTAAACTCTCTCTCTACTATGAGGGAAACATCTGCAGCAACTAAGGTATCTATCTTTTCGAACAACCAGAGAGAAACTAGTTTACTCTACTCGTTGTCCAATAGATTGGACCTGGTATAGGGCTTCAGAAACAAAGGTCACATACATTTCTTAGAAATTCATCAACAACTTTTGACGAATTAGAGAATTGCGTCTCACATGGGAGAAACAATTATTAAAAAAAAAATTACCACACCAAAGCAAAATTGCGTTGGGGCAATGTAGGTTCGTTTTGGATAATTCAATTTGGAATATCTACATCGTATATAAAACCAGAGTTATTTAGAAACAGAATAATGGTTCTACATGCTTGGAAACTCGCTGGCATCGCTACAAAACCCGAATCGTGGATGTGAAACTATTTAATAGTTTGTAGCGAAATTCATTAAAGCCGACAATTTATGTAAGTGCCAGGATTGATACAACATTTTTTCTAGCTATGATACTGAAACAGAGAAACTACAATACGTTGAGAAATAATATTTGAACATATTTATCGCCGTTACCACTATGTATGTTTGAAAACACACACATATACTAATATATGTATAAGATAATCATAAGCAGGGATAACGTGATCTGTACATTTTGGCAGTCAAATAGTGGTGTTGTCTAAAAATTTTCAAATACCTCACTCTGTAGCTGTCAAAATGTACAAATCGTGGTATCCCTGCTTCACTACTTTACATGTTACTTTACTGCTTATCATTGCGGGTAGCGCTTAAGCTTAATCGCCTATTACATCTGAATTAAAAACCCTGCAGGGAAGGCTACCAGTTGTCTACTAGAATGCTACCAGTTTCAGCTCAACTGGTTTACGTTCTATCCTATTTCAGCGATTGTTAGCGACTGGTATTTTTAGTGGTGTCCTAAGAGATGCCAATTGTCGTACCATCGTGACGGGATATCCCAATTAGGGATGGCCGCGATTAATAATTTGATTAAAGTAATCGATAATTTTTGCCCAATGTAAGATTTAATTATATCGTAATTTTGTTATTCCTCAATCTAGTATTAATCGATTAATTGTAAACTAATCGTAAAAATATTTTCAACAAAAAAGGAATTCTGTAGTTGTCTAAAATCCATCCATCGAACATTCTTTTTTGCTAGCTGCATCAACTTTTCTCGATCAGGGGTTCAAAAAAAAAAAAAACCATTTCAAAAATCTGTTTACATTGACCTCATTAATGAAGTTCAGATGATCGTATGGAAACATCAGAAAGAATCAGAGGAAATGAAAACTACTCACTCAAATCCTCGGTGCCTGCTGAGCGCCTTTTTTCAAAAGCTAGTGCTACAGCCACCGAGAAACGCAACCACTTAACAACAAAAGGCTTATTAAAACTTTTTTTTTGCAAACTTGCTTAAATAATAAATAATAATCGCCGTTGAAAATACTTGTTTTATTTTATTTATGGCTAATTAAGAAGAGATTTCAAAATTTTTTTATGTAAAAGTGTTTTTGTGGATAACCTCTGTAAAAATAGTGCGTTTAAAAATACGTATGTATGTATTTTTTTATTTCGGTAATTTTTTAATTTTGGATTTTTATTGTAATTTTTAAATTTTATTTTTTATTTGTTTTTGTTATTTTTTGGCCTTATAACAATTATATTCAACAATTTTTATTGAGCTCGTGGCCGTTTTTATTTTTTAGAAAAAATATATATAATTTTTTATTTGCATTTAAATTTTACGGTGCAATGATTTATTTACAAATGTTTCTTATCAATTGAAAATAGGTTTTAAAAATTTTAATTCATATTTAAATTGAAATAATTACATTAACTTACATTGATTTCTTTTGAAATATCTTAATATAATTTTCGAACAACTGATTTTACTTGTTAATGAACTAGTAATTTTACTGACTGCTTAGGATTTTCACTGCAGGGATAGTAAGTATCACAAACAGCTTACCGAGGAAATTACAATTCTGTATTTTGTATGTGTGTGTGCAGAAAAGTCAATAATAATGTGCTTAAGTATAAATGTAAGCAACTTATCCACTTCAAAGTCCACCGGCTGCATTATTTACCATTTAGCCCTGCCAACCCAAGTCAGTTCGAAACCACAAATACCCACCCGCCAGTGGTCAGCAGCATAAGATTACAGAAATAGCACTAACGGGCTGTTCAAATATACATATTTCTAATATATACAATTGTTCTAATCCATGTCCACGTACACGAATGCGGCAACTCTTTTTTGCTCACCACAGAAAAGTTCCAATACATAAAAAATTCCTCCATCAAGGCTGAGGATGTGAATGTATTACTCACACAACTACATACATACCAGCGAATCCAGGAAAATAGCTTTTACTTAAGTGACATGTCGGTCAAGCTGCTATCGTTTTTTTGGTTTTTCGTGTTGTGGTCGAAAGCATTCAACTTAAGTCGCCATTTGACAGTTGAGTAAAATTAATGGTTGCCGCCGTGGAGGCCCACTTTTTCAGATTCACCTTGCAAGTGGCGCGGTTTAGCATTTGTGCCTCCTTACTTTCGACATTTATTTAGAATACCCACAAAGCTTTAGGGAGCATTTGAAGGTATTTCCGCCGCCTTCATTGCTGGCGCTTGGACACTACCAATATTTTATCTTTTTATTCTTTGCTGCTGCAACTTTGATTCCCTTCATTTGTTTGTATTATCAGCGGCCACTCCACCTTTGTGTTTGTCTTTCAGCTGTTTTGTTTGTTTGTTTGTTTATAAGTAAAAATTAGATATTCTATTGAAGCGCTTACTTTTCCATGACAGGAATGGATGAAAAAAGTTGGTAGTGAGAAAAAAAAATCAAAGCACAGCAATCAAACAAAAAAGTTCGAGTCCATTTGTTTATTTTTGCCACTGCATTAGCTTTTCAAATCGCCCTGCCCCACACTCTTGCTCTTTCTTTCACTTATTCGTTAGCTTTCTAGTTCTCCGTCTTCAGCACTTTGGTATTTCCCAATGTCCGTGCCACTACTGCTTTGGGCTTTTCCTCTTTGTTTATTTGTATTTCAGTTCTCAAAGTATTTGAACAACATTGCTTTTGATTTCATTGCGTTATCTTAGGCGCTTGTTCGATTTACCTTGCCTTACTCACCCTATCCAAATAAGTTGATATCTCCACTGATTTTGGTTTGAAATAAATTTTCGATTTTATTGACAGCCCATGGTTTTCTACCTTAATGTACTCCTTCAGCAGCTCGTATTCATACTCTTGCGTGTTCGAACAGCCTTTCTAAATTTTATTTATAATTTGCTTTTAATTTAATTGGCCGCTCAAGTTGAGATAAGAGTTGAACGCTCCTGCGTGCGTGTAAATATTCTTATGTGTGTTGCCATACATCTGTGTTTATTGCGTCCACACTCTACATTTGTACGCTTGTATGTGTTTATGTTTATACTTTGATCAGTTGGTATTTACTTTTAGACCGTATTGATAAGACATAAGCATATCTCAGCAACTGTTTGTATACAAAAATCTAATTTCTTTTCTCTTGACTTTTCTTTTCTACTTTCAGGTATGTTCTTAAACAAATACAGTTTTCTTTATCTTCTTGTGATTTATGGTGGATTTATGCAGTGAATTGTTTGAAAAAATGTATGTCAAAGGTCAGACAGTTATTGACGGTTCGTATTTTCTTTTCTTTTTGACAAAAACATATACATACACGAGAGTAAACTAATTATAAAGGTTTTACTGCAGTACAACGGCTTACGTATACGTGAAGTAACTACTCGCTAAGATTTATTACCTAAACCACAACGAATTTATTTGAATATTGGCAGTGAGTTGCTGGCATCAATATAATTTCTTTCGGGTTTGTTTGCCAATAGTTTTTCAATGCCAAATGCACCATTTGTATTCCCAGGCAGAAAATCCTTGCAGTAATGCCTATTAGTTTGATCCTTTATTAGAGCTTCCTAGTCGTTTGACCCAAGATTTACGACTGAAGTACGTTTTTAAAAAACGAGAAAAAAAACCGAAAATCGCGCTT
>NW_023458561.1:54827804-54832461 GCF_013731165.1 Rhagoletis pomonella | reverse complement strand
TAGAAGCCTCAAAATACTTACATACATACATATATACTTTGGTGCCTAATCCACCATTCTTCTTGCCATAATATATCGCTCAAATGCAGCTTGCCAATTCAATGCCCCTGATAATACTCAGCTGCCAACAAATAGTATATATATGTAGAAGAATAAAATACCGTCTTATTATTTGCTTTTGTTATATGATTATTACAGTTATTATAGAAAAGCTTTTGTGGTTATTATAACTATATATGTACATAGTTTGTTTAAGTAGTCATGTAGGATTTTAATAGCGAAGAAGTTATGGTACTTATACACATATTTGTAAGTTTATATACGTACATACATTTTCTCTTTAAGTATTTTATTTTATGTATGTGTGTTCAGTGATATGCAAAGGCAAATTACTTCATAATTGAATTGGCTGTGAATTAGAGATAAATGCTAGTAGAGCGTATGCAAGATAATTACGTGCTGCGTCATTCGTATATATTTTTAATATAATCATTGAATTTCCTCATTTTATGATGGAATTCAGCAATCAAATTTTATTTTCGTGTGTGCACAAGTAATATATGGAATCTAAGTTCTCGACTTATTCTAATGTATGTATGCCGTATCATCCTCTAGAAGGCAGAAACAGAGAATGGGCTTATCATCTTATCATGTTTTGAAAGCTCACATGCAGCCGCTCGAAGCCTCAGAGTCATTACTATTAATCATAATATTTTAGCGCTTTAACTTTTGCTAGATTTTTGTGATATTCGTCTTGATGCTGTTAAGCAAATGAATTAAGGGAACCTCCAAATGGCAATTGGTTTATGTGAGAAGCTTTTTCATGGTGAAACACACTCTAAAGTTTGCCAGTGCCTGCCGAGGGGCGGTTGCTGTCATTATTGAGCGAAATATACATACAGCCTCTGATACTGGCTTCAAAGGGCGAAGGTAAAAAGCTAAATCTATGTAGTTGTGAGGCAAGTCCGAGCCCTCTTTAGCCAAATAGTCGACTGAATAATCACTCCCGAGTAACCTGATACCCAGAGTAAAACAAGTTCGTTATGTTTTCCAACATAATCTTGTATTGCCGAACCAAATATTTCGTAAGTATTTAGGGAACTAGCCAATGCCTTTCCGTGTGCAGATTGGCTATCCCTACAGTAACGTAAGCTCTTACCTATATCTAGATCACTAATTTCAAAAATTTTCGCCTAGCTTCACTTGGTATCATACCGACACTCCTTTCTTTTATGCCTGCATTCCATATTTAGAGGCAATGCACACAAAACAGAACCAGGTGTTGTTAGAAGACGATTCCGTACAGTACACTGCGTTCATTCTTTTAAGTTTGGTAAGCAGATTTACCACGCTATTGATTGAGAGTATGCCCCATAACAGCACAGATACATAGCTGATTATGAGTCGTACCATATTACCTAATTTTTACCCGACTTAATTACATACCCAGAGAGTGTAGCTGTCGGAAGTCTTTTGTTCTACGTAAGACCTCCGTAAAAGTTTACTATCTAGTACTTTACTTCAGAAGAAATTGGAATGGTGAACAAATATTGTGGAGGGGCGGTGGTTTCACCTCACCAAGTGTTTATTATATTCCGTGTTCGTAACGCTGTGGTGCCAGACCGTATAATCTGCAAAGCCCTGAGCGTAGGTATTAGAGCCATTAAGACCGAGAAGTAGGGATTTAACTACCAAGCACCATATGAAAGAAGAAACCACGCCGCCCTGGCGACAGCCTTAAGTATTCCCGATGTGATATATTGACCTCGTTCTGCCCGAATCCCAATGCAAGCATAGGAGCTGCTGTTCCATGCAGAACCGTTTCACAATATTTCTCCCCTTGACTATGTGATACCTTGCTTCTTCACTGGAAGTGGTTTTTACGTGGCGGGTCCCAAACACAGCGCACAACCAATTGCTGGGACAAAATCGCTCAGGCGATTACGGCGCCAAATAAGAAGAAGAAGACTATGTGATAAAAGTAACTCAACCAATATATCCAGAAATTTCAGCATGAAGGCTATCATGGTAATTTTCCTGAAGCTAGTATAAATGCAACAACGAGTGAGGGAAATTTTCAACCATTGCTTAATTTCCAGTCTCACTCCTTATATACGAGAAGGAACCCTCAGTTTGTTCGAGTGAACCGAGTTTAGTGTTTCTTTTTTTTGTTTTTAAGCATCTCCACCAGCTTAGCTGTTTGACGCAAGGTATCAAGGTACCGGTGCAGTATCCTTTGAGCGAGGTCCTTTTCAAAGAATGAATTTGCTACATGTAATCCCCTTGTCTGCACATCTCAATTTGCGTTAAAAATTGCAACCTATTCCAGTACTTATATTCCTTTTAAACAAACTAAAATTCACTTCCAAAACAGGTTGCACACATACATATACCGACCGCTGATAAATTATTAAGTTTAAACAGATCAATGCATCGGCCAAAGATCTTTTGTTATGCAATATCCATGCTTTTCTGGTGGCTAAATTGTTCAAAATAGCACCTATGGAATATGTTTTTCCTCGATCGGTTTGCTTCTGACTTGCTTGCTTCGTATTAACACTTCTCAGCAAGTTTCCGCTTCAAACACTTTTCAAGCCGAGCGGCAGCTGCATAATTGGCTTAAAAATACATTGAACTGCTTTCAGCTGCTTTTTAATGTACGTCTTTATGTGTGGTCAGAGTTTTAGCAAGCACTTCTACATATATGTACATTAGGATGATTCTTTATTTTGGTCTACGTAATATTTTAGGGGTCATTACCAGGGTTTGAAAGAGTTTTCTTAAGGTGCTTTTATCCCAAAAATTCGGCAAAATCTTGATTTTGACTAGCTAACACTTAGCGGGTTTACGAATTTATATGAATAGATTTCAATAATACATATGTAAATTTTTCCAGATTTCAATTCAACATTTTTGCAGTTTTTGTGATTAAAAAAATCAGTTGTTTCTAACCCCAATTTTTATTTTTTTTTATTTTTGCTTGTATTTCCCTATTTTGTACGTAAATCAACTATAAACAAGTAAGAGCAGCGCTGTCTTCGGCTATGCCGAAGACTTCAAACCTTTCATGAACATCTGCAAATTTTACTTTGACAGATTACTGCTTTTGAATACATCTGCATACATCGATAGAGGAGTTACATACTTATATAAAAAATCGCATCTAAACAATCAGAGGTATGGAAGATATACTTTATATGGCACCAATCTAAGTGATTTTCACTGCTATGTGATCGGTATTTAAACCGGTAACACAATTTATTGGGTTTAGTTTCCTACATAAAGGGGATATATGGCAAAAACTGGTATCTGAACAATCAGTGCTATAGACTTTGTATTATTATTTGTAAAATATCTTACGAAATTTATCGGTTTTAGCTGTTCAAATAAAGGAGTTTTACAGTAAAATCCCATATCTGAACAATCAGATGTATGGAAGATATATGTTGTAGTCATCCGATCCTTGTTATTTCCACTGTAAGTATTCTGTTAATAATGAGTGAAAATGGTGCGAAATTTCATGTTCCTAGCTGCATAAATGGAGGAGTTATGATAAAAGACCTCATATCTGAACAATCAGTTTTATGGGGGCTGCAGGTTATAGTGACCCGATCTTTGTTATTTTCGCTGTAAGTCTTCTGTTGATAATGAGTGAAAACAGCGCAAAATTCCATGGTCCTAGCTACATAAATGGATGAATTATAACGAAAAATCTCATATCTGAACAATCAGTTGTATGGGAGCTATAGGTTATAGTTATCCGATCTTTTTAATTTTCACTGTAAGTTTTCTGTTGATAATTATTGAAAACAGTGCGGAATTTCCTGTTCCCAGCTATATAAATGGAGGAGTTATAACGCAAAATTTTATATCTGAACAATCAGTTGTATTGGAGCTATAGGTTATAGTGACCCGATCTTTGTAACTTTCACTGTAAGTATTCTGTTGATAATGGGTGCAAGTATTGCAAAATTTCATGTTCGTAGCTGCATAAATGGAGAAGTTATAATGAAAAATCTCATATCTGAACAATCAGTTGTATGGGAGCTATATGTTATAGTGGTCCGATTCTTCCGGTTCCGACAAATGATTAATACATTATAAAAATACACCCACGTACCCAATTTGATCCGGATATCTCGAAAACTGAGAGACTAGATTGCATACAAACAGACAGACAGACGGACGTGGCTAAATCAACTCAGCTCGACGTTCTGATCATATAAGTATAAATTTTCATGGGTCTATCTCTTTTTGTTCTGGTACTTACAAACATCGGACCAAAGTTATAATACCATTTCATGCTCATGAAAGTTATAAAAATGTTGATGTTAATATTTTTAAGTACCACCCTAATGTGCATACATATACATATGTACATATATATGACCATGAAATATTGTAAACGCTTGCTCAACTATGCCTCAATGGACTACTACATATGTTCTTGCTGCCCTTTGCTTATTTTAATTTTGAAAGACTGGAAAAAAAAATGTAATCCCTTTGCTTTGGTCACTCAAATATGTAAGCGGATTAATTAAATTCAAGTTGCAGCAGGTTTTTCTCCAATCTAGACACCTTGCCCTTATTCAAATAAATTCTTAATTTTCGACAGTCAAAGTATTTAATCTTGTTAGGCATACTTGCCGCACAAATT
>NW_023458561.1:54824733-54827704 GCF_013731165.1 Rhagoletis pomonella | reverse complement strand
GACAGTCAAAGTATTTAATCTTGTTAGGCATACTTGCCGCACAAATTTCACGCTTAACACATGAAAGACAGCTATCTCGATATGCTCTTTTTTCACCACGAAAAACTCAAAAAAAAAAATCCTTTAATCACTTTCATGCTAAATTAACCCATTTCTTAGCAGCGTCCGAATAAAAATACACTGCAGTGGCTACTTATCTAAAAAATTTTCATTTCATTAAACTACGCTGCACTCTAAACAAATTAAGCACTTTCCACGCGCTCTGCTTTCCGAGAGCGTGCACTTTAGTGCTCTAAAATATTTTTGTTGCTAGCATTCCAGAATTGGCTTAAGTATCTAGTACCTACATTTGCCAAATTATGTTTGGCAATAAGCCAAATGCTGCCACAATCAAGCGACAGGCAGCGCCAACCACCTCCCCTTGCATCCTTTACCGGGTGCGCTTTCAAGCCATATCTTGTTGAGCAGCAAGCAGCAGCACTTCCATCATTATCATAGTTGGCAACATCAGCGAAATTGTTGTAAAGTACCTACTACTGGTTGGAGTGTGGTGCTTCTGCTGCTGCTTCTTCTTCTTAATAGCATAAATTGCACTTTTGCACACAGTACAGATTTACAGCGTATCTACTCGCATTGCTTCCTTTATTATTTAAAGCATAGATGGGCACACCAATACAGTCTCATTTTGTCATGGTATTCGTGAATCGCGCTGAGTAACAGTTGCCACTTTTC
Organism: Rhagoletis pomonella; assembly: GCF_013731165.1. Lineage (NCBI taxonomy): Eukaryota > Metazoa > Arthropoda > Insecta > Diptera > Tephritidae > Rhagoletis > Rhagoletis pomonella. Next base: position 54,826,972 of record NW_023458561.1, on the reverse strand, counting down.
TATATTGTACAAAAGTGCGTCGTTTTTTGCGCGTGTTAGAAAACGCTCTTTTAAATTTATATTTAATTTGTATTATGAACATGAAACGAAAATAATAAAATATAATAAACAAATAATGAAGAAATAATTTCAAATAATAAATTATGAAATTAATTTTTATAAGTACATATGTACGTGCATTAAAAGTTTTTTAATTTAATTTCATTAAACTAATGTTTTAAAAAATGATAGTTTATTCAACAACAAAATTCACGAATTTAAAATTTCTAAACTTTGTAAAAAACTCAGTATTCAATAAAGTATACTAAATATATTAAATTGCCGTATCGTACATACATATATACATAAAACCCATTACAAAAAACTTTAAATTGGTTTACACAGTTCGGCAGTTTGACTTTTTTACCATGACAAATAATGTCGCCTTATATTAAAAGAACGATTCCAAGTAGTCGTATTACCACATAACAAGCATTGGGCATTATTGGCTTTTCTTAAAACCGAAAATTGTAATTGGCACTCATACGCAGCCATTTTGGGCATTGTTACATATATAGGTGGCAACAACGCGCTGAAATTACGAATAAAAATATTCAACGGCGAAGCGTAATGTTACTCTCATGAAAACTGAAAGCAGACTGAATTGAAATTCGCTGCGTCGTTTCTGTATACGTATAAACGCTGCGACGCAGACGCTACTCGCGAGTAGCGTTTTGCCCATCATTGATTTAAAGCAATTTTATTTTCACTTTGTGGTACTCACTATTCGCACAATTTTTGAGTGAAATTATTCATATTGCGCGTCATTACAGTTCATAAAAAGTTAAACTTGCCAATTTGCAGTGGTGGCATATGCACTGACATTTTGTGTTCTTAGATGCACATGAATGTAGGTACTTTTGTAAGTATGTACGTTAGGGCGGAGTAATTTACTTTCGGACACTATATACCGAAAATGACGTTTGACCTTTCCAACTTTAAAACGAAAAATGAGAACGAATTTTACTTTTTTTGTGATCCTTGGCGTTGGTAAAATTCGTTATGCTTGTACTTATATTTCGTAGAAAATTTTTTGGTACAATGAAAAATAAATTTCGAGTAAAAAATTTAAAATATAGGTACCTACTCCTTTTTCTTTTAAAAATTGCGAGGTTCAAACGTCATTTTGCTTAGAATTAATCATAGAATTTGCTAGACACTTTCTTCGAAAATTTTGCTTCGAATAAATTACTCCGCCCTAATGTACGTACATGCGGAGCAATGCAGTGCCAGCGGGTTGTTTTCTCGATTTTTGCAGCATTCTCACATTTCAAAGCTGCACAAATATTTACACAATTTTTAGTGGGGTTGCGAATGTACTTACTCGTATCAGAAATTATGACTTTTATTTATTTTTCTTCGCCATCAACCGTGTAAACGCAGCCAAGAAAAATATCGCTGGCATAGTATTTCAGTGCATTGCTTTTACAAATTCACTTTTAAAGTATACAAGAGTCATGCACTTTCATATACTTGTACATTAGCGTGGGCCGAAAATCCGCATTTTTAGAATTTTGATTGGTAATATGGTTCGTTATGCTTAAAAAAAAAATCTGCTTAAAATTTGGAATTTTTTCGTCAATATCCTAGGCTCGCCCAAGTCCATCTAAATTCAATATGCTTAAAAAATAAAAATTAATTAATTAATAAATTTTTTGACTAAAATTGCAGTAAACTTCGAATTATTAGTCCTACATAATTTGGTATATGGAATTTTTTTGTAGAGAATCGAAGTTAGCTAAGAAAAAATTTTTTTAGTACTTGAACTTTGATGGACTTGGGCGAGACTAGGATATTGACCAAATATTTTTACATTTCTCACAAATTTTGTTTAGAGCATGATGAACCATATTTTTGCTATTACCAATCAAAATTCTAAAAAAGCGGATTTTCGGCCCACGCTATTGTACATACATATATATATTCGTGCACTTTCGGATTCTTGCTCCTGACTAAAGTTTTATGTTATTCCTCTATTCTATACACTTTACTTTCCACATCTTGCGGCAAGTACATTTTCAGGATTTATTTAATTTTTTTTTGGTACTATTGCACTTTTCTATATACATACATACATAGTATGTACTCGTATAAATATTTTTATTTCTCGTGAAGTGCTCTTATGAGTCATTTTAAGAGGACTGTAATTCTAGTAATGGTGCGTGCTGCACTCATGCGTAGCAGGTACGTTGCAGGGAGT
>NW_023458561.1:54815623-54824633 GCF_013731165.1 Rhagoletis pomonella | reverse complement strand
GACAGTCAAAGTATTTAATCTTGTTAGGCATACTTGCCGCACAAATTGCACGCTTAACACATGAAAGACAGCTATCTCGATATGCTCTTTTTTCACCACGAAAAACTCAAAAAAAAATTCCGTTAATCACTTTCATGCCAAATTAACCCATTTCTTGGCAGCGTCCGAATAAAAATACACTGCAGTGGCTACTTATCTCAAAAATTTTCATTTCATTAAACTACGCTGCACTCTAAACAAATTAAGCAGTTTCCACACGCTCTGCTTTCCGAGAGCGTGCACTTTAGTGCTTTCAAAATTATTGTTGCTAGCATTCCAGAATTGGCTTAAGTATCTAGTACCTACATTTGCCAAATTATGTTTGGCAATAAGCCAAATGCTGCCACAATCAAGCGACATGCAGCGCCAACCACCTCCCCTTGCATCCTTTACCAGGTGCGCTTTCAAGCCATATCTTGTTGAGCAGCAAGCAGCAGCACTTCCATCATTATCATAGTTGGCAACATCAGCGAAATTGTTGTAAAGTACCTACTACTGGTTGGAGTGTGGTGCTTCTGCTGCTGCTTCTTCTTCTTAATAGCATAAATTGCACTTTTGCACACAGTACAGATTTACTGCGTATCTACTCGCATTGCTTCCTTTATTATTTGAAGCAATTTTATTTTCACTTTGTGGTACTCACTATTCGCACAATTTTTGAGTGAAATTATTCATATTGCGCGTCATTACAGTTCATAAAAAGTTAAACTTGCCAATTTGCAGTGGTGGCATATGCACTCATATTTAGTGTTCTTAGATGCACATGAATGTAGGTACTTTTGTAAGTATGTACGTTAGGGCGGAGTAATTTACTTTCGGACAAAGTGTATGGCATATTCGAATTCTACTTTCGATTCTAAGCTAAAATTGTGAGCAACTATATACCAAAATCTGACGTTTGACCCTTCCAACTTTAAAACGAAAAATCACAACGAATTTCACTTTTTTGTGCTCCTTGGCATTGATAAAATTCGTTATGCTTGTACTTATATTTCGTAAAAAATTTTTTGGTACAATGAAAAATAAATTTCGAGTAAAAAATTTAAAATATAGGTACCTACTTCTTTTTCTTTTAAAAATTGCGAGGGTCAAACGTCATTCTTGGTATATAGTTTGTTCGGCATTTTTGCTTAGAATTAATCGTAGAATTTGCTATACACTTTCTTCGAAAATTTTGCTTCGAATAAATTACTCCGCCCTAATGTACGTACATGCGGAGCAATGCAGTGCCAGCGGGTTGTTTTCTCGATTTTTGCAGCATTCTCACATTTCAAATCTGCACAAATATTTACACAATTTTTAGTGGGGTTGCGAATGTACTTACTCGTATCAGAAATTATGACTTTTATTTATTTTTCTTCGCCATCAACCGTGTAAACGCAGCCAAGAAAAATATCGCTGGCATAGTATTTCAGTGCATTGCTTTTACAAATTCACTTTTAAAGTATACAAGAGTCATGTACTTTCATATATACTTGTACATTAACGTGGGCCGAAAATCCGCATTTTTAGAATTTATTATTATGCTTAAAAAGAAAAAAATCTGCGTGAAATTTGGAATTTTTTCGTCAATATCCTAGGCTCGCCCAAGTCCATCTAAATTCAATATGCTCAAAAAATAAAAATTAATAAATAAATTAATTAATACATTTTTTGACTAAAATTACAGTAAACTTCGAATTATTAGTCCTACATAATTTGGTATATGGAATTTTTTTGTAGAGAATCGAAGTTAGCTAAGAAAAATTTTTTTTAGTACTTGAACTTTGATGGACTTAGGCGAGACTAGGATATTGACTGAAAATTTTGACTTTTCACACAGATTGTTTTACCAATCAAAATTCTAAAAAAGCGGATTTTCGGCCCACGCTATTGTACATACATATATATATTCGTGCACTTTCGGATTCTTGCTCCTGACTAAAGTTTTATGTTATTCCTCTATTCTATACACTTTACTTTCCACCTCTTGCGGCAAGTACTTTTTCACAGTTTATTAAATTTTTTTGTATACTATTGCACTTTTCTATATACATACATACATATGTACTCGTATAAATATTTTTATTTCTCGTGAATTGCTCTTATGAGTCATTTTAAGAGGACTGTAATTCCAGTAATGGTGCGTGCTGCACTCATGCGTAGCAGGTTCGTTGCAGGGAGTGTTATATGCTTTATAAATTTTAATTTAAAATATTTATATGCATATAATACGCGAAGGGATTTGTTGTGCAAGAGTTGCCATCTGTTGAAAAAATAAATTCAAATTATTTAAAAATCAATACCATCGGATGTGAAGGTTTTATTTTTCCAAGGGATTTGCCATCTGTTAAAATATTGAATTGAAAATAATAATGAGTTAAATCAATTATTACAATATGGGTTTAAATCGAAATGGTTCGGAAAATGTTTTAACCATGTCTAGAAGGGGTGCAATTAGGTAATTGATATATGTATCACAATACGGGTGTCAGACGAAAGAGGTTTAAGTTTAAGCAGGTTTTAGTTTTAAAACATTTTGAAAAGTGATGCCACCCGTTTTAAAAGTAGAACTTAGTTAGCTTATAAACAAGTTACATATGTATATGCAATTTAAAATATGGGTGTCAAACAAAAGCGTACTAAGAAATCTTTAGTGTATTCATTCGATTTTTTTTTAGATCTTTGAAGAGTTGCCAGCATTTCAAAAAAGTTAAATTCAAATTATTTAATAAGTTAAATTATTTACTAAAAGATGGATTTCGGTGGAAATGGCTTTGAAAGCGATTTATTTCTGAACTGTATTTAGGAGAGTTGCCAATTGATAGTTAATAATTGAATTATAGTTTGAGAATAAATTTAAAGAGGGTAGCTACCATTTAGAAAAGTGCTATTTAAGCCGGACGAGGCAGCCACATAAGGAAATCGTGTTCCATAAATAACGGGTGTATTTTCTGCCCACTATTTGTATGGGCCATTTTTTGTGAAGGACATCAGATATTTTTTGTGAAGGTCATCGAATCTGCACCGCTATTTCGAATTTCGACTGTAAGTGTGCAACAAAGTTTGTTTGTTTTGAAGTTACAGCTTCTTTAGTATGTAGTACAGGGTGTTTTGAATTTCGATGAAATGAAAAACCGACAACAGAAACGGCTGGCGGATGTAGATGAAACGTTTGGAATATTTATTGGCTGCGTTTCTTTATACATTCCGGATAATCCCATTTCACAGCCGGAATAAACAGAATGCGTTTGAAATATACGTCAACATATCATCAGGAACGTTCTAAAGAATAAATAAACAAAAAAGTTTATTCCAAACGTTCAGAATGAATAAAGAAATACAGCCATTAATAAATTTTATAGGGTTTCCATCTGTTTAAAAAAGTTTAATTCAATTTTGGCGTCTTAAAGCTAGTAAGCTTAAATAATTTTCCTATAGTAACCAAATAAAATAGTGAAAATTTTTAATCTGCCTTAGTGGTTTATTACTAGCGAATATCCGGCGTTCTTCGTGTACAGCACTGAAAGTACAAGGTTGCCCAAAATACATGACGACGACATTACCACGGTCGTCTGTTTAGCGCATTTTTGATAGGGATTTGAATATAAACGCGCTTAGCATATGCTCGTGCCATTCTGAAACATAGTAACGAAGTACCTAATTTTTCTTCAGAACTTCTTTCAGTACGAGTTTTTGATCAAATTTTCCAGACCTAGACGGCACGAGCAGCACTATAACTGCATTTATAAGCTATTTATGCCCAAAGGGAAAATATTAAACCGAGAAGCACATCGAGTTTCGCAAAAAACATACATATCTGTAGACTTTTAACAAAACAACTTCTCTCGAGTGAGGTCATTTTCTCTTCAAAGCTGCAATTCATTGAGATGTCGAGTGCTATTTTTATGTTCAGTCATTGATAGGAATAGTTCAAGATGCTATCTTAATGAAAGTTAAATAAAAATATGAATTTTTTTTATGCATATAAGTACACTACTTGGGCAAACTATGTTATGCCGCATGCAACAAGTCATTCTTGGGCGTTACAGTGCCACTCAGTGCGCAACTTGTCTGAAGCGCTTTATACAAAACATCGAAGAAGCCATGCGGAGATATTTGCGAACTATCGAAAGTGAATGCTGCTGATGTGGCTAGTAGCAGTGATGGAAAAGTAGGCACAATTATACTTTTTTCAGGCCTTTTATAATTTGAATATATAGCATTTTCGGTAGAATTTCATCTTAGGCAAATACATTTTCCCAGAATTTCTTTTTCCCTTGTAGTTATCCCAACCTACGAATCCATATGGACTTGAATAGGATAACCCCAAGAGGCACAAACCTTTTGCAGATTTGTTCTCCCGAATGTGCTCGAAGACATATCTTCTTAATCAGGCATCTTCCATGTTTCTATGTCATATGAGCAGACAAATATGAACAGAGATTTGTTAAGGCTGATTTCTGTTCGGTGAGGAGACCCTGCTAAGCATAACTAAGCACCTGCGTCCGACCTCTAAATGACGGTATGCTGGCTCCTAAATAAACAAAATCCTTCATAGCTTCGAAGTAATGGTGTCAAAAGTTTAGGGCAGCATGTACATACGATTTTTGTAGATATGCTCGTCAGTTTTTAGGCACAATTTTTTCCTTAAATTAAGAATAATTTGAAGATTTAATTTTCCATCACTGGCTCGTAATTGCGTGCGTTCATGGTATGTAGGTAGTTGTTTTTGCTGATGTTTCATCATTGTAAGTACATACATACTCGAAGCAGTTTATTTGAGAATTCTTGCCCTTCGTCTACATAAAACAGTCCCTACAAAATTGCCCAATTAGAAATGGCATATAAATTCAATTAACGCATCATTTTACAAAATGATTTCGCGCACCGATGGACTTTGCTTTTCATATATTTCCCACCGCTAAGCAAGCCGTTGCCCTTGTCTTTGCCACTATGCCACTTCACTCACTTATTATTCGCTCCTTCGGTTTGTCTATTTTTGCAAACGTTTTATGTGAAATTTTAATTAATTTATGTGCAACAGCGGCGCGCATAAGAAGGAAGAAGTCTGTTCATAAGGAATGGTTACACCAAATGTAGTGTAGATACGCCGTGAATGTGTGTACATTAGCGATGTTGATTTTTTCGCTTTTTACGGTACCGGGATTTTTGGGATGTCGTTATCACAATCATTACATTTCAGCGACTTAAATAGAAAAAATTGCTTCTATCTCTCCTACCATAAAATAAATAATAAATAAATGGGTTTGAAACCTACCTTTTTATTTAAAGTAGCGTTTTCATTTTTTTCTCTCTGACGTCAGGATTTATTTTAAAAGACTTTGTAATTTCAAAAATATGATTAATTCCAAAAATTATTTTAAAAATTCAATGCAATGTAGAATAAAAATATGGTTACCAAATGAAAGAGGAAATTTCTTTAGAATTAAAAAAAATTAAAATTTTTTGGGTTCACAAGGACGAAGAGGTAATTTTTTAAGCTGATATCGAGTTTATATAAGTCCTTAACATATGATTTTTTCAAAAACAAATGTTGCGAAATTTCAAGAATAAAATTTTAAAAGAACATTTTCAACACTTACCATCCCTTATGCACCAAAAAATTTAATCTGTTTAAATTTTACAGAATTTCCTCTTTAATTTGATGCCCATACATATTCTCTAAGCACATTTCACTGAATTTTATAAATCATTTTTTTTTGAGGAAGCAGCAGCAAAGAAGCGTATTGTTGTTGTTGTTGGGCGAGCGCGTAAACACCCACTTGTCGAATAATATTTTGGCGTTGCAAGTACCACCTGAGGTTGCGACCAAGTGGTGGCGGCGTCTTCGAGTTGGAGGAAAAAAAGAAGTTTGTGAGCGTACACTTTAACCTCTTTGGAGGTGGCGGCAGCAACCAAGGAATGAAACCGAAACCCAAACCGAAACCGTAACCGTTTAAAACCGTTTCGTTTTTCAAAACCGAAACCGAAACCGTAACCGTTATCTTGACCTGAAAAGGAACGATACCGAAACCATTTCAATCACAGGTTTCAATCGGGTTCCAGAAATTTACAAAAATAATAAATACAAATTTCTTAGAAATAAATGATTTATTTAACCAAAATCAGCAACATTTTGCTAAAATTCTTGTTAAGTAGTAAATAAGTATGGCAAGGTAACTTTTCTCAAAAATCTGCTGATGACTTTGTTGTTGTGAATCGATAATCGATTAATTATATTTAAGTAGTTTCTTTCCCGTACGCGATGCGAGATCCCGCGTGTGCCCAAAATAGCCCAGAAATCATGCCTGTACTCAACAAAATGGGTAATAGAGAGCGAAAATTCGAGCGTATTCGATCGTAAGTGTATTCTTCTTCCTGCCCGAAACAGCCCGAAATTTTCTCCGAGTAAAAATGGATAAAGTGTCAAAGTGCATATCAGCTGAATTGTGTTTACATGTTGCCTGCATTTACTTGGTGCTTTTAAGGAAAAGTGAATGGCCTGTTGATGTATTTTCAATCTATGTACTTAAAATCAAATTTGTGAAACCAAAATTCAATTTCCAAGTGTTTGCATTTAATACCATGTTCTGACCGACAACCAAAACATTTTTCCTTCATTTTCATTTCATTTACAACCTTTAACTTTCATTCTTATTTTGCTTTGGCCAGGCAATTAACAATAAATCCGAAATGGCGTATTAAAGATGATAAAATATGACTTGCACTTCGATAAATAATCGAAAAAAACTAGTGGAGACACCGATTGGAATGAGTGAAAAGTGAGTTTTCAAGTAGTTTTCATCGAAAACTGGTTTTCGTTTAACAGATTTTATATGGACGAAAATACAAGTTTTAGGTCGAAAACCAGTTTTAGCAACGAAAACATGTTTCCGATGTCGGTCAGAACATGGTATAAGTGACAAAAACAAGAACAACGTGAATCAGCTGTTTCTCGACTTGTGGGAACGAAATGTGGGTTTTTGCGTTTCCGTACTTCTGAACTTTGTTCCATTTTTGAAAGAAAATGTTTCTCTTATTCTCTAATTACCAAATCCGGTCCGGATTGTTAGGGAAAGAACCTAGTGTTGATATTATCAGTGAACTGTAATTTTCGATTTTCTTTCCTCAACGTTTAAAACATTGTGATTTAAATAATATCAACAAAATTTCTGTGAAAAACCGAAACCGGAACGAAACCGAAACCAAAACCGAAATAAATTTTGAAGAACGAAACCAAAACCGAAACCGAAACACTTGGCAAAACCGAAACCCAAACCGGAACGTTATTTTGAATCGGTTTCATTCCTTGGCAGCAACAGCAACAGCGACAGCGGCGGCGGCACTTTAATGCAACCGAATGCTGATATTGTTGGGGTGGGGCAAGACACGACAAAGATGTAGCCGCAAATAGCTGCTGTTGATCGAAAAATAACCGCAACGACAATTGTTTTGCTATATACATAGTACTTTTGCCAATATATATCATCGATGTGTTTGCATGCGCGTGTTTTAGTTGCATCTTGTCGAGTATCTTGCAATGCGGTACACGTTGCTGTACGGTAGCTTGCGGCAGTTGCTGTTGCTGTCGCTGGTGTGGCATATTGGTTTGAATTGTGCGCTATCGCTATGTATGTATGTAAGTATGTAGTATGTTTCGGTTGTTGTTGATTTCGTTGAGGTTTGTTGTGTGCTTGCGTGCATCGAGCTATCGGTTGCCACAAATCTTTAACATCTGCATCAGTTGCCGCGCTTGCGCTCGGTGGCTGTTAGTCCAAAAAGGTTGCTGACTGCTGTCCCCGTGTGCATACCAACATATTTGTGAATGTAGTATGTATATTAGGGTTGCCCAAAGAAATTAATGTGGGAATTTTAATACCTTCATCCCATAAGATTGGTCTAAGGGAAATCAATAAATATTTAGATGTCTTTCCGAGCCCAATGTCACGTAACTGCACTAGTTCGTCATCTTGACTGAGTTCGTTTTAGAGTTTGAGTTGTATTTTACTTTGGTGTTGCGATTTTAATTGCAGTTTGAGTTAAAATTGAAGATTGATTTGAGTGTGCGCTAAGTATTAGCTCGAGTTAGGATTTGAGTTAAATCTGAGTCAAAGTTTGAGTTATAATTTATTTAAAACTTTTCGTTTGAATTTTAATTTGAATTTGATTTCAGTGTATGAATTTGAGTCTAAGAGTTGAAATTTGTATATATTTTGAGTTTAAACTTGAACTTGGCTTAGCAATTAAGTTCGCGTTTGAGTTTGAAATTATATTTTGGGTTTGAATTGAAGTATGAATGCGAGTCTGAGTTTCAGTTCGGTTTTGAGTTTGCACGTGAGTTAAGCCTGAGTCTAAGTTTGAGTTTATTTTAGTCTGGGTTTGAGTTTTAGTGTGAGTTTCCATTTGAGTTTGATTTTATTTTGATTCCGAGTTCTACTTTGGGTTCTAATTTGAGTTTAAAACGAGTTCGGGTTTGAGTTTGAATTTGAGTTTCTATTTGAGTAGGTATTTGTTTGAGTTAATTTTAAGTTTGTTTTTAAGTTTCATTTTGAATTTGAGTTTAAGTCTGAGTTTAGAATTTGTGTTGAATTCGAGTTTGAGTTTGTGTTTGAACTTGTGTTTGAGTTTAATTTGAGTTTGTGTAAATATTGATTTTAAACTTTGGCCTAAAGTTTAGTCTGAGATGAGGGGTTAGTTTTGAGTTCCAGATAGCGTGGACTGGAAGTTTGCAACTTATTTTGAGTAATACTTTTGGGTATGGATATATGTATTAGTTTGGTTTTAATATCAGAATTTAATCATTTTTACATTCCGATATCATTATCACTTAGCTTATTTACGCACTACTGTTACCGTCACTTTCGCCAATGGGTCGTTTTTTTTTTTTGCTATATGTGTAAAACTAAAGTTGTTATGCAAAAAATCGCGTTACAACTCTCCTGTTATAACGGGTGATTTTTTTGAGGTTAGGATTTTCATGCATTAGTAT
>NW_023458561.1:54788689-54815523 GCF_013731165.1 Rhagoletis pomonella | reverse complement strand
ATATGCTTTATAAATTTTAATTTAAAATATTTATATGCATATAATACGCGAAGCGATTTGTTGTTCAAGAGTTGCCATCTGTTGAAAAAATAAATTCAAATTATTTAAAAATCAATACCATCGGATGTGAAGGTTTTATTTTTCCAAGGGATTTGCCATCTGTTAAAATATTGAATTCAAAATATTACTGAGTTAAATCAATTATTACAATATAGGTTTAAATCGAAATGGCTCGGAAAATGTTTTAACCATGTCTAGAAGGGATGCAATTAGGTAATTAATATATATGTATCACAATACGGGTGTCAGACGAAAGAGGTTTAAGTTTAAGCAGGTTTTAGTTTTAAAACATTTTGAAAAGTGCTGCCACCCGTTTTAAAAGTAGAACTTAGTTAGCTTATAAACAAGTTACATATGTATATGCAATTTAAAATATGGGTGTCAAACAAAAGCGTGCTAAGAAATCTTTAGTGTATTCATTCGATGTTTTTTTAGATTTTTGAAGAGTTGCCAGCATTTCAAAAAAGTTAAATTCAAATTATTTAATAAGTTAAATTATTTACTAAAAAATGGATTTCGGTGGAAATGGCTTTGAAAGCGATTTATTTCTGAACTGTATTTAGGAGAGTTGCCAATTGATAATTAATAATTGAATTATAGTTTGAGAATAAATTTAAAGAGGGTTGCTGCCATTTAGAAAAGTGCTATTTAAGCCGGACGAGGCAGCAACATAAGGAAATCGTGTTCCATAAATAACGGGTGTATTTTCTGCCCACTATTTATATGGGCCATTTTTTGTGAAGGACATCAGATATTTTTTGTGAAGGTCATCGGATCTGCACCGCTATTTCGAATTTTGACTGTAAGTGAGCAACAAAGTTTGTTTGTTTTGATGTTACAGCTTCTTTAGTATGTAGTACAGGGTGTTTTGAATTTCGATGAAATGTAAAACCGACAACAGAAACGGCTGGCGGATGTAGATGAAACGTTTGGAATATCTATTAATAAATTGTATAGGGTTTCCAGCTGTTTAAAAAAGTTTAATTCAATTTTGGCGTCTTAAAGCTAGTAAGCTTAAATAATTTTCCTATAGTAACCAAATAAAATAGTGAAAATTTTTAATCTGCCTTAGTGGTTTATTACTAGCGAATAGCCGGCGTTCTTCTTGAACAGCACTGAAAGTACAAGGTTGCCCAAAATACATGACGACGACATTACCAAGGTCGTCTCTTTAGCGCATTTTTAATAGGGATTTGAATATAAACGCGCTTAGCATATGCTCGTGCCATTCTGAAACATAGTAACGAAGTACCTAATTTTTCTTCAGAACTTGGTTGTTTCAGCACGAGTTTTTGACCAAATTTTCCAGACCTAGACGGCACGGGTTATCATCCAGCAGCAGTATAACTGCATTTATAAGCTATTTATGCCCAAAGGGAAAATATTAAACCGAGAAGCACATCGAGTTTCGCAAAAAACATACATATCTGTAAACTTTTGACAAAAGTTGTTTTGTCTCGAGTGAGGTCATTTGCTCTTCAAAGCTGCAATTCATTGAGATGTCGAATGATATTTTATGTTCAGTCATTGATAGGAATAGTTCAAGATGCTATCTTAATGAATGTTAAATAAAAATATCAAATTTGTTATGCATGTAAGTACACTACTTGGGCAAACTATGTTATGCCGCGTGCAACACGTCATTCTTGTGCGTTAAAGTGCCACTCAGTGCGCAACTTGTCTGAAGCGCTTTATACAAAACATCGAAGAAGCCGACGAGGGAGGATACCCAAAAGCAAGCAATGCTGAGATATTTGCGAACGACCGAAAGTGAATGCTGCTGATGCAGCTAGTAGCAGTGATGGAAAAGTAGGCACAATTACAATTTTTTTCAGGCCTTTTATAATTTGAATATATAGCATTTTCGGTAGAATTTCATCTTAGACAAATACATTTTCCCAGAATTTCTTTTTCCCTTGTAGTTATCCCAACCTAGTGCAGACGAATCCATATGGACTTGAATAGGACAACCCCAAGAGCCACAAACCTTTTGCAGATTTGTTCTCACGAATACACTCGAAGATATCTCTTCTTAATCAGGCATCTTCCACGTTTCTATGTCATATGAGCAGACAAATATGAACAGAGATTTGTTAAGGCTGATTTCTGTTCGGTGAGTAGACCCTGCTAAGCCTAACTAAGCACCTGCGACCGACCTCTAAATGACGGTATGCTGGCTCCTAAATAAACAAAATCCTTCATAGCTTCGAAGTAATGCTGTCAAAAGTGTAGGGCAGCATGTACATACGATTTTTTTAGATACGTTAGTCAGTTTTTAGGCACAATTTTTTCTTAAAGAAAGATTTAATTTTCCATCACTGGCTCGTAATTGCGTGCGTTTCATGGTATGTAGGTATTTGTTTTTGCTGATGTTTTCTCATTGTAAGTACATACATACTCGAAGCAGTTTATTTGAGAATTCTTGCCCTTCGTCTACATACAACAGTCCCTACAAAATTGCCCAATTAGAAATGGCATATAAATTCAATTAACGCATCATTTTACAAAATGATTTCGCGCACCGATGGACTTTGCTTTTCATATATTTCCCACCGCTAAGCAAGCCTTTGCCCTTGTCTTTGCCACTATGCCACTTCACTCACTTATTATTCGCTCCTTCGCTTTGTCTATTTTTGCAAACGTTTTATGTGAAATTTTAATTAATTTATGTGCAACAGCGGCGCGCATAAGAAGGAAGAAGTCTGTTCATAAGGAATGGTTACACCAAATGTAGTGTAGATACACCGTGAATGTGTGTACATTAGCGATCTTGATTTTTTCGCTTTTTACGATACCGGGATTTTTGGGATGTCGTTATCACAATCATTACATTTCAACGACTTAAATAGAAAAAATTGCTTCTATCTCTCCTTCCATAAAATAAATAATAAATAAATGGGTTTGAAACCTACCTTTTTATTTAAAGTAGCGTTTTCATTTTTTTCTCTCTGACGTCAGGATTTATTTTAAAAGACTTTGTAATTTCGAAAATATGATTGATTCCAAAAATTATTTTAAAAATTCAATGCAATGTAGAATAAAAATATGGTTACCAAATGAAAGAGGAAATTTCTTTAGAAAACAAAAAAAATTAAAATTTGTTGGATTCACAAGTACGAATAGGTATTTTTTTAAGCTGATAAAGTTAGAAGGATGAAATTCGAGGATGTTATCGAGGTCCTTAACATATAATTTTCTCAAAAACAAATGTTGCGAAATTTTAAGAAAACAATTTTAATAGGACATTTTCAACACTTACCAGTCCTTATGCACCAACAAATTGAATCTGTTAAATTTTGCAGAATTTCGTCTTTAATTTGATGTATGTACATACTTCTTCTGTAAGCACATATCACTGAATTTACTTACGTCAGAGTGAAAAACCAAAAACGCAATTTTACTATATTTTGCCCATGGTTTCGCGAATATATTGATTTTTGTGTGTAATATTTACTATCGCCAGACTAGCTAGACATTTATAAATAAAATGTTAATTATTAAATAAAACAAAAAATAAATATTGCCAATACTGGTCAAGAAAAGGAATTTATATTATTGTCATCAGTGAAAATTAAAATTTCATGGAATTTTCGGGACCTAAAAAATGCCGTGATCCCGTGATCCCGGGATTAACATCCCTAGTTGACATACATACATACGTGTATATGTTTTTGTGTGCAAAAAAATAGTAAAATGCATAATGAAAGAAGTGTGACTAAAAGTGCGAATGAATTTATGACTGCTGTTTGTGCTTGTGCCTGCTGTTGTTGTTGTTATTCCTGCTGCCCATCAAATTGCAGCAGTGATATTTATGAGTTGCTCTAAGTTTATTACATTTCTTTTACGACTCTCCGCCTTTGTCGTTCATTTGAAGTTATGTTCTTTGCACTCAGCTGTATTTAGTAATTTTTTTAGTTTTTACCTCCTTCAACAACTATTTTTTTGTTGCATTAACTTTCTGAATGCGATTTGATTTTCTTCTCTCTTAGTTCGAAGGCGCTTTTAACGACCGACCGACCGACCACCCATTTGCTGATAAAGAAAATAATAATAATTGCAATTTTTACACTCTGCCTGAGAGGATGGCGCAGCACCATTTCTTTAATATTTTTATTTAACTGCTTTTGACCTTTGCCGATAACCCAACTACGGTCAAGTATACATATAATAAATTCTTTAGTTCAGTACCCGATCGTTGAACAATTGAATCATCACAGCGCTTATCAGCTGTGCGTGCTCGTAAAAAGACAAAAGTTGCTATTGAAATGAAGTCTTCATTTGGATGACAACTGAGAAATAAAGCAATAGGCGAGCTGTTGCCCATAGAAGAAAATACCTACACACATGTACAATAATGGTATTTATGCGTTGATATTTTTTATAACATAACGATTATTGATCTTTCGCGTCCAAATGGCTGGCACAGAAAAAGTGTGAGATCGTAAAGTTTTGTTTTTAATGTATTCACATAAAAATATTGAGTTATCAGAAAATTGTCGGCGCATAATCTCAGATCTCATTTATCAATAATACTTAATGGCTAAATTTTTTTTCCAATTTTTTTTTCATTAAGCAAAGTACTGGAGCTGATAATTTTAAGTGCCAGAAATCAAGCGATCAAGCTAATTTCGCGCCTTAAAATAAAAATTTTAAACTCGAATTCCACCAGAAAATGTTTCTACCATAACGAAACGTCCGATAACGGACTGAGACTGATCACTTACCGAAGCATGGCATTCTGTTGTACTAAATAAGTTTCAGCGCAAAAATAATAATAATAATAACAATAATAGATTGGTCTTATACAAGGCGTGCGCCTTCATGTTGTCACACAAAGGGTAGCGACCTACGGTTTTAAGCCGTCTCCGCACGGCGAAATGCCAGGAAACTTTATTTGAAAATTATGCGACTTAGAAAATATTTTCAGACAAGAACAACCTCCTATAGAAAAGAATATGGCGACCTAGTGCGCTTTAATATGGAGGGAACACGTCTCCATCCTGCTGAATGGTAACACCACTGAAATCAGTCCGGAGATGAACCCGCCTCAGTTAAAGCCGACGTAGTCGGTGTCCCAGCGCCAAACTAAGGCGAGAGACGAATAGCAAATGCGCGGCTGAAAAACAACAAAACTGCTGGATCTGATGGCCTTTCGGCTATGCTGTTCAAGTATAACCGCGAGGTTTGCTAAGTCGCATGCATCGATCCTTATGTAAATTATCCAAAGACAAATATATGCCTACCAGCTGGAATTTAAGTGTCCGCCCCTGTTCGGAAATGTAACAATGTAAAGCAACGGACTATTTTCTTTGTAAACTATAACCTGGTGTAAGATCAAAGAAACAATGGGGCCTTATCTGTGCGGCTTTAGACCTGATTAATTCACTATTACGACGATTAACTCGGGTTTTTCAAACCGGTTTCCGCCGTTTTTTTTTACATCTACAGGCGGGTTTTTTAAATCTTCTGCTTCTTGATCTTGTCTGTTTGCCATGCAGTATCTCTTGCCCCATGCTATGGTTGCATAAGACACAATCGGACGAACGATCATACGGTAGAGCCACTCTATCAGCCTTGAGCTCAATCCCCATGTTCTACCAAAAAGTCTTCTGCAGAATCACATTGCCCGTGTGGCTTAGGCAACCGTTATCTCAAGATGGGAGTTGAAATTACTTAAGTCTCTTATCTAGCGTAATCCCCACATATTTATTTTACCTCATCGGAGTATCCAAGGTTTATGCTGAGATCCTCATTGGCACACCAGTTTGAGACCACGCGAAGAGCTGCAGATGTAACGTCCGAGACAGTACTGCCGAATTTCTCCACAAATATAATTTTCAGGTCATCTGCGTACCCAACAACATGGTAACCACATTCATATAATCTTATTAAGAGGTCGTCCACCGCAAGTGACCAACGCGAGGGAGAAAGGATCCCTTCCCTGTGGACAGCCTCTCACGGCTCTGATCTTCACTTGGGTATTGCCCAAGGATGATGTAATTTTACGCTCACGAAGCATAGCGTCGATCCAAGCAACAGTAAGTGGTAGGGTCTAAGCCTCCTTGAACCAATTCCCTTAAGATAGATCCATAGGAAGTATTGTCGAAAGCCGCTTTGATATTCAAGAAGGTACAACGTGCTTATGCACCAAGACGATTAGTTCGTTTTTAACAAAGTTTTTTGTATTTTGTAAATTCCTCTCTTACTCTACAAAAATCACACTCTATAAGTAAAACGTGTTTGAAGTGTTGGCATTGGGCGCAGAAGCGTTGACAAGAAAACATATGGCGATGGAACGATAAGCTTTAGAGCGATTCAGCGATTAATATAAGCAGCTCCGCTCGAGCGGCCATGTCGTACGAATGGACACAAATGCTGCAGCACCTGCGTATATTCAACGCGGATCCCGCTATTGGTAGTACAGGAAGAGAAAAGTCTTCCTGCGAGAGAAAGGCCAGGAGGATAATGACTTGCCTATTTGAACGCCAATCAAGAAGAAAAAGATTGGTATATAACTTAAAGTAAATTTGAAAAAATTCCTTAACTGACGTTGAACTCTAAACGTCCACTTATTGCTTTCAAGTGATTCTTGAATTATGCAGGATAAAATTTTTTAGTGCCATCCACTTTTCAAATAGTTACTTAATTTGGTGTTTATTCATTTGGCTATTCAAATGCGATAAACTGCCACGATAGCCAAGCCACCAAAGTCATAAAAATAAACGTTGAGCCACCAGGAAACGCGGATTCGCAAGCGCAACAAAAGCGACACACAGGACGACAGACACCTAAAACAAAACTAAAAACTAAAAATTTTGAAAATATTAAAAAATAGAAATGCTTGCACTAAAAAGCATAACCCGGAACTTTAAGGGACAAAAAAGTGCTTATGCTATAACAGTGTGTGTGTGTTGGTGGAACGGAAGGCGCGCAAATCGTTATGGCGTTACGATGCAGAGCCATTGGACACACGCACGCCTGTTGGCTGACGCTTCTGACATTTGCTGCCATTGTCCCAGCGGATCATTAAAATCAACATTGCCAATGAACGCACATTAAAAAACAATTGTCATTTATGAGCTTTGTGGCAATATAATGGGGCCATTTTACATACAAACGAGTGGAAGCAGCTGTTCGGCCAGTGTGTCTAGCTGGAGTGAGAATGATAAAAAAAGGAGGAGCGGAAAAGAGTTGGAGTTGTGGAGGCGAAGTGCATTAAATGCAAGTTAAGGCAACTTTTTTTTTCTTTTGTGGTGATTACACAAGAATTCTTAAGGTTTATGGCTTTTGTTTGGAAAATTTTTAATGTACAATTTTATTTGTCTTAGCTGCATGCAAATGTGCGAACGGAGGTCAAATGTGGAGTTTTTAGTTCCTTTTTAGTCTTTCTTCTTTTTATTGAACACGTGAAAGTTATGACGACGCATGTATTGCAATTGACAATAACTATAAAAGTTTTACGATTATTGGCATTTAAGTGATATATGAATAGCTTAGTAAATGGATGGGATGGGTGTGTGAGTGCAGGCTGTACATGCGAAGGGTAAAACGGCGCACTATTACGCTCTTACAGTACACTCCATGACTTTCTTAGAAAAGTGGAAAGGCTATGTTACTGGCAAAATACATCCGCCTTACGATTATTTAACAACTACCTGTCACATCGCATATAAACTCGGCTGCATTGGTTTCGGCTCCAACTTCTTTTACTTATAATACACCTGTTTAACCTGAGAAATATTCAGACTTGCTTAATGCTAAATATTGGGAAGTTTTAAAAATAAAATGTTACACAGTCAGCAGTCTTAACAAAATTAGATAGAGAGAAATTGCGATTAGGATATGTTAACATCCTCATCCAGTGTTGGCCGAAAGCTCGCCCTCACATTTTTTTTTATCACTTGATGCGAAAAGAATTGGACATTTTAGTGCGGTCACAAAATCACTGTTATGAGCTATTGTCTATAGTTCGGCCAGGCATCAAAAAGAAACGAATGTCGGTAGACCGTCCCTAATGCAATGTCATCCGCCCAGGAAACCAGCTTATTTCGGCTCTGGTTAAGCCATTGTCCCAGAAATTACAAGTGCCCCTGGTATCCTGGCTGGTAAGGGTCTACAAAAAGCTAAAGACTTTAGACTAATAAGTCTTACATATTCCCTGCTAAAAGTATTGGAAACTCTGTTAAACTTACATATAAGGCATTTTCTGGGAAACTCCAAACTTTCCAAAGCTCAACATGCATATATTAAGGGCAGGTAAACTGAAAGGGGAGTGGTACTGAACGACATTTTACTGGCTCTCAACAAAGTTGTAGTAAAAGTAGTAGCATATGCAGATGATTTACTGGTGGCGGTATCGGGTCTCTTCCACTCAACGATTAGTAAAGTCCTAGAGGGAACTTTGCTCAAGCTAAACACCTGGGCCACAAAGAAGCTCGTAGAGAGAGCTTACATAGCTATTATACTTGTAAAATAGTATTCAGTAGGAGCTGGGGATTAAAGACAAAGATTGTCTTCTGGATGTACACGGCTATCAATCTACATATCAATACTACCATCCGCGAGACTGTTGTGTCCTCCTGTGGAGGGCGCTGCAACAGGGCTATAGTGGTATTCTTGACAAGCTTATAGAATCCGGGAAACAATCAGACTATATTCATCCTACGACAGATTTCAAGAAAAACTTTCAGGTAAAGATCTCGACACTTAACAAACTCCTGCATATCGTGACTCGGCGCAAAAATTGAAAATATTGGTTCCGTACGTCATGCGGACTGCGCCCCTCGTGCGGATGGGCGGGATGGCGGAAAAACCCGTTGGGATTATTATTAAAAAAAAAAGTTTCCTTCTAGGTGGGATTGAAGTAGGGCAGCATAGCAAGGAGTTGGGTCCAAAATGGACTTCGGTTGGATGCGGGGGTTTTCTCTGAAACGTTGAATGTTTCTCTCTCATTCCGACCATCTAACGTTGCTAGGGCCTAAAAAGAATAAGAGAGGAACTGCGTAGGAGTACGAAAAGCGAAAGTGGCACTTGTGGCACTTCCCCCACCGGTAACTACACTATCTTTGCGAGTGCCCAGCATTGGCACTGAAAATGCATAACACACGCGGGAGTTTTTCCACCCAAAATCTTGGGGAGATCTCCAAATTTCTCACTACTAACCTAAATAGATTCATCGTAAAATCCAAATGGTTTTGCGGACCCAACGAATCATCAGGGCATGTACTCAGACAACGCTTCTAAATAACTGCCAATTAAGCCAGTATCACGTTCGACTAATCCGCAGCCAGGATTTTTTCAATATATCTGCTTGTTTACCGGACAAAATACGCACCAGGACATATCTCCAATTCTCTTTCATTAGACTAACCGCTGTCCATGACCGGCAGCATCAAATGCTCTCTGACAATATCTTTAAAACCCCTCAGTGCCTATGTGTCAAAATATGAAGTTTTTTGCCTCTTATGTACCTATTCCGTAGTTGTCGTTTACCGACCGCCGCCTAGAAGCTAAGGGAGTAGGCTCGTGGTTTTTGGGGAAGCCTTCTTTTGAATCCGGTCATAAGCTCCAAAGAGATATATTTCACCTACCTTCAAATCATTGGGTGATGCCGATCGTCTTTGAATGGCACTGCAAATCCAGAGAGTTTATGGCCTGTTGGCGTTTTGCCGGTATGGTACTTTTACATGGCAGTATCGTTCATACTAAGGGCCGATTTTGAGCATCCCTCGGTGGATTTGCTCGCAACTTCCCTAGATGTTGATCGCTAACACGAGAGAACTTTAGCACATAAAGGCTCAACTAGGTGACAGACGCCAATTTCCTGTTGTCATCGAGGGGTTTTTTCTTATTGGCACTAAGTGTAACAGAAATTTTCGCTGATATGGGTCGCGAAGGTTTTTTCTGGACCGATCCAGTAAAACGTTCAGAAAAGTTCATTATCAATCTCGACTGAATGAAAAAGTTTAAGGAAATGATCGCTCGAGCACAGCAGAGCCCCGCGCTGTGGTATTCCATCGTTACTGACGGAGTCAAACTGGTATCCGCAAGGCCTCATCAACCCTTCGAACCTACATAACACGTCCATAGATTCTGATGATAAAATCGTGTAATGCAAAATACAAATTTTCTATGCGCTTATGTACATACATACACACATTTATCCAATTTGCAACAATTTCATGCCAAACGCTTAAATCACTGAAACATTGGCAAAATGTATAGCAGCTGACCACACAAGCTGTGGTTACAATAAAAAGCAATAAATAAATGACAAAAAGGCAGCAAGGAAGGAAGGATTAAGCTCGTCACACACACCCACTTCTTGTGTGTTCAAGTGGGAAGAAAATTAACTATCTTTGTAGTTACACCAAAAAAAAAAACAAAGCGAGCCAACAATGTCATATGCAATAAATTTTATTGTTGTAATATAAATTCCTTTTGACAGCAATGTAAGTGGTCATTGGAACGTACCGCTACAATATCTAAATAGATCTTGGTGTACACACCCTGACAGATAGCAAGGGGATAGCGCAGCACAGCATTGAATGACAAAACTTTAACTGCCCGTTTGGTGCAAGAATCGCTGGCTCAGCGTTAGTAAAATTCTTATTGGCTTGGCGCTTCTCCGCTACACACGTGTGGTGTACTTATGCAAGTGACTAAGAGTCTCTATGTTTGTGGCGCGAGACCCCCACAAACTGCTAGAAAGTAAAGAAAAAACTACCTTTGTCAGTTTTTTAATACAATTTTTTTCTGCATTTACTTCCCTTCTTTTTTCCAAAGTTTTTTTTCCCCCCAGAGATGCTTTCGATTTGTTTTGGGTAATTTTCGTTCGTTTTCCTTAAATGCGCACCATGCAACTTTTATGTGGCACGTGCGGCTGGCAAACTCGCTGCTATTGGTGCTGTGCTACTACATATGCTACTACTTTTTTCTTTTACTAACAGGATGTAGCTCACAACAGCATCCAGCGGTAGTGCTTAGGTTTTTAGGGTGACTTCCTGTTCAATTCTATTGCGTTCGCTGTATTCGCACTCAGGCCCTCATGTGGAAAATTCTTTATTATAAGAATGACAAAGACTCTGTTAATATGTAGCATGGGAGCTGAAGAGACGCAGTAAACTTTTTTGTGTTGTTTTATTTTGCTGCGCAGCATTTTTCCCCCCCGCTGCTGTTTCTATTTAGCCATTTTCCTCTTTAGGAAGTCATGCAACAAAAAACAGTGCCACCAGTTGAAAGTGGTTCAATTAGTTCATAAAATGTTCGTTTAATAATTGCCAAAATTTATGCCTAAAAAATCCCGGCACATAATTTAGATGGTAAAAGTTAAAGAAGAGGCTGTAGGTATGTGGCAGAAATATATATGGATATCGTATATACATACATACCTACGCATGTATGTATGTTTATTTACTCGTATTGCTCTGTTTGAAATCATGAAAAAAATATTGCAAAAGTTGTTAGCAAAAGTTGCCCAGCTGCATAGGAAGCAATAACGAGTAAATAGTACTTGAAGAAGTGCTTAGAAAGCAATTCTGATTGAGTGAGAATTTCTTTTTTCTGAAAAATTATTCTGTATTGTTTGCTATCCTATATTTGTTTGAGCAATTCTACTTGCACAGTAAAACATGTATTTTGTATGCATGCACATAAATACATATGTGTGTATGCACTTATATCTGCGCGAGTTAAATTTAATGAACAAATCACTTGAAAAATTAATGAAATGGAAATTTTCAAATTTATTGGTACTCTCTCGAAATATTTGTAAAAAGAATTAAGCATGGGAAAGGCTTAAGCATAGGGAAGTTTTAATTTTAAATTTTCAAGCATCAAATAATCCACCCCTCTACGTCGCTAATGATAGATTAAATTTAGACTTATTTGAGAACTTTTAAACAAAACCGTTTTTAGGTCGGAATTTAATAAGTCTACGCCCTTTTTGAAAGATGTTATAGAAAATCTTCCAATAGCCCTGCCATTCGAAGGCGGACAATAAGGGCTATTTCCAAAGCAATGAAAATCATTTAATCTAAAAAATCGTACCAGTGTGGACAAAAGATAAATTTGCAATAATGTCAATATTATTTATTTCATGCGAAAAATTTCACTTCTAATAGAAGATGGAATAGAAGCACTTGTCATTCCATACAAAAAACACAGTACAACTTCGAGCACGGAAGGAAGGCCCATTGTTTCAAAAGAGCAGATATAAGAGACTTTCTGTCTCTGTTTTTTTTTGCTTTTTTCCATCTGAATGGACTTTCATATCACTAAGTACTAAGTATAAAACTTCATATTTTTATTAGCACTGGATATCGTATACCAAAATAGATCGTACCAATAATTTATATTAAATATCAATTTTTGGACCTAAAAGTTCTCAAAAGGTCTCTAAAAGTATCGCAAAATTCCGAGAAAAATAGGAAAAATCTTGAAAATGAACATATGAGAAATTCGAAAAAGTCGTATATGTAAATATTAAACTGTCCCGAAAAATCGCTAATTGTAAGACATGAAAGATCTCAAATAGTCCCCAGTAAATTTTTAAAAGTCTTAGAAATCTGAAAAATTATGAAGTATTTCATTTTAATCGGTTAATTTTTGCCTTAGTTTTAAAGGACTAGCAGTGGTCGCTGTGGTGTAGTGGTTGGCAGAGCACACTATCATTCCACAGGTCCTGGAATCAAGCACAGTATTCCACTGACATTAAAAAAAAATAATCGCAAAAGTTGTTTCTAAAAGCGGTCGCCCCTCGGCAGTTTCAAACGCTATGGTCGTGGCTATCAAGTCCGCTGGTGGCATGTTTAAGATTGCGTGAAGCGCCACCGTCAGTTTTGCCCTCAAAGCACCCATCATACTGATCATTGAGAGCCTGTCAAGACTCTCCAGTTTTTTTAAGTATATCTTCTTTTTCGTTGCTGTCTAGCATACCAATACCCCATAAAATAGTACAGAAAGAGCAGGAGAAAGTCCCCAAGTGCAGCCCAATATCATCTTGAATGTACGCAGTGCTGTCGAGGCCTTCCTCACCCACTCCTCTACATTAAACTTCCACGACAGTTCGCTGTCCAGTACGATTCCAAGGTACTTCGTGTTTGGCTTTGGTTGAAGAGTGGTCTTCCCCACTTTAGGTATATCCCAAGCTGGTATATGGTATTTCCTAGTGAATAATACTAAGTAAGTCTGCTTTGCGTTAATGCTCAGTCCCACTTCCGTGGCCTAATCACTGATGGCTTTCTGCGTCTGATTTGCCGGTGAGCTAGGAATCATAAGACATTTACCGCTTATGATAACTGATATGTCAACTGAAAAACTATTGGCATGGCTGCTCCTCCTTCTATGTTTGACACTAATTTATTAACCATAAATGTGCGGAGAAGTAGTGATAGCACGCCTGTGGTGGGCCTCGCCGCATGTCTCGCGTCCCCTCATTAGAGCCCCATTGCGCCGAGAACTTTCTATAGCCTAACATTTTGCTTATCCAAGCCCGAAGAATGCGATGTTTTTTATTCTTCTGATAGTTTTGGTATGGTTAAAGTAAAGCCAGTTTCCAACACCCAAAGTGCTCGATGGTATAGTGACTTATTGTGATCACTTACCCTAAGGGACTGTAATTTAACAACCAATGTTTAACCACCTATGTTTGAACCAACTACCTATAATATTTTTCTTGTTATTCTTTCTTTTGCTTAAAGTTGGGTTCGAAATTTTTGTGAAGCCATGGGTTGCGACATGTTCAACGCTACTTGGTCATAGATCTTTTTCAGTCGTGCGCTATTTCCATGATCAGGTAAAATGGGCACTTATCACCTAGAGCTCTACTTTTGGAAGAAACTAAATTCAGCAGGTCACCCTGGCAATGGCTGGTACATACTTTACCTCTTCATATGCCACATACATATGAATGTATGTATGTAATCTCCTGAAGTACAAACGTGCACTTAGCTTAAAGTGGAGACATCCAAAATAATTCATTAAATTCTTTGAGCAACTCAAGCAAACGAACTTTCTACGCAACTGTATCGATCTCTACGAATATCCGGTACATATATTTCCCTGCATTTAAATAATTTCGAATATTAATTATCGCACATTTCCTGTTCGCTTGTACCGGCAAAAATTTTACTGCCGAAAGTTCGATGCTTGCTGGCCTCCACACATACAAAATTACATAGGCGAATACATAAAAACGTACTAACACGTGTATGTATTTGTATTCGAAGAATGCATCAAGAAAATTTAATTTACTGTAAAATATGCATGTACCGTTAGAGCGGACAACTTGCCACCTTCGCCAGTGTTGTTCGCTTTGCAAGACACTCAAAAATGTCTGAAGCAGATTTTTCACTTGAAAAAGCCATAATTTTAATTTTAAGGCGAATAGTGAGGCTGGCTGGCAGACAGAAAGGCGGGCAGACAAGCGGACGGACAACCAACACTGAACACCTTCTAAGGCAGCGACAAAAGGCGGTACTATAGACAGTTGGACGGACGGGATATGTATACGTAAAAGAGTATATAAATTCATTAGGGATGTCCTTAAAAATGCAAACATTATATTTGTCTTTTATTTGGTACGTAGAACAAAATAAAGGGGTGCCCCATGATTTTGAAAGTTGTAGGACCATCCTAGTATACATTTATTCGTATATTGCGCAGTGTAAACTGCAATGTGCGCTTTTTTGAGGCTGCCGCATATCGCTTGGCCCTTAACTTGCAACACTTTTTGTTGCTTTCAAGGAATGTGGTTTTAGCAGTGAAACAAAAACTGAAAGCAGAAGAATACTTAAGTGCAAAATGCCAAAAACAAAATATTTTACCACAGTGCAAGGAGCTGCACACGTACACATTTAAACACAACAATTAGTTGTTGCAAAAACGAAAAATGTTTTAAATGAATGTTGCAACAAAAACTATTGAAAAATGTACGCAGTTCAAAAGTAGATAATTACCGCTTTGGTGAATTGCTATGGCCACAGTCGCCAAAAAAAAAATTAAGACTTCGAATGTTTGCACGTACATATTCACATAGGTATGTATGTGTATGGGTGAAAAATTTAACTTTTTTGCACGCATCAAATTTAGCTGCAAAGCGAGTGAAAATATCAGGTACTCAGGTGCTAACAGCAGCTTGCAGCATTTCTTTGTCCCGCTAGACAATTGTGTTTTTCATTTGTCGCTTGCCACTTAGTTGCTCGATAGTTGTACATGGAATTGGTGATGAAATTATATTCATACTTAAATCTAGAAGTATTTATAATGAACTAGAGTGGCAGTTGGTACATAACGATGATTTGGTACATAACTCAAACATGTATATATCTTTGGATATGTTTATAAATTTTTTTAATTTTGACAGCTCTACATTTTTTGAAAGCAATCGAAAAATTTCGATAGTTCTTTACACTCTGTTAAGACGATAAAATTCGATAAGCAGTGATAACTAGCTGAACTGACATAACTAAGTCTATAAATAATTATAATTCAATAAATTTCGATAACTTGATACATTTCTTTAACTTGACAAATTTGGATAATCCCATAAAATTTTATAACTCGATAACTATCCGTAAATTTCGACAACTAAGTTTATGTGTCTATAAATTTTGACAACTCAATAAACATTGATCAATTTTAATAATTCGATACGTTGCGATAACTCAATAAGCATGCATGAATTTCGATAACTTTAAACTTCGATGATTCGATAAATTTCGGAAACTTTTATGACTGAATTTATTTCGATGCCTATCGAAAAATTTCAATTCGGTTACCCTAATTCTTATGTATTTTTCATGGTCTCCATTTTCGTCTATATCTTCACTTTTGACTTCTTTTTTTTCTTCACCTTTATCATTTATTTCGTGGTTGCCAATAGGTTATTTATAGCTAGCAACCTATAATCTTGTTAACGTTTGTGTTAGTGATATTGCCACCTCGTGATACATTTTTTAATTGCTTCCTTCGCAGAATAATACATTTGCCCATATACTTACATTTGTTGCTCATAAAAATGCCAATATTTATTACGCTGAGTCACAAAATGTCATTTGGAACTTTACGACCGTCAACAATGCATGTCTATGCGCTTTAAGCTGCAGTGCGCAATGGGTCTTAAAACTCATAAAATATTTTATACTTTGGAGAATACGCTTAGGTAATAAAGACGACCGACGGTTGATTACATATTTGCCATTTTAGAATAAACACACACATCTAAAAAGTGAAAAAAAAAATTTCTGAACAAAAGTTTTTAATTTTTCAGAATTTAATACCGAAAATTCCTTAAAAATGCGATATTGCTTGATGTCATTTAAAATCATATACATGCCCAATTAGGTACCAGTAAGCTTAAATTTTCGTATATCAAGGCGGAATATTACAATTTGCAATTGACTTAAGGCCACGTCGATCGTTTTCGATGATAATTTTTTTTTGTGAAAGGCGACGCCTCAAGCAAGGGTGGCCCATACGAATTTGGTTAAGTTCCGATCATTGGATCATGAATAAACTAACGGTACTTAATATAAATACATATATATTTTTTGCTTAAAAACAACTGCTGAAAAAATCTGAAAGTCCCGTACGTACACACATATAAATTCAAGACTACGAAAATTTCTATGCGATTGCAATAAATAAGGTACCAGTTTATTTGAAAATAAATGCTGTTTTAGACAATACTACATATTTGGAGCTTGTGGAAATTAGCGATGGTCAAAATTAAAAAAATTAAGAGAAATGTTGTTTTTTTTTTCTTACCCGACAAAAAATCTCAACAAGCTAAGTCCGACATTGTTAAATGCTCTTTCCTTGTGAAGGAAATCAGCCGAAATATACTACTTTTATTCGAGTTCACATATAGCCCTTCTCACATTTTTTTTAAACATTTTCTAAAAAAAAAAGAATAAATTAAGAACTCAATCGACCGCAGACACACAAATGCTGGCGCAAAAGTAGCCCAATAATGACAATATCTAGCAACGTATGCTTAACCATTAAAGGCGGATAATGTGGGAGGAGAAGCCACGCATAGTGTACACTTTTCTTACGTCCAATCTAGTTATTTATTTTCACTCTATCCCAACACTTGCACGAACTTTAATTAGTCCCAAATGTGTAGCCACCGCGTTTGAGTACATTAAATGTGCCTTTTGTGTCTAAATACTTACAAACATATAATTGAAGATGATACTAATGCACTGAGGTGCCCTCATACACATATACATATCTATGTATGAATGTAAGTATAATAGTACATAGACATATCATTAGAACTTTGTGTGTTTTTTTCTTTTAATGCCTGCGTTGGTGGATGCAAGTTAGGTACATTTGTATGCACATATGTATAATAAGTGTGAGAAGGCAACTAATGGCAATAATTGCCACAAATTTCATTTCATTTGAAAAAAGAAATAGAGATAGAAAAGCGCAGGGGCCAAAGCAAAAACTCTGTAGTGAAATAGTTAAACAAATAAACTTTTCCGCTTTTTCGTATTATAGCAGAGGAGATTGAGGAAAATCCACTTGTGCTATCTATTAACAAACGCCTTTCCGCTTTCCTTCACAGTGAGCTTTTTTGCTGCAATCACATGCCATAGCATTTCTGCCGTGCTACTCTTCCTATCTGCCTCAATGCTCCAGGAATCATATGTGTGGGCGATTCGAGTGGCTGATGTAGCGCATTAGCTCGTCTCGTTTTTTCGAAATGGCTTACTTCTTTCTCTGCTTACCAGCCACTTCGTTTCTACTGACCACTGTGCTGCGCTGCGGTTAGTTGGCAAGTAATTAGTAAAAATTTGCGGTAGTAGTTTTGTCGCAAATTATGGTTGAAACCACTCACAGCTTATTTCGCCATTTTCGCCGATGTTTTTCACATTGCATCATGATTATGGTTTCCAACAGTTTTTTTTCGGATTGGTTAAATGAAAGCAGCAAATTGCTGCGCAGTTACTTTTGATGAGTTGCAATCTTCATCGATATTGCGGTGAATCCTTTTCAGCGTACTTTTTTTTTGCTTTGCTTTGTGGTCGTATGCTTATTGCTAACTCCATATAATTCAGTAATCTCTTCTCACATTTTTCTCACTTCAGCCACTGACATGGTATTCGAGCTCCTAATTACCTCTTTTTTTTTGGAAAAAGTAAACACATTTGCAGTGTAGAAAATTTCTTAATTTGTTTTGGTGGAGACGAAAGTCTTTTAAGCGCTGAATAAACTGAAATTATATTTCGGAGTTAAGCGAATATTTTTGCCCTGGAAGAAGTAGAAAAAATTGGCTAATGCTATATGAGCTTAACTACACCCCCAAACCGAATGAAGTTTTAGAGATTTCTACTAAAAGAATCAGAAGTTTGAAGAGTGTGAGAAATGCTTTTTACGCTGATTATGTACGTGGGGATATTAGAAAGTTTTTCGATTGATAGTCGCTAGGTTAGGTTAGTGTTTAAGAATATTACACATTTAATACTTATAGATTTAGGTTATAGATTCATTCAATTCAATATAGTGAGGACTTAATTAGTTCATCAGGGGCACAATACACCTACTAGTCGCAGTGCCATACCCAACTAACTATTTAATCATTTGTAAATCTGAATCTGAATCACAGAAGAAATCGCTATTCTTTTACTCGTAAGACTAAAACTTATTATTAAGCTTGTAAATTTATGAATGATGAACCTATTGTAGTGTTGAGCAGGAGTATAAGCGGCAAGTTTTAAAATCGAAAATGGAGTCATATAGGGGCTTCTATGAAAGTACGAAATTGCTTAGGGACACAAGCATATTTTTAAGTATGGAAACCCTAAAAATATAGATTTTAGCGTGCTGAGAGTATAGGTAGGAAATTGTAAACTTTCTACAGGTAACACATTTTCCGGGACGGGAGATTTACTTTGGTCCTCTATAACGGTTGGAAGGTGTCCGTGCGGGATCCGCGTCTGCCAAGCAACTAGCATACAAGAGCTTGTTTATTGACTAAGGGAGTACGAGAGTCAAGGCGAAATCAGTGTTCCTTAAGGTCAACTTATCTATTAAAAGTTTAGCTAGAGAATATGTACAGTGCCGAACAGAAGTATTAGCACAAGGAATTTTTCGCAATGTATGTAAAGCTGTATATTCTAATTTGTTTTCCATAACTTTTTATAAAAATATTGTTTATTCTACACCAGAAAACATAATAATAAAATCTCTAAACTTTGTGCAAAACTCCGGAAAATTCATCAAATTTGCACACTAATCTGCAACTTTTAATTCAGATTTTTTTGAAAAAGGGAAAGGGCCAAATAAATGATAAATACCTTCACCTGAATATTCCACAATATGTGAATAATTGGTTACAGTTGGAAAAGAAACACTTTCTTTAATGGGTTAATCGCCAAAGGCAACTAAGCTGATTACTCGGTATCGCGCCGATTCCCATATTTCTTTGGAAATGTATCGTTCGTGAAGAAGGGGGGTGAGTAAATAACGTGAAATGTGGCATTTGTGACTTCTACTTTTCCCTCTCTAAGTCCAACCGGTTTTTTTATCAACTGTCAGTAAGATGAATATTGGCTAAAGACCGCCGAAATCTTGCTGACTTTGTTTAGTTTTTATGCATTTCTGGATTTCATACCCACACTGTCAAAACAGTTAGCTAAATACATTTTTGAGAGAACCATATTTAGTTGACGTAGATTAGGTTAAGTTTAGTTGCAATGGCTAGAGAGAGTAATTTCCCCCACACTTACACCAAAGTCCTCATATGTTGATACAACGCTCATTCAGGAAACAATCACTTCGCTAATGTAATGAACTTTTACAATGCTCTTATGTTATTTTCGCTATCTCCGCAAGGTTCCGTGGAGTTTGTTTTCGGAGAGTATGTAGTCGTGTGCTAAGTGCTGCGTGCTGGATATTTTCCTCTTCTTCTTCGCATCTGCAACAGTAGTCCAGCACTGTCACTCCTAATCAGAAAGTGTGTTCATGGATCCTATAAGAATTCCTCTTTAATCCTAAGAGCACAGGCATGGGTTTTATTTCGTAAGCCTAGAAGGGGGGCTTTCCTCAGCATTCGTTTGCTCTAATAAAACGTATTTTAAACGAGATCATTGGCATATCTATCATATGTTTCTCCGGAATGATGGGGAAGTCATACAATTCCTGGCCAATTTGTGAGCTTTGTAGTTACCTTTAATTATTCGGTTCCCCGGGGCACATATGAGCTGTACACTGACAAAAGACAAAAGTTTCGACAACTTGCTGAAGTTTGCCAATATTTGATACACAGTTCTGCAAATTCAATTCAACGTAGCGTATCCCTGCAAAAATCGCGATTACTCCATGCTCGTATGTAAAGAGTACGCCGTAAGGGTCAAATAGTACTCCAAGGAATAATCGAAATGCATATAAAAATTTGGTCCAATTAACATTGCGATATTCCAGAGGACAGGACCATATACTTTAACTCTGCATTACATCAGAGTAGCACAAAACTACTCCAAGGGATTACTCCATTGAGTACCTACCTCTTGTCAACATACCTCAATAAATATCGTGTAGGGCTTATGATTGTTAAAAGACGAGCAATGATCGGGTAACGATAGGGTGGTGTACATAAACGAGTTGGCCCGCTACTGCATTACACAGAAGTGTTTTGTAAGTACGCTAATATGGCACAAATGAACCGCATGGTCCAATGATTTTTGTAGGGATGGTTCATGAAAGGTTGTTATTATGTTCTTATTATGTTATTATGTTATGTTACATCTACAGATGTATGTAGTTTCCCTCCCCTCAACACATGGTGTGGTCATAGTGGAAAATATTGATGCTTGAGAGCCATCCCTAAATAAGTGAGTGAGAGAGAAAAGCATACGCGCGAGAAAAGCGTATAGCTATTTAATCGCTGTTGGCTTAATAAGGGCACTCCATAGAGCAAAATCGGGTATGAGAGATACACCTGACAGTCGTCTGTCCGCCAAGTTCTGAACCTACCACCCAGCTTTTGATTACAGATACCTTTTATTGGACCTTTGGACCTTTGGCCCTTTCATATAGGAGTTACTTATTCTCCTAAACCTAACTGTGCGCCAAGCATTCTAAATATAGGTCAACTTTGTCTCAAATAATTTAAAACATTTTTAGTGCAAACATAAATCGAAGCTAAATGCAATTCAAATTTTCCACACACAAAAAGGAAAGCCAAAAGGCAATAATACCCCAATTCGCAAACTTCAAAAGCCTTTCATATTGCGTGCAACAATTTGGTACTAGGTGCTTTGCCAACAAATTTCCCTATTACTTTGTCCTATTTTGGCAACAAATCTCCCGCTGCCATTTAGCTCGGCTATTTATCGCCAGCTGCAATTTATGTTTTCCAAGTATTTTGATGTGGTTGTTTTTGTTTGTGAGCGCGCATAAAATCAATAAAAAATTACTTACAAACACACAAAACAAATAAGAAGCCATCGTGCGCATATTGCAAATAAACATAAACCTGCATTCAAAATATGCAATTTCAACTTTCAACAACAGACAAAATGTTTGCGCCAACGCCAGCAACAACAATAGCAAAAAAATCACAAAGAAAACAAAAAGAAAATAATCATGCCGCGCCACATCTTCATGCCATGCCGCCAACGAACAAACCATTCACAATGCATTTTATGATTTTTATTATTGCAGCAATTGCAATTCTGCAACACTGCGGGAGATTTTTATTGCATGCAATTAATTTGGCGCGGAAAGCGGTTGAGAGGCGCGAGCGTACATGTATGTACACTGAAGCGAGTGGTTGACTACAATAAAGCGGGTGGCGGTGAGCTACAAATAGCGATTATTGCAATTTTAGCGGTGGGAAAATATGTTATGCAGACTTGCGCTCGCGTTTGTTGCAAGTTGGCGAGCTTCTTTGCCTCGTCCTGCCGCATGCGCTCGTTCGTGCATTGGTCATTCATTGTTGCCACATCTTCGCCGCTGCTACTAAATATGTTTTACTATTATTTGCAC
This sequence comes from Rhagoletis pomonella, assembly GCF_013731165.1. Taxonomy (NCBI): domain Eukaryota; kingdom Metazoa; phylum Arthropoda; class Insecta; order Diptera; family Tephritidae; genus Rhagoletis; species Rhagoletis pomonella. Next base: position 54,793,464 of record NW_023458561.1, on the reverse strand, counting down.
ATTTTATAGCTCATCTTGTTACTACTTTCTTGCATCTGCTTTTTTTTGCTTTTTATGTAGATATATAAAACTGCAATACGCTGCGCTTCTTTAATCGCATGCGCAGTTGCAAGTTGAGTCTTCGTCTCTGGTCGTTTTTTTTTTTTTTTTTTTTTTTTAAATTTTTTTTTTGCTCTCTTTTATTTTTTTTTTTTTTTTTCATTTTCGAAATTGCTCTTCAGCACGCTAAAATTTTACACATTTTGCAGCTCCAATTTCATCTAGATTTCGATCGTCATTGTTGTTTCTTTACCGATTGTTGTTGTGTTGCCTGTCGGGTGTTTTTATTACGCCAAATCAACACCTCACGCGCATCACGATTCATCGCCTGCACATAAATATGTGTAAATATGTACATCCATACTCGCTGTAGCAGTAAAATTTAGAAAAGGTACACACTTATCTAGGAGAGTGCCTGGATGATTCTTATCCTTCCTGCCAGCTTATATGATTCATACATCAGCGTGGGTATAAGCGTGATTCGATCAATCAAAATTGAACGAAGTCAATAGTTTTTATTGAACGAAGTCAATTTTGATTGCTCACTTGAGATATCTTTTGCGCAAATAAATACTGTGGCAGGCTTTAGGTTTTTTTTTGGGGTTTTTGTTTGGTGCCCTAACCAAGCTCTGCACAAATGAAAATATATATACTTATATCTATAAATACTTATGTACATAATAAAATTGAAACTGGTCGATGTCGGTACATTAGAGATATTAAAGAAAAATTAATATGTGGGTCTTGTGGGCCACATTAACAATTTTTAGAATTTTTGTCTGTCTGTCCGTATGTTTGTACGGGCATTGGTGCATGGAATCGAACGCAATTTACACCGCAGCATTGCCAACGGTCTAACTTAAAATATACGAAAAAAATAATTAGAGAGTTGCCACCTGTTTGAAAATTGCAGTTTACGTAAATTGATAAGATAAAGTAAATATTGCAATATGGCTGTCAAAATAAAGTCGTTTAAGAAGGCTTATATTCAAAATTACTTTTGTGAAAAGTTGCCACCTGTTGGAAAATTTTAATTTGATTTAATTGATAAGATAAATTAAATATTACAATACGGGTATGAAACTAAAAATGTTTAAGAAAGTTTACTGCCAAAAATATTTCTAGAAAAGTTTGCCACTTGTTTGAAAAACTTTATTTAATTATTAAATTGATAAACTAAATGAAATATTACAATACAGATATCAAAACAAAGATGTTTAAGAAAGTTTACTGCCGATTATATTTTTGTAGAGAGTTGCCACCTATTTGAAAAATTATATTCAGCTAAAGTTATAAGATTTTACCTTATCTAATTTAGTACACCTTTCAAGAAAGTTCGCACACATATATAGAATCTAGCTTTAGGTGTATAAATAAATTTTTTTGCACCATTATTCATAAAAAATAAAATCAGCCTTATCCTGAGTTTCGCTTAAAAAAAAATTCACCAGAAAATTTGTCATCCGCCCATAGTAAAACCATGGAAACCAAGAGTGAAAAGTGAACCGGTTCGGGGAAAATGAAACTCATAATAAGGCTGAATATGTTTTATAAATCAAAAATTTTTCTGAAAATCTCAATTCATAAGGCTTCAAATCTATATTATTTTTTATGAATGAAACCATACAAGTTTTGGGAGGGAGTAACAACACAAAAATACTTTTACAGTGCAGTGAAGAACCCCGGGTATTAGCTAGTATAAAATAAAATTGTGTACATTGACTTCAAGCATAAATTTTGCTTTCAGAAAGCTATGGTAAAATATATAGATCAGGCAGCAATAGTTGCCGACCTAGGCTAGAATAAGAATACCCGAACGTTTGGTCTTTTTAGTCAACATTTCAGCGCATTCTTCTATTACATAGAATTTCGGCCGGATATTCACTGGGAAAATTTTGGTAAAAATACATACATACATAATCTTTAAGAAGTTCTCGTAGAAGAAAATATTGTATCGTCACTTTTTATTGAAAGTCGACATTCGGCTTTCATAGATGACAAAAAATCGTTCCCCTTTTGATGAACCTTTCTACCTCAGGGACCTCTAAAAGCACTGTTTTCTAAAATACTTGAGTCAAATTGGTTTTAAAGATCGAAATTTAGTCGTTTGAAGTTGGCTTCATTATGCCAGTATGGTTATCATCAGTGACCTGAAGGATACCAACAGACGCGAAATTTCACAGTGTTTCATAGTTAAGGTTTATAAATTCGGAAAATTTCATTACACTGGCAGACATTTTAAAACGTCTAACCGGAAAAAAATGATTTTATATTTTAAACCTAAACCAATTAGTAAGTTCAATGCAGACTTCATTCTGCTCTAAAGTATTTGAAACAGCCACAACCATGCTTATACAACAAATTAGCAGATTTTCAAAAATATCGGGGAATTTTAATGGCTTCAAATAATTTATATAATTTCCATATTCGTCCATTTTCCATATGTATGCCTACGTTTCACAGAATTTGTACCAGTATTGAAATCATTTAAATTCTAAATTTCCTTGCATTTATCTGAAATGACAAAATTCCAGTTCAAACTTTAATTTCCTTGGAATTAGTCATAATAAAGAACCACAAACCCACAAAAAAAAAAAATACTTAACATTGAGGAGAAGGAACGGATATGATTCAAGAATTTGGGCGTTAGCTGCCACCACCCCATTGTTTGGCGTTGCCAAGGCAGATGTAAAGCCGACTAAGCAACATTTGAAGGGAAAATACAACTTTCCAAATTATTCGGCGCACAAAAATTACTCCCTAATCAAAGCAACAAAAAAAAAAGGTGGTGAATTAAAGCGAAAACGCGATTAAGATGGCCATTCGGGAGTGAGAAACCACAAAAATAATAAAAACTTAGTACAAGCAAAGTTGTGAAAAACGGGAAATATTTCCACGAGCTCTTATATGAATGTATGTATGTATGTGAGCATTTCAACACAGCCTGTATTAGATTGCATGTACAGATAAAATTCCAATTACCGAAATAATTTTGCAAGAAAAAATAATTGCACGCGAAAGCAAAATATCAAATTTAAGGAAATTTGTACGATTTCACTGCTGCACAGCGAACAATTTATGTAAACAGAACGCCCGCATTGAAGTGTTTTATAAGGACAAAAATGTGTTCAAATTAAGCAGAAAAATGTATGTACATATTTACACACATATATATATAGAATTTCTAAGAGATACAGGAATAAATGAATGAATGAATGATTGAATGGTGGCGCTTCTATGAAAATGAAAGCATAAAGTCCCAAAGAGGCGGCAAACGTAGCAAAGAATGAGCGAATAAGTGAATGAGCGAAGGTAAAGCAAAGCAAATTAATTAGATTTTTAAACAAAAATAATGGACTTTATTTTTGTCGTGCGGTCGGCTGACTCACCGCCTGGCTGACTATTGGGCGTGACTGAGCGAACAGCTGCTAGACCAAGTCTGTAGAGCTTCCTTCGCCTCGTGGTATCCGGATATACATAGGTATCCGCACACATACATACATTTTATATACGTGAATATGTTTGTTACACTTGGCGGAGTTGGGCAGTAGTTATGCCTTAATATAAAAGCACGAAAAGAAAGCAAGTGATCAAGTTTGTCGACAGTTGGAAGAAAGAAAGTTGGTTCCGAAAATTATGTAAATATTTGCGCACAAATTTAGCTAATTTCGAAATGAAATTATGCATGGCTCGGCCAAGTAGAGAGTGTTGAATGGTTGTGCTGTTTCTGGGTAGGCATTAGAAAAATCTCTTTCCCCTCCAAGCAGTTTACTCTGGGTACAAAAAAGTAACCTTCAACATTAGTATAGACACAAATCGCTGAGAGTCACCTGATTTGCAGATAGATAGAAGTTATGCTCAGAAATAATACATATAATAGAGGGCCAATGGTTCAATATGTAACAATGGCCCACTTATGCGAATCCAGCTACTCGTCAAAGGGAAGTAGGTACTAGCAGTCCCAGTTGTGAGTGGGGGGCACTGAACAAAATTCTACTTGAACTCAATAAAGGTGGACTTAAAGTATCAGCGTACACAGATGATGTAGTGGTGAAGGTATCTCGTTCCTTTTTAATTCTACGTATAGTAAACTCTTGGAAGGGGCTTTCTCGAGATGCCACCCATTATGAATCATTCTTCAATTTTTATGAATGTAGTCGTTAATTAGTATATTTTCGAAGGTATTTAGGAAGTAGGCAAAATTTTTACCTTCTCCTAGAAATTTCTTCAAGGTATATTAATTCAATATTTACCTTATCTTACCAAATTAGCTGAATTAAATTTTTCCAATAGGTGGCAACCCGCTTCAAAAATATTTCCGACTGTAAACATTCTTAAATTCCTTTTATTTTGATAAACGTATTGTAACATTTTATTTATTTGATCAATTTAATTGAGAATTTTTAAAACAGTTGGAGACACTCCAAAAAAATATTTTCGGTAGTAAACTCCCCCAAAACTCTTTATTTGGATGCCTTTATTTGCAATATTTTAGTTATCTTATCAATTAAATTTAATTAAATTTTTCAAACAGGTGGCAACCTTCCAAAAAAATATTTTCGGCTGTAAGCCGTCTTAAACTTCCTTGTTTTGACAGCCATATTTCAATATATACTTTTTCTTATCGGTGAAATCTGCATCAACTCCATTCATTAGTTTTCGACTGATGCGCGTACAAACATACAGTTACTCCCAAAATTGCTGAAACTTTGCAGATTTTTATTAATTTTCGTTCA
>NW_023458561.1:54765302-54788589 GCF_013731165.1 Rhagoletis pomonella | reverse complement strand
TGAACGAAAATTAATAAAAATCTGCAAAGTTTCAGCAATTTTGGGAGAAACTGTATGTTTGTACGCGCATCAGTCGAAAACTAATGAATGGAGTTGAATGCAGATTTCACCGATAAGAAAAAGTATGTATTGAAATATGGCTGTCAAAACAAGGAAGTTTAAGACGGCTTACAGCCGAAAATATTTTTCTGGAAGGTTGCCACCTGTTTGAAAATTTTAATTAAATTTAATTGATAAGATAACTAAAATATTGCAAATAAAGGCATCCAAATAAAGAGTTTTGGGGGAGTTTACTACCGAAAATATTTTTTTGGAGTGTCTCCAACTGTTTTAAAAATTCTCAAATAAATTGATAAAATAAATAAAATGTTACAATACGTTTATCAAAATAAAAGAAATTTAAGAATGTTTACAGTCGGAAATATTTTTGAAGCGGGTTGCCACCTATTGGAAAAATTTAATTCAGCTAAATTGGTATGATAAGGTAAATATTGAATTAATATACCTTGAAGAAATTTCTAGGAGAAAGTAAACATTTTGCCTACTTCCTAAATACCTTCGAAAATATACTAATTAACGACCACATTCATAAAAATTGAAGAATGATTCATAATGGGTGACATCTCGATAAAGCCCCTTCCAAGAATTTACTATACATAGAATTAAAAAGGAACGAGATACCTTCACCACTACATCATCTGTGTATGCTGATACTTTAAGTCCACCTTTATTGAGTTCAAGTAGAATTTTGTTCAGTGCCCCCCCTCACAACTGGGACTGCTAGTACCTACTTCCCTTTGACGAGTAGCTGGATTCGCATAAGTGGGCCATTGTTACAAATTGAACCATTGTCCCTCTATTATATGTATTATTTCTGAGCATAACTTCTATCTATCTGCAAATCAGGTGACTCACAGCGATTTGTGTCTATACTAATGTTGAAGGTTACTTTTTGGTACCCAGAGTAAACTGCTTGGAGGGGAAAGAGATTTTTCTAATGCCTACCCAGTAACAGCACAACCATTCAACACTCTACTTGGCCGAGCCATGCATAATTTCATTTCCAAATTAGCTAAATTTGTGCGCAAATATTTACATAATTTTCGGAACCAACTTTCTTTCCTCCAACTGTCGAAAAATGTTGATCGCCTGTTGTATTTTCGTGCTTTTATATTAGGGCACAACTACTGCCACACTCCACCAAGTGTAACAAACATATTCACGTATATAATATGTATGTATATGTGCCGATACCTATATCCGGATACCACGAGGCAAAGGAAGCTCTACAGACTTGGTCTAGCAGCTGTTCACTCAGTCACGCCCAATAGTCAGCCAGGCGGTGAGTCAGCCGACCGTACGACAAAAGTAAAGTCCCTTATTTTTGTTTAAAAATCTAATTAATTTGCTTTGCTTTACCTTCGCTCATTCACTTATTCGCTCATTCTTTGCTACGTTCGCCGCCTCTTTTTGAATTTTGTGTTTTCATTTTCTTCATAGAAGCGCCATCATTCAATCATTCATTCATGCATTTATTCATGTATCTCTTAGAAATTCTATATATATATATGTGTGTAAATATGTACACAAATTTTTTTGCTTAATTTGAAAAAATTTTGTCCTTATAAAACACTTCAATGCGGGCGTTCTGTTTTCATAAAATGTTCGCTGTGTAGCAGTGAAATCGTACAAATTTCCTTAAATTTGATATTTTGCTTTCCCGTGCAATTATTTTTTCTTGCAAAATTATTTCGGTAATTGGAATTTTATCTGTACATGCAATCTAAAACAGGCTTTGTTGAAACGCTCACATACATACATACATTCATATAAGAGCTCGTGGAAATATTTCTCGTTTTTCACAACTTTGCTTGTACTAAGTTTTTATTATTTTTGTGGTTTCTCACTCCCGAATGGCCATCTTAATCGCGTTTTCGCTTTAATTCACCACCTTTTTTTTGGTGCTTTGATTAGGGAGTAATTTTTGTACGCCGAATAATTTGGAAAGTTGTATTTTCCCTTCAAATGTTGCTTAGTCGGCTTTACATCTGCCTTGGCAACGCCAAACAATGGGGTGGTGGCAGCTAACGCCCAAATTCTTGAGTCATATCCGTTCCTTCTCCTCAATGTTAAGTATTTTTTTTTTGTGGGTTTTTGGTTCTTTTATTATGACTAATTCCAAGGAAATTAAAGTTTTCACTGGAATTTTGTCATTTCAGATAAATGCATGGAAATTCAGAATTTAAATGATTTCAATACTGGTACAAATTCTGAGAAAAGTAGGCATATGTAAAATGGGCAAATATGGAAATTATGTAATTTATTTGAAGCCATTAAAATTCCCCGATATTTTTGAAATTTTCTAATTTGTTGTATAAGCGTGGTTGTGGCTGTTTTAAATACTTTAGAGCAGAATGAATTCTGCATTGAACTTACTAATTGGGTTAGGTTTAAAATATAAAATCTTTTTTTTCCGGCTAGATGTTTTGAAATGTCTGAAAGTCTGTAGTGAAATTTTCCGAATTTATAAACCTTAACTATGAAAAACTGTGAAATTTCGAGTCTGATGGTATTATTCAGGCCACTGATGATAACCTTACTAGCAGAATGAAGCCAACTTGAAACGACTGAATTTCGATCCCTAATACCAATTTGACTCAAGTATATTAGAAAACAATGTTTTTAGATGTCACTGAGGTAGAAAAAGTCATAAAAAGGGGAACGATATTTGTCATCTATGAGAGTTGAATGTTGACTTTCAATAAAAAGTGACGATACAATTTTTTTCTACGAGAACTTGTTCCCAGTGAATATCCGGCCGAAATTCTATGTAATAGAAGAACGCGCTGAAATGGTGACTAAAATGACCAAACATACGGGTATTCTTATTCTAGCCTAGGTCGGCAACTATTGCTGCCTGATCTATATATTTTACCATAGCTTACTGAAAGAAAAATTTATGTTTGAAGTCAATGTACATAATTTTATTTTATACTAGCTAATACCCGGGGTGCTTCACTGCATTTTAAAAGTACTTTTGTGTTGTTAATCCCTCCCAATACTTGTATGGTTTCATTCATAAAAAATAATATAGATTTGAATTGCCTTCTGAAGTGAGAATTTCAGACAAGTTTTCGCTTTATGAAACATATTTTGTTTTTTATGAATAATGGTGCAAAAAATTTTATTTATACACCTAAAGCTAGATTCTATATATGTGTGCGAACTTTCTTCAAAGGTGTACTAAATTAGATAAGGTAAAATCTTATAACTTTAGCTGAATAAAATTTTCCAAATAAAGGTGGCAACTCTCTACAAAAAATATAATCGGCAGTAAACTTTCTTAAACATCTTTGTTATGATATCTGTATTGTAATATTTCATTTAGTTTATCAATTTAATAATTAAATAAAGTTTTTCAAACAAGTGGCAACCTTTTCTAAAAATATTTTTGGCAGTAAACCTTCTTAAACATTTTTAGTTTCATACCCGTATTATAATATTTAATTTATCTTATCAATTAAATCAAATTAAAATTTTCCAACAGGTGGCAACTGTTCACAAAAGTAATTTTGAATATAGCCGTCTAAAACCACTTCCTTTTGACGGCCATATTGCAATATTTACTTTATCTTATCAATTTACTTAAATAGCAATTTTCAAACAGGTGGCAACTCGCTAATTATTTTTTTCCTAAAATTTAAGTTACACCTTTGGCAATGCAGCGGTGGAAACTGCGTTCGATTCCATGCATCAATGCGCGTACAAACATACAGACCGACAGATAGACAGACAAATTTTCTAAAAATTGTTAATGTGGCTTCTGTTGCACTAATAAATACGCACATATTAATTTTTATTTAATATTTAAAATGTACCGACATCGACCAGTTACAATTTTATTATGTACATGAGTATGTATAGATATAAGTATGTATATTTTCATTTGTGCAGAGCTTGGTTAGGGCACCAAACAAAAACCCCAAAAAAGAAAACCTAAAGCCTGACACAGTATTTATTTGCGCAAAAGATATCTCAAGTGAGCAATCAAAATTGACTTCGTTCAATAAAAACTATTGACTTCGTTCAATTTTGATTGATCGAATCACGCTTATACCCACGCTCAGGTATGAATCATATAAGCTGGCAGTAAAGATAAGAATCATGCAGGCACTCACCTAGATAAGTGTGTATCTTTTCTAAATTTTACTGCTACAGCGAGTATGGATGTGCATATTTACGTGCAGGCGATGAATCGTGATGCGCGTGAGGTGTTGATTTGGCGTAATAAAAACACCCGACAGGCAACACAACAACAATCGGTAAAAAAACAACAATAGCGATCGAAATCTAGATGAAATTGGAGCTGCAAAATGTGTAAAATTTTAGCGTGCTGAAGAGCAATTTCGAAAATGAAAAAAAAAACGACCAGAGACGAAGACTCAACTTGCAACTGCGCATGCGATTAAAGAAGCGCAGCGTATTGCACTTTTATATACTTAAATAAAAAGAAAAAAAGCAGATGCAAGAAAGTAGTAACAAGATGCGCTATAAAATGTGCAAATAATAGTAAAACATATTTAGTAGCAGCGCCGGCGATGTGGCAACAATGAATGACCAATGCACGAACGAGCGCATGCGGCAGGACGAGGCGAAGAAGCACGCCAACTTGCAACAAACGCGCGCGCAAGTCTGCATAACATATTTTCCCACCGCTAAAATTGCAATAATCTCTATTTGTAGCTCACCGCCACCCGCTTTATTGTAGTCAACCACTCGCTTCGGTGTACATACATATACGCTCGCGCCTCTCAACCGCTTTCCGCGCCAAATTAATTGCATGCAATAAAAATCTCCCGCAGTGTTGCAGAATTGCAATTGCTGCAATAATAAAAATCATAAAATGCATTGTGAATGGTTTGTTCGTTGGCGGCATGGCATGAAGATGTGGCGCGGCATGATTATTTTCCTTTTTTCTTTGTGATTTTTTTGCTATTGTTGTTGCTGGCGTTGGCGCAAACATTTTGTCTGTTGTTGAAAGTTAAAATTGCATATTTTGAATGCAGGTTTATGTTTATTTGCAATGCGCGCACGATGGCTTCTTATTTGTTTTGTGTGTTTGTAAGTAATTTTTTATTGATTTTATGCGCGCTCACAAACAAAAAACAACCACATCAAAATACTCGGAAAACATAAATTGCAGCTGGCGATAAATAGCCGAGCTAAATGGCAGCGGGAGATTTGTTGCCAAAATAGCACAAAGTAATAGGGAAATTTGTTGGCAAAGCACCTAGTACTAAATTGTTGCACGCAATATGAAAGGCTTTTGAAGTTTGCGAATTGGGGTATTATTGCTTTCTTTTTTTGTGTGTGGAAAATTTGAATTGCATTAAACTTGGATTTATGTTTGCACTAAAAAATATTTTAAATTATTTGAGACAAAGTTGACCTATATTTAAAATGCTTGGCGCACAGTTAGGTTTAGGAGAATAAGTAACTCCTATATGAAAGGGCCAAAGGTCCAAAAGTCCAATAAAAGGTAGCTGTAAGCAAAAGCTGGGTGATTGGTTTAGAACTTGGCGGACAGACGCCTCTCAGGTGTATCTCTCATACCCGATTTTGCTCTATGGAGTGCCCTTAATAAGTCAACAGCGACTAAATAGCTTTACGCTTTTCTCGCGCGTATGCTTTTCTCTCTCACTCTCAAGCATCAATATTTTACACTATGACCATACATCTGTAGATGTAACAACATAATAACATAATAAGAACATAACAACAACCTTTCATGAACCATCCCTACAAAAATTATTGGACCATGCGGTTCATTTGTGCCATATTAGAGTACTTACAAAACACTTCTGTGTAATGCAGTAGCGGGCCAACTCGTTTATGTACACCACCCTATCGTTACCCGATCATTGCTCGTCTTTTAACAATCATAAGCCCTACACGATATTTATTGATCTATGTTGCCAAGAGGTAGGTACTCAATGGAGTAATCCCTTGGAGTAAACTGTGTGCTACTCTGATGTAATGCAGAGTTAAAGTATATGGTCCTGCCCTAGAATATCGCAATGTTAATTGGACCACATTTTTATATGCATTTCGATTATTCCTTGGAGTACTATTTGACCCTTACTTGAACTTTTTACATACGAGCATGGAGTAATCGCGATTTTTTCAGGCATACGCTACGTTGAATGGAATTTGTAGAACTGTGTATCAAATATTGGCAAAATTCAGCAAGTTGTCGAAACTTTTGTCTTTTGTCAGTGTACAACTCATATGTGCCCCGGGGAATCGAATAATTAAAGGTAACAACAAAGCTCACAAATTGGCCAGGAATTGTACGACTTCCCCATCCTTCCGGAGAAACATATGATAGATATGCCAATGATCTCGTTTAAAATACGTTTTATTAGAGCAAACGAATGCTGAGGAAAGCCCCCCTTCTAGGCTTACAAAATAAAACCCATGCCTGTGCTTTTAGGATTAAAGAGGAATTCTTATAGGATCCATGTACACACTTTCCGATTAGGAGTGACAGTGCTGGACTACTGTTACAGATGCGCAGAAGAAGTGGGGAGTACGAAATCGAGGTATGCATAAACACTAATTAAACTCAACAAGATTTCGGCGGTCTTTAGTAGCCAATATTTATCTTACTGCAGTTCCAATTGTTTCAAGCTTCTCTAATAGTTGGAGACCAATAACATTCTATTGCGGATTAAATTCAGAAATTTCCCTCTATATTGGTAACTTATTAGATGGATTATAATTTTCCGGAGCGACGCAAGGATAATCGAAAGCGGACGATCTCATATATCTGTGTTCGAAGAAAACCTGCGTGGCGCTAACCTGTTAACTACCAAACCTAACCTGCACATGAGCTTAGCAAATGTAAAATGCCTTATTAAAATACCGATTAAGTAAAATCCAATTGAGGGAATATATACGTTCTGACGATTTGTTGTCAATATTAGGCCAGATGACTCTAGGTTCATGCTGCTACAAGACGCTCCTCGCCATCTATTTTCATGCTAGGTTCAGACCCATTTCATGATATGCGATTTAACTTATGTTGCACACAATCCATAATATAGTTTGGGTGCTATTAGTAAATAGCCCGCAATTTTGAGCACAGCACAACACTAAGTTCAGCAGTCGGCTAAGTTTTCACATTCATCAAAAATATCAGACTACACAATAAGGCTGGAAACAGCCTTCAGTTCACCTTCACTAGTTTTTCCAACTCTTCTATGTATTCTCCACTACAAATAGGGTTTAAAAACTTTTTTTGCTTGAAATATAGAAGTTTCCTTCCCTGGAGAATAGAAAAGTTCGACGCTACTCCTACGCAACGAATATCCTTACCCCAGTGTTCAGTTCTTATTTAGATCCCTCACATCCAAAAACAGGACAGTTTGAAACATTTTGAGCGAGGCGTACTTTGATGCCAAATATTAGCGTCTTATGTAAACCCTGAATGTGTAACCTCATGTGAAATATCATCAATTCTCCTTATTGTAGTGAAGATAGCCACAGAAGGCGTCAATTTAGTTAGCTACAATTTGTATCTTTCGACCAAAAGCCCTTAATGATCATTTTGATTTTCACGATTTATCATGTTGTTAGACATGTTGCTGCGATTGACAATTCTACTACTTTTCCGTCAGTCGGTATACCCAGTTTTGGTGATAGAAAAGTTATGTATGTACATATTCTCTAGCTAAACTTTTAATAGATATAGATTGGTAAGCTGACCTTAAGGAACGCTGATTCCACCTTGAGACCTATTGTGTATTCGATGTATTATAAATAGCTCGTACTCCCTTAGTAAATAAACAAGCCCTTATGTGCTGGTTCCTTGGCAGACTGCGGATTCCCCACGGATAGCTTCCAACCATTACAGAGGACCACAGTAAGTCTCCAGTCCCGGAAAATGTGCTTCCTATAGAAAGTTTACAATTTTCTACCTATACTCTCAACACGCTCAATTATATATTTTCAGGGTTTCCATACTTAAAAATATGCTTGTGTCCCTAAGCGATTTCGTACTTTCATAGGAGCCCCTATATGACTCCATTTTCGATTTTAAAACTTTACGCTTATACTCCTGCTCAACACTACAATAGGTTCATCATTCATAATTTCACAAGCTTAAGAAGAAGTTTTAGGTTTACGAGTACAGGAATAGCGCTTTGAAATCTTCTGTGGTTCAGATTCATGATTTATTTAGTAAGGATTAAGTCTTCATTATATTGAACTGAATGAATCTATAACCTAAATCTTTCAGTATTAAATGTGTAATATGCTTTTAAACACTAACCTAACCTAGCAACTATCAATTGAAAAACTTTCTAATATTCCCACGTACATAATCAGCGTAAAAAGCAATTCACACACTCTTCAAACTTCTGATTCTTTTAGTAGTAATCTTTAAAACTTCATTCGGTTAGTGAGTGTAGTTAAGCTCACATAGCATTAGCTAATTTTTTCTACTTCTTTCAGAGAAAAAATATTAGCTTAACTCCGAAATATAATTTCAGTTTATTCAGCGCTAAAAGACTTTCGTCTCCACCAAAACAAATTAAGAAATTTTCTACACTGCAAATATGTTTACTTTTTCCAAAAAAAAAGAGGTAATTAGGGGCTCGAATAACATGTCAGTGGCTGAAGTGAGAAAAATGTGAGAAGAGATTACTGAATTATATGGAGTTAGCAATGAGCATACGACCACAAAGCAAATAAAAAAAGTACGCTGAAAAGGATTCACCGCAATATCGATGAAGATTGCAACTCATCAAAAGTAACTGCGCAGCAATTTGCTGCTTTCATTTAACCAATCCGAAAAAAAACTGTTGGAAACCATAATCATGTTGCAATGTGAAAAACATCGGCGAAAATGGCGAAATAAGCTGTGAGTGTTTTCAACCATAATTTGCGACAAAACTACTACCGCAAATTTTTACTAATTACTTGCCAACTAACCGCAGCGCAGCACAGTGGTCAGTAGAAACGAAGTGGCTGGTAAGCAGAGAAAGAAGTAAGCCACACAAATAATTCCTGGAGCATTGAGGCAGAAGGAGTGCGAAGTATTTATAGGAAGAGTAGCACGGCAGAAATGGTATGGCATGTAATTGCAGCAAAAAAGCTCACAGTGAAGGAAAGCGGAAAGGCGTTTGTTAATAGATGGCACAAGTGGATTTTCCTCAATCTCCACTGCTATAATAGAAAAAGCGGAAAAGTTTATTTGTTTAACTATTTCACTACAGAGTTTTTGCTTTGGCCCCTGCACTTTTCTATTTCTGTTTCTTTTTTCAAACGAAATGAAGTTTGTGGCAATTATTGCCATTAGTTGCCTTCTCACACTTATTATACATATGTGCATACAAATGTATCTAACTTGCATCCACCAACGCAGGCATTAAAAGAAAAACACACAAAGTTATAATGATATGTCTATGTACTATTGTACTTACGCTCATACATAGATATGGACATGTGAATGAGGGTACCTCACTGCATTAGTATCGTCTTCAATTATATGTTTGTAAGTATTTAGACACAAAGGCACATTTAATGTACTCAAACGCGGTGGCTACACATTTGGGACTAATTAAAGTTCGTGCAAGTGTTGGGATAGAGTGAAAATATATAACTAGATTGGACGTAAGAAAAGTGTACACTATGCGTGGCTTCTCCTCCCACATTATCCCCCTTTAATGGTTAAGCAAACGTTGTTAGATATTGTCATTATTGGGCTACTTTTGCGCCAGCATTTGTGTGTCTGCGGTCGATTGAGTTCTTCATTTACTATTTGTTTCAGAAAATGTAAAAAAAAAAACTATGAAAAAGGGCGATATGGGGACTCGAATAAAAGTGGTATATTTCGGCTGCTTTCCTTCACATGGAATGAGCCTTTAACAATGTCGAACTTAGCTTGTTGAGATTTTTTGTCGGGTAAGAAAAAAAAAACAACATTTCTCTTAATTTTTTTTAATTTTGACCATAGATAATTTCCACAAGTTCAAAATATGTAGCATTGTCTAAAATAGCATTTATTTTCAAATAAACTGGTACCTTATTTATTGCAATCGCATAGAAAGTTTCGAAGTCTTGAATCTATACGAGTGTATGTACCGGACTTTCAGATTTTTTAAGCAGTGGTTTTTTAAGCAAAAAATATATATGTATTTATATTAAGTACCATTGGTTTATTCATGATCCAATGATCGGAAATTAACCAAATTCGTATGGGCCACACTTGCTTGAGGCGTCGCCTTTCCCAAAAAAAAAATTATCATCGAAAACGATCGACGTGGCCCTAAGTTAATTTCAAACCGTAATATTCCGCCTTGATATTCGAAAATTTAAGCTTACTCGTACTTAATTGGGCATGTATATGATTCTAAATGACATCAAGAAATATCGGATTTTTAAGGAATTTTCGGTCTTAAATTCTGAAAAATTAAAAACTTTAGTTCATAAATTTTTTTTTTCACTTTTTAGATGTGTGTGTTTATTCTAAAATGGCGAATAACTAATCAACCGTCGGTCGTCTTTATTACCTAAGCGTATTCTCCAAAGCATAAAATATTTTATGACTTTTAAGACCCATTGCGCACTGCAGCTTAAAGCGCATAGAATTGACTAAGTGCAATAAAACTATGCATTGTTTACGGTCGTAAAGTTACAAATGACATTTTGTGACTCAGCGTAATAAATATTGGCATTTTTATGAACAACAAATGTAAGTATATGAGCAAATGTATTATTCTGCTAAGGAAGCAATTAAAAAATGTATCACGAGGTGGCAATATCACTAACAAAAACGTTAACAAGATTATAGGTTGCTAGCTATAAATAACCTATTGGCAACCACTGTTACTTTTAAGATGTGTAAATCCTACAGTATAGGTGATAACAACTCAAATGCATTGCAGAATTTACTACCAAATAAGGCAACCATATCGCACACCTGGATCTAAAGTGCGATCAACTCAAAAATTCTGACTATTTTTTGCATACATCATTTCATAGGACTTACATTCAATCAACGAAAATATTTTTTTCTTCATGATTATATACATTAAATAAAATACTACTGTTATACCTGTTTTTTGTATTAATTGCGTTGAATCTGTACGGTCCACAAACAGTAAAATTTCTCTTTATGAATTTTGTGTTAGCTCACTTTAGATCTACCCAGAGGGAAAATGTATGGTTCTTGTTACAACCTTTTCAATTTGAGCTGTTTTCGAATTTTGTTTTACTTCGTATTTGAAATTAAACTTTGAAATAAAGATAAATATGAAGATGAAGAAATAAATGATAAAGGTGAAGAAAGAAAAGAAGTCAAAAGTGAAGATATAGACGAAAATGGAGACCATGAAAAATACATAAGAATTAGGGTAACCGAATTGAAATTTTTCGATAGGCATCGAAATACATTCAGTCATAAAAGTTACCGAAATTTATCGAATCATCGAAGTTTAAAGTTATCGAAATTCATGCATGCTTATTGAGTTAGCGCAACGTATCGAATTATTAAAATTGATCAATGTTTATTGAGTTGTCGAAATTTATAGACACAGAAACTTAGTTGTCGAAATTTACGGATAGTTATCGAGCTATAAAAATGTATGGGATTATTGAAATTTGTCAAGTTAAAGAAATGTATCAAGTTATCGATATTTATTGAATTATCATTATTTATAGACTTAACGAAATTTATCGAGTTATCGTAATGTATCGAGTTCTTTGAACTTACCGAGTTATCGATAATTATTGATCTACTGAAATTGGTCGATTTACCGAATCAAAGTTTATGGAATTTTCAAAATATATTGGTTTATCGCGATTTCAAGGTTATATAAGTTAAGCTAGTTATCACTGCTTATCGAATTTTATCGTCTTAACAGAGTGTAAAGAATTATCGAAATTTTTCGATTGCTTTCAAAAAAGCGTGGAGCTGTCAAATCCTCCAAAGGCCTTTAAAGATATAAAAAATTGTAGTCAAGTTTTAGTTCCAAAGCATAACATTTTCCGATAGGTTGGTTTGTACCTTATTAGTTTTGCTATGTTTTAAGTTAGAAAACCTCTCCAAGGCTCTTAAAAACTAAAAAATGTCGAATTTTGACAGTAACTGGCACTGTAGCTCATTATAAATAATTCTAGATTTAAGTATGCATATAAATTAATCACCAGTGGCAAGCGACAAATGAAAAACACAATGCTCTAGTATTAAGGACAAAGAAATGTTGCAAGCTGCTGTTAGCACCTGAGTACCTTATATTTTCACTCGCTTTGCAGCTAAATTTGATGCGTGCAAAAAAGTTACATTTTTCACCCATACACATACATACATATATGAATGTGAACATGTACGTGCAAACATTCGAAGTCTTAATTTTTTTTTTTGGCGACTGTGGCCATCAGCAATCCACCAAAGCGGTAATTATCTACTTTTGAACTGCGTACATTTTTCAATTGTTTTTGTAGCAACATTCATTTAAAACATTTTTCGTTTTTTTTTTCAACAACTAATTGTTGTGTTTAAATGTGTACGTGTGCAGCTCCTTGCACTGTGGTAAGATATCTTGTTTTTGGCATTTTGCACTTAAGTATTCTTCTGTTTTCAGTTTTTGTTTCACTGCTAAAACCACATTCCTTGAAAGCAACAAAAAGTGTTGCAAGTTAAGGGCCAAGCGATATGCGGCAGCATCAAAAAAGCGCACGTTGCAGTTTACACTTCGCAATATACGAATAAATGTATGCTAGGATGGTCCTACAACTTTCAAAATCATGAGGCACCCCTTTTTTTTTGTTCTACGTACCAAATAAAAGACAAATATATTGTTGGTATTTTTAAGGACATCCCTAATGAATTTATATACTCTTTTACGTATACATATCCCGTCCGTCCAACTGTCTACAGTACCGCCTTCTGTCGCTGTCTTAGAAAGTGTTCAGTGTTGGTTGTCCGTCCGCTTGTCTGCCCGCCTTTCTGTCTGCCAGCCAGCCTCACTATTCGCCTTAAAATTAAAATTATGGCTTTTTCAAGTGAAAAATCTGCTTCAGACATTTTTGAGTGTCTTGCAAAGGGCACAACACTGGCGAAGGTGGCAAGTTGTCCGCTCTAACGGTACATGCATATTTTACAGTAAATTAAATTTTCTTGATGCATTCTTCGAATACAAATACATTTACGTGGTAGTACGTTTTTTATGTATTCGCCTATGTAATTTTATATGTGTGAAGGCCAGCCAGCAAGCATCGAACTTTCGGCAGTAAAATTTTTGCCGGTACAAGCGAACAGGAAATGTGCGATAATTAATATTCGAAATTATTAAAATGCAGGGAAATATATGTACCGGATATTCCTAGAGATCGATACAGTTGCGTAGAAAATTCGTTTGCTTGAGTTGCTCAAAGAATTTAATTAATTATTTTGGATGTCTCCACTTTAAGCTAAGTGCACGTTTGTACTTCAGGAGATTACATACATACATTCATATGTATGTGGCATATGAAGAGGTAAAGTATGCACCAGCCATTGCCAGGGTGACCTTCTGAATTTAGTTTCTTCCAAAAGTAGAGCTCTAGGTGATAAGTGCCCATTTTACCTGATCATGGAAATAGCGCAGGATTGAAAAAGATCTATGACCAAGTAGCGTTGAACATGTCGCAGCCCATGGCTTCACAAGAATTTCGAACCCAACTTTAAGCAAAAAAAAGAATAACAAGAAAAATATTATAGGTAGTTGGTTCAAACATACGTGGGAGTCTTGGTTGTTAAATTACAGTCACTTAGGGTAAGTGATCACAATAAATCACTATACCATCGAGCACTTTGGGTGTTGGAAACTGGCTTTACTTTAACCATACCAAAACTATCATTCCACTAGAAGAACAAAAAACATCGCATTCTTCGGGCTTGGATAAGCAAAATGTTAGGCTGTAGAAGGATCTCGGCGCAATGGGGCTCTAATAAGGGGACGCGAGACATGCGGCGAGGCCCACCGCAGGCGTGCTATCACTATTTCTCCGCACATTTATGGTTAAGAAATTAGTGTCAAACATAGAAGGAGGAGCAGCCACGCCAATAGGTTTTGCAGTTGACATATCAGTTATCATAAGCGGTAAATGTCTTATGATTCCTAGCTCACTGGCAAATCACACGCAGAAAGTCCCACGGAAGTGGGACTGAGCATTAACGCAAAGCAGACTTACTTAGTATTATTCACTAGGAAATACCATATCCCAGCTTGGGATATACCTAAAGTGGGGAAGACCACTCTTCAACCAAAGCCAAACACGAAGTACCTTGGAATCGTACTGGACAGCAAACTGTCGTGGAAGTTTAATGTAGAGGAGTGGGTGAGGAAGGCCTCGACAGCACTGCGTACATTCAAGATGATATTGGGCTGCACTTGGGGACTTTCTCCTGCTTTTTCTGTACTATTTTATGGGGAATTGGTATGCTAGACAGCAACGAAAAAGAAGACATACTTAAACAAAATGGAGAGTGTTAACAGGCTCGCAATGATCAGTATGATGGGTGATTTGAGGGCAAAACTTACGGCGGCGCTTCACGCAATCTTAAACATGCCACCAGCGGACTTGATAGCCACGACCATAGCGTTTGAAACTGCCGAGAGGCCACCGCTTTTAGAAACAACTTTTGCGTTTATTTTTTTTTTTTGATGTCAGTGGGATAATGTGCTTGATTCCAGGACCTGTGGAATGATTGTGTGCTCTGCCAACCACTACACCACAGCGACCACTGCTAGTCCTTTAAAAATAATGCCAAAAGGAGTAGATTAAAATTAACGCTCCATAATTTTTGAGGTTTCTAAGACTTTTCAAAATTTTCTGGGGACTATTTGGGATCCATCATGTCTTACAATTAGCGCTTTGTCGGGACAGTTTAAGATTTTTATGAATTTTTCAAATTCCTCGTATGTTCGTTTTCAAGATTTTTCATACTTTTCTCGGAATTTTTCGATACTTTTAGAGACCTTTTGAGAACTTTTAGGTCCAAAAATTGATATTTAATATAAATTATTGGTGCGATCTATTTTGGTATACGATATCCAGTGCAAATAAAAATATGAAGTTTTATACTTAGTACTTAGTGATATGAAAGTCCATTCAGATGGAAAAAAGCAAAAAAAAACAGAGACAGAAAGTCTGCTCTTTTGAAGCAATGGGCCTTCCTTCCGTGCTCGAAGTTGTACTATATTTTGTATGGAATGACAAGTGCTTCTATTGCATCTTCTATTAGAAGTGAAATTTTTCGCATGAAATAAATAATATTAACATTATTGCAAATTTATCTTTTGTCCACACTGGTACGATTTTTTAGATTAAATGATTTTCGTTGCTTTGGAAATAGCCCTTATTGTCCGCCTTCGAATGGCAGGGCTATTGCAGGATCTTCTATAACATCTTTAAAAAAAGCGTAGACTTATTAAATTCCGACCTGAAAACGGTTTTGTTTAGAAGTTCTCAAATAAGTCTAAATTTATTCTATCATTAGCGGCGTAGAAGGGTGGATTATTTGATCTTTGAAAATTTAAAATTAAAACTTCCCTATGCTTAAGCCTTTCCCATGCTTAATTCTTGTGATCTTTAATGGTTCGACTGCAAGCTAGCGATTTTTATTTACAAATATTTCGAAGAGTTATATCAGAGTACC
Source organism: Rhagoletis pomonella (assembly GCF_013731165.1). Taxonomy (NCBI): domain Eukaryota; kingdom Metazoa; phylum Arthropoda; class Insecta; order Diptera; family Tephritidae; genus Rhagoletis; species Rhagoletis pomonella. The sequence continues at coordinate 54,772,883 of NW_023458561.1, read as the reverse complement.
AATAAATTTGAAAATTTCCATTTCATTAATTTTTCAAGTGATTTGTTCATTAAATTTAACTCGCGCAGAAATAAGTACATACACATATATGTATTTATGTGCATGCATACAAAATACACATTTTACTGTGCAAGTAGAATTGCTCAAACAAATATAGGATAGCAAACAATACAGAATAATTTTCAGAAAAAGTAATTCTCACTCAATCAGAATTGCTTTCTAAGCACTTCTTCAAGTACTATTTACTCGTTATTGCTTCCTATGCAACAGGGCAACTTTTGCAATATTTTTTTCATGATTTCAAACAGAGCAATACGAGTAAATAAACATACATACATGCGTAGGTATGTATGTATATACGATATCCATATATATTTCTGCCACATACCTACAGCCTCTTCTTTAACTTTTACCATCTAAATTATGTGCCGGGATTTTTTAGGCATAAATTTTGGCAATTATTAAACGAACATTTTATGAACTAATTGAACCACTTTCAACTGGTGGCACTGTTTTTTGTTGCATGACTTCCTAAAGAGGAAAATGGCTAAATAGAAACAGCAGCGGGGGGAAAAATGCTGCGCAGCAAAATAAAACAACACAAAAAAGTTTACTGCGTCTCTTCAGCTCCCATGCTACATATTAACAGAGTCTTTGTCATTCTTATAATAAAGAATTTTCCACATGAGGGCCTGAGTGCGAATTCAGCGAACGCAATAGAATCGAACAGGAAGTCACCCTAAAAAACTAAGCACTACCGCTGTTGGATGCTGTTGTGAGTTTCATTCTGTCAGTAAAAGAAAAAAGTAGTAGCATATGTAGTAGTACAGCACCAATAGCAGCGAGTTTGCCAGCCGCACGTGCCACATAAAAATTGCATGGTGCGCATTTAAGGAAAACGAGGGAAAATTACCCAAAACAAATCGAAAGCATCTCTGGAGAAGAAGAAAAAACAAAACTTTGGAAAAAAGAAGGGAAGTAAGTGCAGAAAAAAGTGTATTAAAAAACTGACAGTTAGTTTTTTCTTTACTCTCTAGCAATTTGTGGGGGTCTCGCTCCACACTCGCTAGACTCTTAGTCACTTGCATAAGTACACCAGACGTGTGTAGCGGAGAAGCGCCAAGCCAATGTGAATTTTACTAACGCTGAGCCAGCGATTCTTGCACCAGACGGGCAGTTAAAGTTTTGTCATTCAATGCTGTGCTGCGCTATCCCCTTGCTATCTGTCAGGGTGTGCCCACCAGGATCTATTTAGATATTGTAGCGGTACGTTCCAATGACCACTTACATAGCTGTCAAAAGGAATTTATATTACAACAATAAAATTTATTGCATATGACATTGTTGGCTCGCTTCTTTTTTTTTTGGTGTGACTACAAAGATAGTTAATTTTCTTCCCACTTGAACCCACAAGAAGTGGGTGTCTGTGACGAGCTTAATCCTTCCTTCCTTGCTGCCTTTTTGTCATTTATTTATTGCTTTTGATTGTAACCACAGCTTGTGTGGTCAGCTGCTATACATTTTGTCAATGTTCCTGTGATTTAAGCGTTTGGCATGAAATTGTTGCAAATTGGATAAATGTGTGTATGTATGTACATAAGCGCATAGAAAATTTGTATTTTGCATTACACGATTTTATCTGCAGAATCTATGGATGTGTTATGTAGCTTCGAGGAGTTGATGGATACCAGCTTGCCTCCGTCAGTAACGATGGAATACCACAGCGCGGGACTCTGCTGTGCTCGACCGATCATTTCCTTAAACTTTTTCATTCAGTCGAGATAGATAATGAACATTTCTAAACGTTTTACTTTCTGTAGCTGCTGGATCGGTCCAGAAAAAGCCTGCGTGGCCCATATAAGCAAACATTTCTGTTACTCTTAGTGCTAATAAGAGAAACCCCCCCATGACCACATGAAATTGGCGTCTGTCGCCTAGCTGAGCCTTTATGTGCTAAAGTTCTCTCGTGTTAGCGATCAACATCTATGGAAGTTGCGAACAAATCCACCGAGGGAAGCTCAAAATCGGCCCTTAGTATGAACGATACTGCCATGTAAAAGTACGGTACTATACCGGCAAAACGCCAACAGGCCATAATCACTCTGGATTTGCAGTACCGCTAAAGGACTACTAAAGAAAATCGGCATCACCCAGTGATTTGAAGGTAGGCGATATATTTCTCTTTGGAGGCCGTGGCCGGACTCAAGAGAAGGCTTCTGCAAAAACCACGAGCCTACTCCCTTAGCTCTTAGGCGGCTGGCTTACAAAAGGCAGCGGTCGGTAAACGACAACTAGGGAGTAAGTAGATAAAAGGCACAGGCTCTGCGGTGCTTTAAAGATATTTCCAGAGCGCATTTGATGCTACCGGTCATGGACAGCGGTTAGCCTAATGAAAGAGAATTGAAGATACGTCCTGGTGCGTATTTTGTCAGGTAAACAGACAGATATATTGAAAAACTCCTGACTGCTGATTAGTCGAACGCGATAATGCCTTAACTGGCAGGTAAAAGTGTTGCCTGAGTACATGCCCAGCCTTTGATGATTCGTTGGGTTCGGCAAACCATTTCCGATGAATCTGTTTAGGTTAGTAATGGCGAATTTGGAGATCACCCCAAGATTTTGAGTGGAAAAACTCCCGAGTGTGTTATGTATTATCTGTGTCAATGCTGGGCACTCGCAAATATAGTGCAGGACAGTTACTTTACATCTTTTAAGATAACAGTTACAGCACCGAGAGTTTATGAAAGGCCCATCTTAGCCGTATGTTCACCAATGGGCCAATGTCCCGTGGCTGTTAATTTGACTATATCTTTCCTAGACCTCTTGGAAAGTTTTTCTGTCTTTGGATTGTCATAATGTGGCCATATGTTTCTCGCAGTTTTGAAGGTTGTTCAGACGTGTATCAGCCATACGTGTAAATTGCAGTTCCCTTTTGATGAGTCCGGGTGGACAGTTTATTGCCTCTGCTGTTGATTCATCGAAAAATGCTGCGGCCTTAGCTAACTCATTAGCCCTCTTATTTCCGTTTATGTGTTACTAAGGCCGGGAACCCAGATGAGAGAGATGTGTATTACTCGGCCGCCGCGCCTTACGCACATTTGCAATCTCTGACTGTTTTGGATTTTGTTACCGGGGAGGGAAGTGCCAGAAGTGCCACTTGACTATCTGAGAAAATTAATGCTTTTCGTACTCTAATGCTTTTCAGGCCCTTTCGATTCCCAGTACTTTCGCTTAGAAGGAAACTTTACCTGAAAGTTTTTCTTGAAATCTGTCGCAGGAGGTATATAGTCCGATTGTTTTCCCTGTCAAGAATACCACTATGGCCGTGCCGCAGCGGTGTATTATAAGTAAAAGAAGTTGGAGCCGAATCCAATGCTGCCGAGTTTACATCCGATGTGACAGATAAAATAGTTGTTAAAGAATCGTAAGGCGGATGTATTTTGCCAGTAACGTAGCCTTTCCACTTTTCTAAGAAAGTCTTGTAGTGTACTGTAAGAGCGTAATAGTGCGCCGTTTTACCCTTCGCATGTACAGCCTGCACTCACACACCCATCCCATCCATTTACTAAGCTATTCATATATCACTTAAATGCCAATAATCGTAAAACTTTTATAGTTATTGTCAATTGCCATACATGCGTCGTCATAACTTTCACGTGTTCAATAAAAAGAAGAAAAAACTAAAAAGAACTCCACATTTGACCTCCGTTCGCACATTTGCATGCAGCTAAGACAAATAAAATTGTACATTAAAAATTTTCCAAACAAAAGCCATAAACCTTAAGAATTCTTGTGTAATCACCACAAAAGAAAAAAAAAAGTTGCCTTAACTTGCATTTAATGCACTTCGCCTCCACAACTCCAACTCTTTTTCCGCTCCTCCTTTTTTTATCATTCTCACTCCAGCTAGACACATTGACCGAACAGCTGCTTCTACTCGTTTGTATGTACAATGGCCCCATTATATTGCCACAACGCTCATAAATGACAATTGTTTTTTAATGTGCGTTCATTGGCAATTTGATTTTAATGATCCGCTGGGACAATGACAGCAAACGTCAGAAGCGTCAGCCAACAGGCGTGCGTGTGTCCAATGGCTCTGCATCGTAACGCCATAACGATTTGCGCGCCTTCCGTTCCGCCAACACACACACACTGTTATAGCATAAGCACTTTTTTGTCCCTTAAAGTTCCGGGTTATGCTTTTTAGTGCAGGCATTTCTATTTTTTTAATATTTTCAAAAATTTTAGTTTTTAGTTTTGTTTTAGTTGTCTGTCGTCCTGTGTGTCGCTTGTTTTGCGCTTGCGAATCCGCGTTTCCTGGTGGCTCAACGTTTATTTTTATGACTTTGGTGGCTTGGCTATCGCGACAGTTTATCGCATTTGTATAGCCAAATGAATAAACACCAAATTAAGTAACTATTTGGAAAGTGGATGGCACTAAAAATTTTTATCCTGCATAATTCAAGAATCACTTGAAGACAATAAGTGGATGTTTAGAGTTCAACGTCAGTTAAGGAATTTTTTCAAATTTACTTTAAGTTATATACCAATCTTTTTCTTCTTGATTGGCGTTCAAATAGGCAAGTCATTATCCACCTGGCCTTTCTCTCGCAGGAAGACTTTCCTCTTTCTGTATTACCAATAGCGGTATCCGCATTGAATATACGCAGTGCTGCAGCATTTGTGTCCATTCGTACGACATGGCCGCTCGAGCGGAGCTGCTTATATTAATCGCTGAATCGCTCTAAAGCTCATCGTTCCATCGTCATATGTTTCCTTGTCAACGCTTCTGCGCCCAATGCCAACACTTGAAAAACGATTTACTTATAGAGTGTGATTTTTGTAGAATAAGAGAGGAATTTACAAAATACAAAAAACTTTGTTAAAAACGAACTAATCGTCTTGGTGCATAAGCACGTTGTACCTTCTTGAATATCAAAGCGGCTTTCGACAATACTTCCTATGGATCTATCTTAAGGGAATTGGTTCAAGGAGGCTTAGACCCTACCACTTACTGTTGCTTGGATCGACGCTATGCTTCGTGACCATAAAATTACATCGTCCTTGGGCAATACCCAAGTGAAGATCAGAGGCGTGAGAGGCTGCCCACAGGGACTGGTCCTTCTCTCTTGCTTTTGTCACTTGTGGTGGACGACCACTTAATAAGACTATATGAATGTGGTTATGATATTGTTGGGTACGCAGATGACCTGGAAATTATATTTTGGGGGAAATTCGGCAGTACTATCTCGGACGTTACATCTGCAGCTCTTCGCGTGGTCTCAAACTGGTGTGCCATTGAGGACCTCAGCATAAACCTCGGTTTGGTCAGACAGTTGGAGGGACAGTTCTTGGATATTCCGATGAGGTAAAATAAATATGTGGGGATTACGCTAGATAAGAGACTTAAGTAATTTCAAACTCCCATCTTGAGATAACGGTTGCCTAAGCCACACGGGCAATGTGATTCTGCAGAAGACTTTTTGGTAGAACATGGGGATTGGGCTCAAGGCTGATAGAGTGGATCTACCGTATGATCGTTCGTCCGATTTTGCCTTATGCAATCATAGCATGGGGCAGGAGATACTGCACAGACAAGATAAAGAAGCAGAAGATTTCAAAAACCCTCCTGTAGATGTAAAAAAAACGCCGGAAACCGGTTTGAAAAATCCGAGTTAATCGCCGTAATGGTAAACTAATCAGGTCTAAAGCCGCACAGATAAGGCCCCATTATTTCTTTGATCTTACACCAGGTTACAGTTTACAAAGAAACGAGTCCGTTGCTTTACATTGTTGCATTTCCAAACAGAGGGGATACTTAATTTCTAGTTGGCAGGCATATATTCATCTTTCGATAATCTACATAAGGATCGATGACAGTGACTTATCAAATCTCGCATTTACACTTGAACAGCATAGCCGCAAGGCTCAGATCCAGCAGTTTTGTAGTTCTTCAGCCGCGCATTTGCTATTCGTCTCTCGCCTTAGTTTGGCGCTGGGACACCGACTACGTCGGCTTTAACTGATGGTTCATCGCCAAACTGATTTCAGTGACGTGACCATTCAGCAGGATGGAGACGTGTTCCCTCCATATTGAAGCGCACTAGGTCGCCATATTCTTATCTATAGGAGGTTGCTCTTGTCTGAAAATATTTTCTAGTCGCATAATTTTCAAATAAAGTTGTATGGCGTTTCGCCGTGCGGAGTCGGCGTAAAACCGTAGGCGCCTCCCCTTTGTTTGACAACATGAAGGCATACGCCTTTTATAAGACCAATCTATTATTGTTATTATTATTATTTTTACGCTGCAACTTATTTAGTACAACAGAATGCCATGCTTCGGGAAGTGATCAGTCTCAGTCCTTTAGCGGACGTTTCGTTATGGTAGAAACATTTTCTGGTGGAATTTGGAGTTTAAAATTTTTATTTTAAGGCGCGAAATTAGCTTGATCGCTTGATTTCTGGCACTTAAAATTATCAGCTCCAGTACTTTGCTTAATGAAAAAATTTAGAAAAATACAAAAAACATTTGGCCATTAAGTATTATTGATAAATGAGATCTGAGATTATGCGCCGACAATTTTCTGATAACTTAATATTTTTATGTGAATACATTAAAAACAAAACTTTACGATTTCACACTTTTTCTGTGCCAGCCATTTGGACGCGAAAGATCAATAATCGTTATGTTATAAAAAATATCAGCGCATAAATACCGTTATTGTACATGTGTGTAGGTATTTTATTCTATAGGCAACAGCTCGCCTATCGCTTTATTTCTCAGTTGTCATCCAAATGAAGACTTCATTTCAATAGCAACTTTTGTCTTTTTACGAGCACGCACAGCTGATAAGCGCTGTGATGATTCAATTGTTCAACGATCGGGTACTGAACTAAAGAATTTATTATATGTATACTTGACCGTAGTTGGGTTATCGGCAAAGGTCAAAAGCAGTTAAATAAAAATATTAAAGAAATGGTGCTGCGGCAACCTCTCAGGCAGAGTGTAAAAATCGCAATTATTATTATTTTCTTTATCAGCAAATGGGTGGTCGGTCGGTCGGTCGTTAAAAGCGCCTTCGTACTAAGAGAGAAGAAAATCAAATCGCATTCAGAAAGTTAATGCAACAAAATAGTTGTTGAAGGAGGTAAAAAATAAAAAAAATTACTTAAATACAGCTGAGTGCAAAGAACATAACTTCAAATGAACGACAAAGGCGGAGAGTCGTAAAAGAAATGTAATAAACTTAGAGCAGCTCATAAATATCACTGCTGCAATTTGATGGGCAGCAGCAATAACAACAACAACAACAGCAGGCACAAGCACAAACAGCAGTCATAAATTCATTCGCACTTTTAGTCACACTTCTTTCAATATGCATTTTACTATTTTTTTGCACAAAAAAACATATATACGTATGTATGTATGTCAACTAGGGATGTTAATCCCGGGATCCCGGGATCACGGCATTTTTTAGGTCCTGAAAATTCCGGGATTCTTGGCAAATAATCCCGGGATTCTCGGGATTTGTAACGGGTGATTTTTTTGAGGTTAGGATTTTCATGCATTAGTATTTG
>NW_023458561.1:54754143-54765202 GCF_013731165.1 Rhagoletis pomonella | reverse complement strand
TCAATTTTGATTGATCGAATCACGCTTATACCCACGCTGATGTATGAATCATATAAGCTGGCAGGAAGGATAAGAATCATCCAGGCACTCTCCTAGATAAGTGTGTACCTTTTCTAAATTTTACTGCTACAGCGAGTATGGATGTACATATTTACACATATTTATGTGCAGGCGATGAATCGTGATGCGCGTGAGGTGTTGATTTGGCGTAATAAAAACACCCGACAGGCAACACAACAACAATCGGTAAAGAAACAACAATGACGATCGAAATCTAGATGAAATTGGAGCTGCAAAATGTGTAAAATTTTAGCGTGCTGAAGAGCAATTTCGAAAATGAAAAAAAAAACGACCAGAGACGAAGACTCAACTTGCAACTGCGCATGCGATTAAAGAAGCGCAGCGTATTGCAGTTTTATATATCTACATAAAAAGCAAAAAAAAGCAGATGCAAGAAAGTAGTAACAAGATGAGCTATAAAATGTGCAAATAATAGTAAAACATATTTAGTAGCAGCGGCGAAGATGTGGCAACAATGAATGACCAATGCACGAACGAGCGCATGCGGCAGGACGAGGCAAAGAAGCTCGCCAACTTGCAACAAACGCGAGCGCAAGTCTGCATAACATATTTTCCCACCGCTAAAATTGCAATAATCGCTATTTGTAGCTCACCGCCACCCGCTTTATTGTAGTCAACCACTCGCTTCAGTGTACATACATGTACGCTCGCGCCTCTCAACCGCTTTCCGCGCCAAATTAATTGCATGCAATAAAAATCTCCCGCAGTGTTGCAGAATTGCAATTGCTGCAATAATAAAAATCATAAAATGCATTGTGAATGGTTTGTTCGTTGGCGGCATGGCATGAAGATGTGGCGCGGCATGATTATTTTCTTTTTGTTTTCTTTGTGATTTTTTTGCTATTGTTGTTGCTGGCGTTGGCGCAAACATTTTGTCTGTTGTTGAAAGTTGAAATTGCATATTTTGAATGCAGGTTTATGTTTATTTGCAATATGCGCACGATGGCTTCTTATTTGTTTTGTGTGTTTGTAAGTAATTTTTTATTGATTTTATGCGCGCTCACAAACAAAAACAACCACATCAAAATACTTGGAAAACATAAATTGCAGCTGGCGATAAATAGCCGAGCTAAATGGCAGCGGGAGATTTGTTGCCAAAATAGGACAAAGTAATAGGGAAATTTGTTGGCAAAGCACCTAGTACCAAATTGTTGCACGCAATATGAAAGGCTTTTGAAGTTTGCGAATTGGGGTATTATTGCCTTTTGGCTTTCCTTTTTGTGTGTGGAAAATTTGAATTGCATTTAGCTTCGATTTATGTTTGCACTAAAAATGTTTTAAATTATTTGAGACAAAGTTGACCTATATTTAGAATGCTTGGCGCACAGTTAGGTTTAGGAGAATAAGTAACTCCTATATGAAAGGGCCAAAGGTCCAAAGGTCCAATAAAAGGTATCTGTAATCAAAAGCTGGGTGGTAGGTTCAGAACTTGGCGGACAGACGACTGTCAGGTGTATCTCTCATACCCGATTTTGCTCTATGGAGTGCCCTTATTAAGCCAACAGCGATTAAATAGCTATACGCTTTTCTCGCGCGTATGCTTTTCTCTCTCACTCACTTATTTAGGGATGGCTCTCAAGCATCAATATTTTCCACTATGACCACACCATGTGTTGAGGGGAGGGAAACTACATACATCTGTAGATGTAACATAACATAATAACATAATAAGAACATAATAACAACCTTTCATGAACCATCCCTACAAAAATCATTGGACCATGCGGTTCATTTGTGCCATATTAGCGTACTTACAAAACACTTCTGTGTAATGCAGTAGCGGGCCAACTCGTTTATGTACACCACCCTATCGTTACCCGATCATTGCTCGTCTTTTAACAATCATAAGCCCTACACGATATTTATTGAGGTATGTTGACAAGAGGTAGGTACTCAATGGAGTAATCCCTTGGAGTAGTTTTGTGCTACTCTGATGTAATGCAGAGTTAAAGTATATGGTCCTGTCCTCTGGAATATCGCAATGTTAATTGGACCAAATTTTTATATGCATTTCGATTATTCCTTGGAGTACTATTTGACCCTTACGGCGTACTCTTTACATACGAGCATGGAGTAATCGCGATTTTTGCAGGGATACGCTACGTTGAATTGAATTTGCAGAACTGTGTATCAAATATTGGCAAACTTCAGCAAGTTGTCGAAACTTTTGTCTTTTGTCAGTGTACAGCTCATATGTGCCCCGGGGAACCGAATAATTAAAGGTAACTACAAAGCTCACAAATTGGCCAGGAATTGTATGACTTCCCCATCATTCCGGAGAAACATATGATAGATATGCCAATGATCTCGTTTAAAATACGTTTTATTAGAGCAAACGAATGCTGAGGAAAGCCCCCCCTTCTAGGCTTACGAAATAAAACCCATGCCTGTGCTCTTAGGATTAAAGAGGAATTCTTATAGGATCCATGAACACACTTTCTGATTAGGAGTGACAGTGCTGGACTACTGTTGCAGATGCGAAGAAGAAGAGGAAAATATCCAGCACGCAGCACTTAGCACACGACTACATACTCTCCGAAAACAAACTCCACGGAACCTTGCGGAGATAGCGAAAATAACATAAGAGCATTGTAAAAGTTCATTACATTAGCGAAGTGATTGTTTCCTGAATGAGCGTTGTATCAACATATGAGGACTTTGGTGTAAGTGTGGGGGAAATTACTCTCTCTAGCCATTGCAACTAAACTTAACCTAATCTACGTCAACTAAATATGGTTCTCTCAAAAATGTATTTAGCTAACTGTTTTGACAGTGTGGGTATGAAATCCAGAAATGCATAAAAACTAAACAAAGTCAGCAAGATTTCGGCGGTCTTTAGCCAATATTCATCTTACTGACAGTTGATAAAAAAACCGGTTGGACTTAGAGAGGGAAAAGTAGAAGTCACAAATGCCACATTTCACGTTATTTACTCACCCCCCTTCTTCACGAACGATACATTTCCAAAGAAATATGGGAATCGGCGCGATACCGAGTAATCAGCTTAGTTGCCTTTGGCGATTAACCCATTAAAGAAAGTGTTTCTTTTCCAACTGTAACCAATTATTCACATATTGTGGAATATTCAGGTGAAGGTATTTATCATTTATTTGGCCCTTTCCCTTTTTCAAAAAAATCTGAATTAAAAGTTGCAGATTAGTGTGCAAATTTGATGAATTTTCCGGAGTTTTGCACAAAGTTTAGAGATTTTATTATTATGTTTTCTGGTGTAGAATAAACAATATTTTTATAAAAAGTTATGGAAAACAAATTAGAATATACAGCTTTACATACATTGCGAAAAATTCCTTGTGCTAATACTTCTGTTCGGCACTGTACATATTCTCTAGCTAAACTTTTAATAGATAAGTTGACCTTAAGGAACACTGATTTCGCCTTGACTCTCGTACTCCCTTAGTCAATAAACAAGCTCTTGTATGCTAGTTGCTTGGCAGACGCGGATCCCGCACGGACACCTTCCAACCGTTATAGAGGACCAAAGTAAATCTCCCGTCCCGGAAAATGTGTTACCTGTAGAAAGTTTACAATTTCCTACCTATACTCTCAGCACGCTAAAATCTATATTTTTAGGGTTTCCATACTTAAAAATATGCTTGTGTCCCTAAGCAATTTCGTACTTTCATAGAAGCCCCTATATGACTCCATTTTCGATTTTAAAACTTGCCGCTTATACTCCTGCTCAACACTACAATAGGTTCATCATTCATAAATTTACAAGCTTAATAATAAGTTTTAGTCTTACGAGTAAAAGAATAGCGATTTCTTCTGTGATTCAGATTCAGATTTACAAATGATTAAATAGTTAGTTGGGTATGGCACTGCGACTAGTAGGTGTATTGTGCCCCTGATGAACTAATTAAGTCCTCACTATATTGAATTGAATGAATCTATAACCTAAATCTATAAGTATTAAATGTGTAATATTCTTAAACACTAACCTAACCTAGCGACTATCAATCGAAAAACTTTCTAATATCCCCACGTACATAATCAGCGTAAAAAGCATTTCTCACACTCTTCAAACTTCTGATTCTTTTAGTAGAAATCTCTAAAACTTCATTCGGTTTGGGGGTGTAGTTAAGCTCATATAGCATTAGCCAATTTTTTCTACTTCTTCCAGGGCAAAAATATTCGCTTAACTCCGAAATATAATTTCAGTTTATTCAGCGCTTAAAAGACTTTCGTCTCCACCAAAACAAATTAAGAAATTTTCTACACTGCAAATGTGTTTACTTTTTCCAAAAAAAAAAGAGGTAATTAGGAGCTCGAATACCATGTCAGTGGCTGAAGTGAGAAAAATGTGAGAAGAGATTACTGAATTATATGGAGTTAGCAATAAGCATACGACCACAAAGCAAAGCAAAAAAAAAGTACGCTGAAAAGGATTCACCGCAATATCGATGAAGATTGCAACTCATCAAAAGTAACTGCGCAGCAATTTGCTGCTTTCATTTAACCAATCCGAAAAAAAACTGTTGGAAACCATAATCATGATGCAATGTGAAAAACATCGGCGAAAATGGCGAAATAAGCTGTGAGTGGTTTCAACCATAATTTGCGACAAAACTACTACCGCAAATTTTTACTAATTACTTGCCAACTAACCGCAGCGCAGCACAGTGGTCAGTAGAAACGAAGTGGCTGGTAAGCAGAGAAAGAAGTAAGCCATTTCGAAAAAACGAGACGAGCTAATGCGCTACATCAGCCACTCGAATCGCCCACACATATGATTCCTGGAGCATTGAGGCAGATAGGAAGAGTAGCACGGCAGAAATGCTATGGCATGTGATTGCAGCAAAAAAGCTCACTGTGAAGGAAAGCGGAAAGGCGTTTGTTAATAGATAGCACAAGTGGATTTTCCTCAATCTCCTCTGCTATAATACGAAAAAGCGGAAAAGTTTATTTGTTTAACTATTTCACTACAGAGTTTTTGCTTTGGCCCCTGCGCTTTTCTATCTCTATTTCTTTTTTCAAATGAAATGAAATTTGTGGCAATTATTGCCATTAGTTGCCTTCTCACACTTATTATACATATGTGCATACAAATGTACCTAACTTGCATCCACCAACGCAGGCATTAAAAGAAAAAAAACACACAAAGTTCTAATGATATGTCTATGTACTATTATACTTACATTCATACATAGATATGTATATGTGTATGAGGGCACCTCAGTGCATTAGTATCATCTTCAATTATATGTTTGTAAGTATTTAGACACAAAAGGCACATTTAATGTACTCAAACGCGGTGGCTACACATTTGGGACTAATTAAAGTTCGTGCAAGTGTTGGGATAGAGTGAAAATAAATAACTAGATTGGACGTAAGAAAAGTGTACACTATGCGTGGCTTCTCCTCCCACATTATCCGCCTTTAATGGTTAAGCATACGTTGCTAGATATTGTCATTATTGGGCTACTTTTGCGCCAGCATTTGTGTGTCTGCGGTCGATTGAGTTCTTAATTTATTCTTTTTTTTTAGAAAATGTTTAAAAAAAATGTGAGAAGGGCTATATGTGAACTCGAATAAAAGTAGTATATTTCGGCTGATTTCCTTCACAAGGAAAGAGCATTTAACAATGTCGGACTTAGCTTGTTGAGATTTTTTGTCGGGTAAGAAAAAAAAAACAACATTTCTCTTAATTTTTTTTAATTTTGACCATAGATAATTTCCACAAGTTCAAAATATGTAGCATTGTCTAAAATAGCATTTATTTTCAAATAAACTGGTACCTTATTTATTGCAATCGCATAGAAATTTTCGTAGTCTTGAATTTATATGTGTGTACGTACGGGACTTTCAGATTTTTTCAGCAGTTGTTTTTAAGCAAAAAATATATATGTATTTATATTAAGTACCGTTAGTTTATTCATGATCCAATGATCGGAACTTAACCAAATTCGTATGGGCCACCCTTGCTTGAGGCGTCGCCTTTCACAAAAAAAAATTATCATCGAAAACGATCGACGTGGCCTTAAGTCAATTGCAAATTGTAATATTCCGCCTTGATATACGAAAATTTAAGCTTACTGGTACCTAATTGGGCATGTATATGATTTTAAATGACATCAAGCAATATCGCATTTTTAAGGAATTTTCGGTATTAAATTCTGAAAAATTAAAAACTTTTGTTCAGAAATTTTTTTTTTTCACTTTTTAGATGTGTGTGTTTATTCTAAAATGGCAAATATGTAATCAACCGTCGGTCGTCTTTATTACCTAAGCGTATTCTCCAAAGTATAAAATATTTTATGAGTTTTAAGACCCATTGCGCACTGCAGCTTAAAGCGCATAGACATGCATTGTTGACGGTCGTAAAGTTCCAAATGACATTTTGTGACTCAGCGTAATAAATATTGGCATTTTTATGAGCAACAAATGTAAGTATATGGGCAAATGTATTATTCTGCGAAGGAAGCAATTAAAAAATGTATCACGAGGTGGCAATATCACTAACACAAACGTTAACAAGATTATAGGTTGCTAGCTATAAATAACCTATTGGCAACCACGAAATAAATGATAAAGGTGAAGAAAAAAAAAGAAGTCAAAAGTGAAGATATAGACGAAAATGGAGACCATGAAAAATACATAAGAATTAGGGTAACCGAATTGAAATTTTTCGATAGGCATCGAAATAAATTCAGTCATAAAAGTTTCCGAAATTTATCGAATCATCGAAGTTTAAAGTTATCGAAATTCATGCATGCTTATTGAGTTATCGCAACGTATCGAATTATTAAAATTGATCAATGTTTATTGAGTTGTCAAAATTTATAGACACATAAACTTAGTTGTCGAAATTTACGGATAGTTATCGAGTTATAAAATTTTATGGGATTATCCAAATTTGTCAAGTTAAAGAAATGTATCAAGTTATCGAAATTTATTGAATTATAATTATTTATAGACTTAGTTATGTCAGTTCAGCTAGTTATCACTGCTTATCGAATTTTATCGTCTTAACAGAGTGTAAAGAACTATCGAAATTTTTCGATTGCTTTCAAAAAATGTAGAGCTGTCAAAATTAAAAAAATTTATAAACATATCCAAAGATATATACATGTTTGAGTTATGTACCAAATCATCGTTATGTACCAACTGCCACTCTAGTTCATTATAAATACTTCTAGATTTAAGTATGAATATAATTTCATCACCAATTCCATGTACAACTATCGAGCAACTAAGTGGCAAGCGACAAATGAAAAACACAATTGTCTAGCGGGACAAAGAAATGCTGCAAGCTGCTGTTAGCACCTGAGTACCTGATATTTTCACTCGCTTTGCAGCTAAATTTGATGCGTGCAAAAAAGTTAAATTTTTCACCCATACACATACATACCTATGTGAATATGTACGTGCAAACATTCGAAGTCTTAATTTTTTTTTTGGCGACTGTGGCCATAGCAATTCACCAAAGCGGTAATTATCTACTTTTGAACTGCGTACATTTTTCAATAGTTTTTGTTGCAACATTCATTTAAAACATTTTTCGTTTTTGCAACAACTAATTGTTGTGTTTAAATGTGTACGTGTGCAGCTCCTTGCACTGTGGTAAAATATTTTGTTTTTGGCATTTTGCACTTAAGTATTCTTCTGCTTTCAGTTTTTGTTTCACTGCTAAAACCACATTCCTTGAAAGCAACAAAAAGTGTTGCAAGTTAAGGGCCAAGCGATATGCGGCAGCCTCAAAAAAGCGCACATTGCAGTTTACACTGCGCAATATACGAATAAATGTATACTAGGATGGTCCTACAACTTTCAAAATCATGGGGCACCCCTTTATTTTGTTCTACGTACCAAATAAAAGACAAATATAATGTTTGCATTTTTAAGGACATCCCTAATGAATTTATATACTCTTTTACGTATACATATCCCGTCCGTCCAACTGTCTATAGTACCGCCTTTTGTCGCTGCCTTAGAAGGTGTTCAGTGTTGGTTGTCCGTCCGCTTGTCTGCCCGCCTTTCTGTCTGCCAGCCAGCCTCACTATTCGCCTTAAAATTAAAATTATGGCTTTTTCAAGTGAAAAATCTGCTTCAGACATTTTTTGAGTGTCTTGCAAAGGGCACAACACTGGCGAAGGTGGCAAGTTGTCCGCTCTAACGGTACATGCATATTTTACAGTAAATTAAATTTTCTTGATGCATTCTTCGAATACAAATACATTTACGTGGTAGTACGTTTTTTATGTATTCGCCTATGTAATTTTATATGTGTGAAGGCCAGCCAGCAAGCATCGAACTTTCGGCAGTAAAATTTTTGCCGGTACAAGCGAACAGGAAATGTGCGATAATTAATATTCGAAATTATTAAAATGCAGGGAAATATATGTACCGGATATTCCTAGAGATCGATACAGTTGCGTAGAAAATTCGTTTGCTTGAGTTGCTCAAAGAATTTAATTAATTATTTTGGATGTCTCCACTTTAAGCTAAGTGCACGTTTGTACTTCAGGAGATTACATACATACATTCATATGTATGTGGCATATGAAGAGGTAAAGTATGCACCAGCCATTGCCAGGGTGACCTTCTGAATTTAGTTTCTTCCAAAAGTAGAGCTCTAGGTGATAAGTGCCCATTTTACCTGATCATGGAAATAGCGCAGGATTGAAAAAGATCTATGACCAAGTAGCGTTGAACATGTCGCAGCCCATGGCTTCACAAGAATTTCGAACCCAACTTTAAGCAAAAAAAAGAATAACAAGAAAAATATTATAGGTAGTTGGTTCAAACATACGTGGGAGTCTTGGTTGTTAAATTACAGTCACTTAGGGTAAGTGATCACAATAAATCACTATACCATCGAGCACTTTGGGTGTTGGAAACTGGCTTTACTTTAACCATACCAAAACTATCATTCCACTAGAAGAACAAAAAACATCGCATTCTTCGGGCTTGGATAAGCAAAATGTTAGGCTGTAGAAGGATCTCGGCGCAATGGGGCTCTAATAAGGGGACGCGAGACATGCGGCGAGGCCCACCGCAGGCGTGCTATCACTATTTCTCCGCACATTTATGGTTAAGAAATTAGTGTCAAACATAGAAGGAGGAGCAGCCACGCCAATAGGTTTTGCAGTTGACATATCAGTTATCATAAGCGGTAAATGTCTTATGATTCCTAGCTCACTGGCAAATCACACGCAGAAAGTCCCACGGAAGTGGGACTGAGCATTAACGCAAAGCAGACTTACTTAGTATTATTCACTAGGAAATACCATATCCCAGCTTGGGATATACCTAAAGTGGGGAAGACCACTCTTCAACCAAAGCCAAACACGAAGTACCTTGGAATCGTACTGGACAGCAAACTGTCGTGGAAGTTTAATGTAGAGGAGTGGGTGAGGAAGGCCTCGACAGCACTGCGTACATTCAAGATGATATTGGGCTGCACTTGGGGACTTTCTCCTGCTTTTTCTGTACTATTTTATGGGGAATTGGTATGCTAGACAGCAACGAAAAAGAAGACATACTTAAACAAAATGGAGAGTGTTAACAGGCTCGCAATGATCAGTATGATGGGTGATTTGAGGGCAAAACTTACGGCGGCGCTTCACGCAATCTTAAACATGCCACCAGCGGACTTGATAGCCACGACCATAGCGTTTGAAACTGCCGAGAGGCCACCGCTTTTAGAAACAACTTTTGCGTTTATTTTTTTTTTTTTGATGTCAGTGGGATAATGTGCTTGATTCCAGGACCTGTGGAATGATTGTGTGCTCTGCCAACCACTACACCACAGCGACCACTGCTAGTCCTTTAAAAATAATGCCAAAAGGAGTAGATTAAAATTAACGCTCCATAATTTTTGAGGTTTCTAAGACTTTTCAAAATTTTCTGGGGACTATTTGGGATCCATCATGTCTTACAATTAGCGCTTTGTCGGGACAGTTTAAGATTTTTATGAATTTTTCAAATTCCTCGTATGTTCGTTTTCAAGATTTTTCATACTTTTCTCGGAATTTTTCGATACTTTTAGAGACCTTTTGAGAACTTTTAGGTCCAAAAATTGATATTTAATATAAATTATTGGTGCGATCTATTTTGGTATACGATATCCAGTGCAAATAAAAATATGAAGTTTTATACTTAGTACTTAGTGATATGAAAGTCCATTCAGATGGAAAAAAGCAAAAAAAAACAGAGACAGAAAGTCTGCTCTTTTGAAGCAATGGGCCTTCCTTCCGTGCTCGAAGTTGTACTATATTTTGTATGGAATGACAAGTGCTTCTATTGCATCTTCTATTAGAAGTGAAATTTTTCGCATGAAATAAATAATATTAACATTATTGCAAATTTATCTTTTGTCCACACTGGTACGATTTTTTAGATTAAATGATTTTCGTTGCTTTGGAAATAGCCCTTATTGTCCGCCTTCGAATGGCAGGGCTATTGCAGGATCTTCTATAACATCTTTAAAAAAAGCGTAGACTTATTAAATTCCGACCTGAAAACGGTTTTGTTTAGAAGTTCTCAAATAAGTCTAAATTTATTCTATCATTAGCGGCGTAGAAGGGTGGATTATTTGATCTTTGAAAATTTAAAATTAAAACTTCCCTATGCTTAAGCCTTTCCCATGCTTAATTCTTGTGATCTTTAATGGTTCGACTGCAAGCTAGCGATTTTTATTTACAAATATTTCGAAGAGTTATATCAGAGTACCAATAAATTTGAAAATTTCCATTTCATTAATTTTTCAAGTGATTTGTTCATTAAATTTAACTCGCGCAGAAATAAGTACATACACATATATGTATTTATGTGCATGCATACAAAATACACATTTTACTGTGCAAGTAGAATTGCTCAAACAAATATAGGATAGCAAACAATACAGAATAATTTTCAGAAAAAGTAATTCTCACTCAATCAGAATTGCTTTCTAAGCACTTCTTCAAGTACTATTTACTCGTTATTGCTTCCTATGCAACAGGGCAACTTTTGCAAT
>NW_023458561.1:54753188-54754043 GCF_013731165.1 Rhagoletis pomonella | reverse complement strand
TAAAAGCTGGCTATTTCTGAGAAAAAATGTTTGCAATTTTTTTTTTCATTAGTAATATTTATAGTCACAATTTTGACAAACAAAAGGAGTCACCGCAGAGAATACGACGTTTATTTTATTTGGAGATATGACGAAAAAATTAAATAAAAAAAAAAAGAAAAAAAATAAAATTGCGCTTAAAAAGTTGATTATTCCTTAGAAAAAATTTTAATTTTTTTTACACTAGTACTTCTCGTGTTTATAGCCACATCATGGCAAACCAAATTTGATCTCAACAATGAAAACTGATTTTGGACTTGTACGGTTGCCGAACTCACCGATTCAGTTATAAAATTATATTTGCTTAGGGAAAAGTAGAGATTTTCTTGAGAAGAATAAGTATGAATGTATGTCTATGTAAAGAAATGCATGCTTTTGACAGAAAGTGTTCTATTGTATAGCCATTGAATTGGGGGTTTTGTATGGCGTACCAATAGCCAAAAAGAGACACATTAACAAACCTTTATTAGATACTTAACAGCCAACTTTTTATATGTATTTATATATTATATATATACATATGTATATAGTAAATATGTCTGCAAGTGGCCTTATGCAAGAGCTCTGGCATTCTTACGAACGCTTATAATTCTATTATAACTGCCAAGTACCGGATACTATTATACTACTAAGAATACTTAGAATGTATAGAATGAAGTGAGGTGTGAAGTTGAAGACTTTCATACGCCATAACTTAAGTGCTTTATTCAATTGATATCGCTACTGAACTAACATAATTCGTAATAACATTTTGATTGTAGACATTTTGCCATCTACTTACCTCATTGCCCCTCGCTACTCATATCGGCTTATATA
>NW_023458561.1:54722880-54723188 GCF_013731165.1 Rhagoletis pomonella | reverse complement strand
CTCCCAAAATTGCTGAAACTTTGCAGATTTTTATTAATTTTCGTTCACTGTTTCATTCTTAGATTTAAATGGGGTTTGCTAAAATATAAGCCATTTTTTAATAGAAAATTAACAAAAAGATTTTAGCATGTTAAACATTGCAAATATTTACAAAAAAGAGCCGTACGCTAAATTTTGGGAGTAACAGTATATACAGACAGACGAAAATTCTATGGCGGTCTAGCAGACATCACGTCGGTTGTAAAGTTGCTTTCTGTAGGAAACTATTTAAAAATAGATGTATGAAATTCCATTGCCTTCTCTTTAGA
>NW_023458561.1:54696861-54722870 GCF_013731165.1 Rhagoletis pomonella | reverse complement strand
CATAACAAAGACAAGTTTTGAAGAATGCAGAAGTGAGGACCACAACGCTTAATAATTCTGCCCTCATTTTATTTGCATCAATCATGTCCTGCAAACAACT
Organism: Rhagoletis pomonella; assembly: GCF_013731165.1. Classification (NCBI taxonomy): domain Eukaryota; kingdom Metazoa; phylum Arthropoda; class Insecta; order Diptera; family Tephritidae; genus Rhagoletis; species Rhagoletis pomonella. The sequence continues at coordinate 54,722,770 of NW_023458561.1, read as the reverse complement.
ACATACATCAATCTGGTAGGCTACAAATTTGTATTTGCGACTTAGACCAGAGGGCGAAAAAGCAGACTATATCGAGATGGAATGCGCCAAACACCTGTAAAATCATTAAAGTCATGTGCGGTTTACTACAAAATTGTCATAGGTATCAAAAACGCGATTGAAATAGCTTGGAGCCACAGAGTTTAATAATCTTGAAAACGTGACAAAACTTGGGCCTCAAGCGCTACTGAATTTCTCAAAAAGCGTTGACATCCTAAACGATGTATACTTCGAATATACTTAACTAGACCTCTATATCCATCTGGCATCACTGGGGACCTAACCTCGCCTAACCTATTACAAAATAATATTTATTTATATTTTTAGAACAAAATTACGAAGTGCCCTTATTTTCATGCCCAGTTTCATGTTTTTATGACCCTAGCAAACTCTATGCCCACTGGAAACACCAAACTAATGCTTGTGCTACTATACACTCTAGATAAAGCGCTGATATAGAATGTCGCATTAGCTTTCCTTGTAGCAAGTTCCCAGCGCGACTTTGCCAACCCAATGTTTAGTTATTGCTCTTTGAATTTTCAAAAAAAAGTTGCATAAATCAATGCCGTTAAATTGCGGGACGTTACTAAAACGATATGCGCGTTTGTATTAATTGTAGTTACAGTGCTGTAAACACTTGAAGATATATATAAGCGCGCACATATATTTAGCTGTTGACCAACTTTTTTTATGCCTGAATACTTTGGTACCTCTATATAATATGACGGCCGATGGCAGGCTTGTTGGCAGACTTGTTGGTAAAGGCGGTTGCTAAGAACGACCGCCGTTAAACTGTGTATGTGGCATGCAAACTGCTTTGTTTAGCTAAGCATAACATACAATTAACCCTTCATCTACTTGGTATTTATACATGTAATTATGTGGCCTAACATTGTTACGCTACACATTCGGCTCACTCTGCATAGCACGCTTCAAATTTCCTTTACTTCCTTAGTAGCCCTGACAGTAGCTGGACTTTGCCGTTTTGCCAGTGTTAGCAATACAAATACCTACCTTGTATATTTCAAATTTTCTAGCGAGTTAGCATAAAAACACCCATCTGCACGAGTTTAATACGTGCAACATGACCAAAAAAATTTCTGCTTGCCATTGCAACAATTTACCTCTTCAAAGTCAACTATTGGCCAGAAGTAGGGTAATTTGATTTTGTTGTTGTTGTTGCTTTTTTTAGTTAATTTGTTTTTATTAGTGCGCTGGTTGTTGTCCTTGTGACTTTTGTTGGTGACATTCATGCTGCTAATATTCCCAACACTTTCCTATTGCCGCTCAAGCTTAGGTTTTCAGATTTCAATTTTTGCTGTTGGTATCTTTGTAGCCAATAGACGCAGTCGATTCGATTGCCCGCAACGCTACGGTCGCACTCAATAACTATTTACGTCAATGTGATTGCCTTCAAAATGTCATGTTGCAAGTTGTTTGCCAACAACCAAAGATACACAAGCAGCCTTTAGTCGTCTGGGCAGGTGTGTCCTTATCACCAAAGTGTGGTGGAGTGGGGTCTTTGTCTGAGCACGAAATTGCAACATCATCCTGCAACAACTCGACACCACCGGCAGTAGTGAGTTGACTTTGACGTTGATCAACTCATTGCAGGATAATATTTCTATTACTCAACTGTTTGCGCACAGTCAACACAGAGCAACAGACAGCCATCCGTTGAGCAGCAGCTACATATGGGGCGTTCCATACCAAAATGTGCTTGCCATGTTTCAAATTTTTAGGATTGACGGATAAACATAAATAATAAATAAATACGAAATTTGAGCTTGATTAATATATTTTTAAAAACTTTACAGCACAAAAACAAAAACAAATCGATTTAATAGTTTTTCAAATATCTAGAGAACGGGTTGAAGAAAAAATTTGAAAAATATCACATATACACAAATCAAAATTCTCTATGAAAATAAATATTTTTTAAATTCTTTTTCTGGAAAAATGTTTCACATACAAATTTTTTGATAAAAAAAAACCCACCAAACAATTTGTGTTGCCGGCAATAAGAAAACGTGTCGCCCTCGGAAACAAATTTATTGCCGGTAATATTGCCATCGAATCGATTTCCTATTACCGGTCGCTCTAAAACGTCCGCCGAAGGCAACTCGCCTGGGTGAGTCGTTTTCTTATTACCTGAATGAGTCCTTTTCTTATCGCTTCAGGCGATATTTGGAATAATTTTATTCTTCTTAATACTTCATTTATTTTTTTGTATACCAAATTGCAACTTACAATCGGAATTAATTCATTTTCTCGCTGTGAGACTTCCTATTTTTTTTTCAATCTTGTCCTTGGGCATAATTTAGATGCTTTTGGCCAATGCTATTGACGCCATATTCATAAGTTTCCGAATTTTTGAGAACTTTTTTATTCAAAATTGACATGAACGAAGTGGTGTTGCCGATTTGTTGCCATTGACGATTGTTGCCTATTTCTCATGTTTTGCATGGTGGGAATAGTTTTTGAAAATAGTAGAAGTGTAATATTACGGGGTGCACTCTACAATAATTTGATTTATGCATTTTTTTTTTTACACCGAAGTTGAGCAAAATAAGTACACTACAAATTAAAATTTTTTTTTTGAGTATGCACTTTTCTAGCCCATTAAGTTTTAGTATAATAAAGTGCAAGCTTTAAGCCATTTCGAAACTGGCAATTTTTTTTCTTTAATTTTCTTTGAAAACGATTTTGCGCACTTTCTTCCATAAGCAAAAAGCCGCCAGCATAAAAAATATTAAAAATCAGCGCAATCTTTCAGTAGACTAAAACTTGCACTCTTTGCACTAAAATTTTATGGGCTACCAAACTGCATACTCAAAAAATCTAAAAAAAAATTTAAAAATTTGTATATTTGTAATGTACTCATTTTACTCAACTTCGGTGTAAAAAATATTCATAACTCAAATTATTGTACGAGTGCTCCCCGTAATACTATACTTAAATATTGCGCAATACTCAGAGCGACCATTATGATTTTTTTTCACTTTTTTTTTGAAATAGCATATTTTCAAAAACTAAAAAAAAAATATAAACAAATTTTTATGTGAAGTATTTTTCAAGAAAAAAATTTTCTATGTGAAATATTTTTCAAGAAAAAAAATTTTAAAAATATCTATTTTCATAGAGCATTTTGATGTGTGTATGTATGTGTGATTTTTGTCAAATTTTTTCCTCGCCCCATTCTCGAGATATTTGGAAAACTATTAAATCGATTTTTTTTTTTGTTTTTGTGCTGTAAAGTTTTTAAAAATGTATTTATCAAGCTCAAATTTTATATTTATTTATTATTTATGTTTGGTATGGAAAGCCCCATATACATATGTATGCTTAGTATGCCGCGCTCGTTTGCACTGTGCAACTCCATATATCTATAGATATACCCACACTTATGAAGGTATGATAAGCAGTTGTATTTGTGTGTGCTGTATACATTGACTCCTGTTAGCTCAATGAATTGTGCGAATGTTATGCACGGCCAACCCGGTCGTTAAGTGGCATATTAATAATTTGTTGAATATGCATTAAATTGGTTACTCGCAGTGGCGGCAATGCGGGCGTAAGTACTACCCACTTACCATACACTGTATGCATATACATATACTAAGTATACATGTATGTACTGCTGTTGCATGTCATTGACGTTGATTATGGAGACATACGCAGCCCGCCCAATGTTAACAGGAACGTGATTTTCATTTTTAATGAGTTTTACATCGATACTCGGCGAGTGAAATTTTTATTTTCTGAAGCAATTTTTGCACGCAAAAAAAGTAATAAAAAAAAGAAATTAATAGGAGGTACACATTGCCTACCATCGGCACCTACAACACAGACGTTGTATACGATGGAGACGCTGTAGGCGCAGTTTTAATTAATTTGGGAGCTCATAAAAGGCTTCGTTGAGCTTCAAACTCATACTCAAACAATGATTTTAAGGTCTGCGGCGTATAAACAGAATTCAAGGAAATAACTTTTCCCCCAAGCAGACTGTTAAAAAACAATTCACGAAATATGCGATAGCTACACCGTTGCCATGCAATTAATAATGCTGCCAATTTAATTTGTTTAAATTTCGTAAATTGAGTTTGCTTAAAATTTTCGAAAAGGGCATTAATTTTATAATGGAAAGTTCTCGGTTGCTTGAAAATCTTGGCGAAGCATTGCGGCGATAAAGTTTCAAAAATTTTGCTTTAAATTTAAAATTTACTTTGATTAAAAATTCTCGAAAAAATCTGAAATAATTGCTTCCAAAGATTTATTTTGAAAGATGCATTTGCTCTGCAAATTTAATTTTTAGCGGTAATTTCGCTGCTTCCATCAGCTCTTAGATGATTTTAATTTCTGTTGGAAAGCTTGATGGAATTTGCTACACACAGTGACGAACAAAAGTATTGGTATAGAGAATTTTTAGCAATGTATGAAAATTTTTTCATTTCAATTTCTTTTCGATAATTTTGTTTAAAAATATAATTCCACAAAAAAAATTAATATTATATATCTAAACTTTGTGCAAAACCTAATAAAATTCAATAAAATTGCATACTAATTTTCTATTCAGATTTTGAAGAAAAATTGTAAGTACGCAGATGTGACGCAAATTGCAAGTATGAATTTGCTAAAAAATTGCGTTGATTTTTGGCAATTTTTTTTTTGTATGGAAGAAAATGAAGCATTGTCCGCAAAAAAAAATCCTAAAACTCCCTTCTTCCTAAAAATTGTATCTCATTTCCAAGCATGCTACTCGCATTCATTTTACTGCTTTCATAGAAATATATTTTTATTTAAAGTGTAGGTATATTTAAGATAGCTACTAGCTCAGAAAGATTTGAAAAAAAACTCATTTATTGCTGAATTAAAATCGGCTTCGAAGCTGCAACTATTTATATAAAACTTTATGTTACCAACAAATATTTTTCCAAAAAACTTTATTTTATTTCTTTTTGCCATCTACTACGTAATCCCCAGGCGCTCATGTCAAAGCTGTTGCTCAAAGCTTTGTATGCAACTGAAATAAAAAAAAAATGTTTGCAATCGACACGTTTCGTACAAAACTAATCTGCGTGCCACCACAGCACTTTGTTGATCAATGAAACAAAATAAAATTCCCACAAATAAAATAATATGTATTTTTTTAGAAATGAAATACAAAAAAAAAAAACAAAATGCCTCCATATCAGCTTAGTGAAACCAAAAGGATTCAAATCCCTTCAAACCACGCAGTCAAAAACACAGACACGTTTCAACAATAAACCAACCCACATTTGGACACCAGCCACTACATACATACATAGAAGATTGTAGCAGTTAAGGGCGAATCTATTTATGTAAATGTTTTAGTCTCTGGACGTGCCACACAAAAAAAAAATATTTACTATCTGCAATGCTTAACCGTTTGCAGTGTTCCCTGGCATTCGCTAACGCATTGTTCGTGCTGCTTCCATAGTTCAGTCGGCACATTTTTGATTTGTTTTTTCTGAACCTCCGTACAGTTTTTTAGTTCAACTCTTTTCCAGCAATCAAACTATTTAGTTTTTTACATTTATACGTATCTCAACAATGGCTTTCATTCATTTTGTATTTTTTTTTTTCGTTCTCTTTGCAGCTCAATATCAATCACCGCGTATAATCGAGCATCCAACAGATTTGGTTGTGAAAAAGAATGAACCTGCCACACTGAATTGCAAAGTCGAAGGTAAACCGGAGCCGACAATTGAATGGTTTAAGGTAAGTCCATGCGCTGCTCAAAAAAAAAAAACAAAAATAAAAATGTTCAAATATAGTTACGAGGATAACAACGCCCATATGTGCATACACAAAGATATTTACACAATCAATATATCTGCACATCACTCACACAGCAGCACTAAAATGGAGATAGTTTGTACGGGGATTTTTGTGTGAAAGTGTGGTGCCGTGTGTTATTTATATTCAATAGGCGCAAGAAGGACTTTAGCTGAGAGCACTTCACGTGTGCCGAGGCGTAGATATACATATGTATGTATGTATGTTTGCGCAATAGCTTGACATAGGATTACTGCTCGTCAGTGTATTAAACTCCGTACTTTCCATGCACATTTACATAGCCTTCGTACCTTATAGTTATAGCCCTTGCTCGTGTGGCAGCAATTTTATTTAACTTTTCTCTCGATCCACTATTGTTTTCTCATTGCTCGTTTTTTTTTTGTTTTTGATTTGCATTGAATAAAACAATCGAAAATGTAAATCCCGGCAATACGATAGCAATAAAATCACTTACAATTTGAAATGTAATAAATTTGAAAAGGTAAATGCTGCAACTTGAGGATATGCTGAAATATTGTGTCTACGTAGTATTGTAGTGGTAATGGCTAGACGTTATTTGGAGTGCGCTGAATGAGTTTTCAGTTGCGGACTAGGATGTACATACGTAAAAAAATGGAATTGAAAAAATTTAATTAACTATTATTTGGGTAACTAAATTCTTGCGTTGATGCGCAATACATCGTTCATGGCATAAGTACACCCGGAGTTTGGCATCGCATTCTGAGGGATGACCGCTGCACAGTGGTTCAAAAATGGCATTTAGTGTTCACAATTCACGGGAGATTAACATTAGGCATGTTTTATTCAACCATCACAAGCAAATACAGTATATTTTGCTTTGCTGCCTCTATGCTTAAGTGCACATTTAAGATACCTACCCTAAAATGCGCATCAGAGGCATTATTTTTAACATTTATAAGGAAACTGCTCCGGCTTTTGTGGTGAAATGAAAACTAGTGAAATTTGCAGACCCGCGAGAAAAGGATCGACACTCAAGACTCATTTGCGGACTTGCCTATACGCCTTATGTCTGAATTTGGCATCCCCACCAAACTGATACGGCTGTGTAAAATGATGTTGAGCAATACCACCAGCTCCGCCAGAATTGGGAAAGACCTCTACGAGCCGTTCGCCAACAAACGGGGTTTCAGACGGGACGACTTCCTTTCATGTGACTTCTTTAATCTGATGTTGGAGAAGATAATAAGAGCTGCAGAACTGAACCGCTCAGGAACAATTTACTACAAGAGCGTGCAATTGCTGGCTTATGCCGATGACATCGACGTTATCGATAACAAAAGCCGCGAAGTCTGTTCTGTCTTTTCCAAGTTAGATTAGGAAACAAAGCGATTGGGTCTGGTGGTAAACGAGGACAAGACGAAGTATCTCCTGTCATCAAACAAACAGTCAGCACATTTGCGCCTAGGCACCCTCGTCACTGTTGACAGTTATAATTTCGAGAAAGTAGAGAATTTCGTTTACTTGGGAACCAGCATTAACACCGATTATAATGACAGCATAGAAATCCAACGCAGAACCACTCTTGCCAACAAGTGCTACTTTGGACTGAATAGGCAATTCAGGAGTAAAGTCCTATCTCGACGTGCGAAAACCACGCTCCATAAGTCACTCATCATACCCGTGTTGGTGTATGGACAACGACAACATCCGATGAGGCGACTCTTGGAGTGTTCGAGAGAAAGATTTTGCGGAAGATTTACGGGCCTTTATGCGTTGGCGATGGCGCGTACTGCAGACGATGTAATGATGTCCCGTTGAGCTTTACAACGGCATGGACATAGTGCAACGAGGACAGCGAGTCCGCTGGCTTGGCCATGTCGTTCGAATGGACACCGACGCTCCAGCTCTGAAATTATTTAACTCGGCACCCGCTGGTGGTAGCATAAGAAGAGGGACGCCAACACTGCGATGGAAAGGCCAGGTGGAGAATACCTTGGCGCAGAAGAGCGACCACTGGCGTGCTTTGTTGAACTCGGCTAAAATCGCTTTGGCGGTTACAGCGGCAAATAAGAAGAAGAAGAGAATAAAATTTGAAAGGGATCAGTTCAGCCCGATTTTCGGAATTTTGTTTGTTTATATTAAATTTGATTTTGTAGAAAATCGATTCTTTTATTCCAGTTAATAAACATTAAACTTGTTTAAAACAATCGTAGTTTCCTCAAAATGAAAAAAAATTCAAACAAATTTGAAATTTTAGGTATAAAAAATGTTAACCAACATACATTTTTTTTGTTTGTTTATAGATCATTAAATTTAAAGAGTTCGCGTTAATGTTTAATAATATAGAAAACGCTATTATTTCCCATTTAACATGCAGATCTGCTCGAAATGTAAGCAAAAAAATTATTAGAAATTAACGCAACCTCTTACCCACTTGAAACTTGTATTTTTTTGCACTAAAATTTGGTGTCCCATGAAACTGCTTACCCGACATTTTTGTAAAAATTAAAAAAACAATTAATTTTGGTGCAAATTTTTGTTATAAAGTTTCGATTTTTTTTTTTTAATTTTGGGGAAACCTACAATTGTTTTAAAATAGTTTTTGTTATGTAACATTAACTAAATGGAAGAGGAAATCGATTTTCTTCACTGCACTTCGAACTAAAAAATTGGATACAAATAAAAAATTATAATAATAACTGGTCAGTTGCAAATTTTATTAGCTTTCATTGAAAAAGATAATAATAATAATCAAAAAAATAATGGAAAGACCAAATGGAGAGGACTTTGCTGTACTTGGCATTTCCGCACCCAGAAAAAGGTTTAGTTATAATTACCAAGATTTCGTTATAGTAACCAAATGAAATAAACATCTACACCTTTTCAAGTTTATAATGGCTCATAATAGCATATTCTGCATTTGGATATACATTTCCATCCAAACAAATCTCTCTCCACAAAACATCTGAAGGCGTCTGATCATCCACAGTGTCATGGTTACTGAGATCATCCCACTTGGCACCAGTGGACTTTTTTATGGGGCAACTCGGATGGCCGTATTTATACGAACAAACCTCAAACTTTAGAGGACTTTCATTACTAACGTAAGATTTATGATTAGACAAGGATTGGAGACATACATATTTAAGTAAGAATTATTATTTTAATTCAAATTAATGGCGGTGTATTTGCCCTCGAAATCTGTGTTTGGACGTTGGAAATGAAAACGATTTTAATATGTCCATCAACGTCAAAGATTTATACGAAAATATTTTTACAACATTTTAAATACACATATTAGGTAAAATCGTGAATGATCGGTTAGTTCTTTTTATTATAGCTTTTACTTTACAATGAGGCCTTGAAAGCCAGAGTAGCCTTCCTGAATTAAAAAAAAAATCCTTTACCCCGACAGGTATGTAGCATAACGTAGGTGGATTGAACTCTTCAGTAAAACACCTTATTTGTTGTTTGTAGATCCTTCTCTCTCATATTACAAAAAAAAAAAAATTTTTAAATTTAAATAGACTACTCTGACTCTCATATGTATGTATAAATGGTTAATGAATAAAAAGTTGAGTGAACGTTTTATTAAAAATAGTACCATTGAAATTTTAACTACACAATTTTTAAGTTTATTGCTTTTAATTATCGTTTATGTTTAAATTGTTGAAATTTAAATTATGTGTTGCACCATTATGCAAATAATTTTCATTATTCGTAAAATTTATACAACACCTTACAACAAGTAATTACCGCACTTACCTAGATATCTACTTATGTACATATGTACACCAAATGTCTGCCTTTCACTGCAATACTTTTTGTAAAATGACACCAAAACCACAAAACAGTGAAAAAAACCTAAAAGCACCATCAACCGCATTTGTCGCAGCCGCACAGAAAAGTACCTACATACAACATGTAAATCATGAAAACGAAAGTGGCATGCAACACATGTCTGACAGTGCTACCACCTACAGTGTAAGTCTTTAATTCAATTGCACTATGTCTGCTCGAAAAAAAACAAGAAAAATAAATAAAAACTCACAATGCCACATTTCCACAGAGACAAGGAGAGTTAAACCGCAAAAGTTTGTTATGCAAAAACAAAAATTGTGGTTTGTCTCTTGCAGCTTGATAACTTCGTGCGACTGCAAATCAACTGGGTATAGGTTGACAAAGGGCAAGAATATTTTTCTTTTGTAGATGAGTGTGGTAAAGTGTTTGCCACAAGCGGTTAAGAAAAAAAAAACAATAACAAATTGAATAGTAAGGTAAATTTTAGCCTGAATACTAAAATTTTTTTATAGTAAAATTAAGGGCAGTCGCTCAAAAGCACTAGTTGCAAGCATACCAGCTCCATACCCGTTAAAGCGCTTCATTCAGCAAATGAGTACCTACAAAATTTAGTACAGAATTAGGCATGACTCGAATTTGTATATCGGAAGTGACGATCAAAGTCATAATTAAAAATAAAATTCTGCAATGAATATGAAGACCTTTATGTAACTGAACTATTAGATATGGAAACTAGGCTGAAACTAGTTCAAAAGAGAAGAGTACTTAGACAATTGATCAGCACTGTTTAAAACCACTTCTGTATTGCGCCGATGTGAGTAGTTTGCTTATCCTTCGTGCCTCTCCAAACAAAAAAGAAAAGTGGTAAAGTGCTGTGTCTTCTTGCAATTGCTCTAAAAGCCTAACTCGTTTGCCTTGCCAGCACATAAATATTTTTACACAAACATTTTTTGTTGTTGTGTTTTTGCCTTACACTTACCAATATTTTTCTTACATTTAAATAAACGTTTTTCACATCTCCACATTTTTCTTATTTCTTTCCGCCTTTAGGATGGCGAACCTGTAAACACAAACGAAAAGAAATCACATCGCGTTTTATTCAAGGATGGCGCGCTCTTCTTCTATCGCACTATGATGAGCAAAAAGGAACAAGACAGCGGCGTCTATTGGTGTGTGGCCAAGAATCATGTGGGCAAGGCTGTGAGTCGTAAGGCCACTTTACAAATTGCTGGTAAGTATAGAAAGAGATGCAAATAAATTTTAAATTCCTTATTTTTGTTTTCGCACTCTAAGTGCTTAAAAAACAAACAAAAAAAAGCAAAAGGCAAAAATATGTGTGTGGCGCTTGCATACATTAGCAGCTGGCGTCTGCTGCTTTTCTAGTGGAACTTAGGTACTTACCTTTGCTTATTCGTCTTCCTTTTTAGTTGTAAGCAATATGTAAGTGTGTAAATTGAATTTGGTATTTAACGCATTTGCCACTTCGTTTTGGCGCTAATTTGTGGCGCTTTACTTTACTTGTGGTTCTAAATATGAGGGTAGTAATCGCATTACTATTCCGAATTTATAGTCAGATATCTGCATAGATACAACAAAATTAATACGGCAATGCCTTCATGTCTTAGTAGCATCAAATTGCTTTAGCTAAATTTTTGTAAAATAGAAAATAAGTGGCAACCTTGCACTAATATTCTAAGGGATAACACTAACTATATAGGCAAATAATTGTTTATGAGCTTTCTTTTAGTACCCATAATTAGTAATATTGTATCTTAATTTTCGACACAAAAAAATGGAAAAGAGGTGGCAACTCTATTTAACAATATTTTTGAATTTGAGCTTTTATATAATTTCCATTTTATACCCATATAATGATGCTTTATTTTATTTGTAACTAATTGAAAATAGGTGGCAACCCTATACGAATATTTTCGGAGATAACACCAATACAGATAGCCTCAAAATGCAAAACGTTATCTGAATACAAAATTTAATCAAAATCATTCAAGCTTGTTTTCACTGTGACAACAAAATTTCTCGACATATTTTGACACAACTTTATCTCCTCTATCCAAATCTTTACCAATTATATTATTGGCCAAAAATGGACACGTTCACGACTGAAGAACTATTCTGACCTAAGTCAATCGATAGACCGATTTTTAGTCTCAACTGACAATGTGTTTTCACCTATTTGATCGAATCATCGAATTTGACATAGTGGAAACCAGCCTTTAGAGCTGTTTCCGAGAAGCCAACCAAAACCACAGAATTCTTAACCTTTTTACATAGCAAAAATTTGGAAAAAATGGGCGTCTGCATTGACCTTCATTAAAAAACCAGGACAACCAGGCAAGGACCGGGACACCAGAACAATTTCGTAAAACCACGACAAATTCTAGAAAACCAGGACGTCTGGCAGCCCTACTCTATGTGGAAACTCAATTGAAAGCGAATGCATTTGTAGTAATATTATCAAATTAGATTCATCTTTCTATATACCAAATCGGTCACATTCACTTCTTGGGTTTCAAATAGGGATTTTAAATTTATTTTAATTAAAAAAAATACATACTTACTATGTTCTTACTTTTCTCAAAATTAGCTGCCTACGGATTTGAATCGACCTGGTTCTCTTATTCATTTGATAGGCATTTCTAATTTTAATACAATGTAGAGTAAGTCCCTATGTTTATCGGTCTAAAATATTTATATTTACCTTTGGAGTTGAGAAATCAATGAAATACTAACAAAATAGATTTAAGAGATTTTCAAAGGCTTTGCAATTGAGACTGTTGACTTTTCATCCCATAGCACTTCATACAACTTTGCGAGTACGAAATAAAACATTTTAATTACAATCTTACGAATACTATACCCCATCGTGTATGCTGCCATCGCTGCTTACTGGAAGTTGCACTTACAAGAAGCAACAACAGCAATTAAAACATCAACATCCCACCTGGGGGGTTGGCACATTTCATAGAGAAAATTTTGATATGCGGACGTTGAAAGATGATTTTTGTGTTTTAAATGATGAAAGTGAATCGTAGCGGAAAAGTTGTAAAAATACAAAGCCAGGGATGAAAGAAAAACAACAAAAAGCAGACACAAATAACAAACAAAGATTTCTAAAAACAACTCGAAAGATAGAAGTGAACAACAGTAAACATAAAAACAAATGACAACAAAAAGCAAAAACTCATCAAAATGCAGTGGAGCACAATTCGAGGCAATGAAAAAAACTAAGAAATAAAAGCATAAAATGAAAAGAAGAAAAAAAACATTCGTCTATGTCCATTGGATTTGTTGAAGTTTAACGCGAGGATTTCGTCGACCGCAAGCAAAGCGTAAAAGCTTTGAAAGTTTACTTTGCAACAGCAGCAACAAAATTTAATTGCGCCGCCATACGTACGGCGGTGTACACGTACATGCATACATTTATTTACTCGCTGCTACAAGTGCATTCAGACAGTCAGTCAGTTAGACCGTAAGTCAATCACTCACTCCGCGCAAAGTACGCTGTAATCGTAAAAGCGCCCACTACATTCCCGGTGGCCCAAGCGCCAGCCTGTGTTGATACAATACAGCCTCGTAGTGTATTTACTGCCTCTTCTCCGTTTTCTCCTATTTTATTAGTCAGTCAGTTCATAAGTGAGTCAGCGATGGCCCAGACAGTAGACAGGTTGTTGAATTTGCTTAGCATTTTGATGAATTATTCACAACAGTGTGTCGTAAAGGTGTGCCAAAATGAAAATAATCAAAGGAAAATCACGAGAACTTTAAAGCGTGTCTGCGCAACTGATTAATTTTAGGTTTAGAAAGATGGAAGCAACTTTACCTAGAATATAAATTTCCCACAGATTAAATTGTTACGGTTTCGCTTACCCATTTAAATATTCTTCTTCATAATCATTTTAATTATAATGTTTAAGTCTACACTCATATGTACTCATATCATACTCATATTCGTAATCACTTTCGTATTCATTTTCACTTTCATATCCAGATTCATATTCATATATATAATCATATTCGTACTCATATTGAAGCGCATACTCAATTGCATACTCACACTCATACCTATACTCATATCCATATTACTACTTATATACGTACTCATACTCACACTCATATCCGTATTCATATTCATACTCATATTCGGATTCGCATACATATTATTAGTATATATCTCACAGTACTTAATCTAGCATGTATTTAAGTTCACATACTATTGCACCTACAGTATCGGTCATATCTATAGCACGCCATTTCAAAGTGATATTGTGTGCCACTTATGTTCATTTATTTATTTTTAAGAATTTTCAATTAAAATATAGCTCTTTCTCTAACAAAATCCATATAAACCCAAGTTTAACAATTTGTAGAATACTCCAAAAAAGTGAAACAAATTTTCATATAAATTTCAAACTTTTTTCTCGGAAGTGTTAGAATTTTTCTGAATACACAGTTTTATAGCACAATCAATTTTAGTCGGATAATAAGCAAGTTTCAAGTGGCTAAAGGTAACCGTTGATTTTTTAGAATTTTTTTCGCCAAAGGTATTGCGGTTTTCTTCCATATACAAATAAATTGAATTTATTCATTACATGGAAGCCAATGCGACAAAAAAAATTCTAAAAAATTAACGGTAATTCGTAGCCACTTGAAATTTGCACATTATCAGACTAAAATTGCAGGGGCTAAAAAACTGTGTACTCAAAAAAACTCTAACACTTTCGAGAAAAAAGTTCGAAATTTAGGTGAAATTTTGTTGCACTTTTTTTAAGTTTTCTACAAATTGTTAAACTTGGGTATATATGGGGTTTGTCTGAGAATGAACTAAATTTCAATTGAAAATTCTTAAAAATAAATAAATAAACACAATATCACTTTGAAATGGCGTGCTATAGATATGCCCGATACTGTACATGTATCTATATACATACATATATATGTATTTAAGTTATGTACAAACATAATCACGAGAACTTCCGCAACTGACTAAATTTAAGTTAAGAGAGATGGAAGCAACTTTTTTGGGAATATAAATTTCCCACAGATTTAGTTCTTACGGTTTTGCTTACCCGTTTAAATACTCTTATTACTACTCATTTAAATTATAATGTTTAAATTCACACTCATATGTACTCATATTCGTAATCACATTCGTATTCATTTTCACTTTCATATCCAGATTCAAATTTATATTTATAATCATATTCGTAATCATATTCATATCAATACTCGAATTCGTACTCATATTCAAGCGCATACTCAAATACATACTCATACTCATATCCATATTTATACTCATATCCATACTCATGCTGATACTCTCACTCATACTCGTATTCACATACTATTGCACCTACATACATATACATACATATGTACGTTGCTTACAAACATATGCGTGCACTTTTTGGCACCTTGTCATTAGCTTCAAAAATAATTCTTCCTCCTCGGCTAAATTTAAAAATGAGCTGGCTAATTTTTTCCAAATGTAACTTTTCAAAAGCGAAATTCAGCCCCTGGGATATGTTGAAAGCAACAGTTTTGGTGTGACAAAAATACTTCAACAAGTCAACAAAAATACTTCAACAAGTTAAAAAAAAAATAGGAGGCAAGCATCTACGCACTGACATGTTGCAAGTCGTTGATCTGCGCTTACGTCACCACCAGCAGTCAGCAAACAGCGAGCACATCCAAGGACTGGATGACTTGCTCTGCCGCATTGAGGCGAAAACAAAAAAAGAAAGAAAATCTTAATTGTACGCCGCATTAAAATTTGTCGCTAATGCCACATCACTTACATTTCACGCGGTCTCATCTGACGCTCTCCATGGCAATCTCAGCTAAAGAACAGTGCTGGGCGCGTTTAAAAAAAAAATTTGATATTTTTTGTTTTTATTTTTTACTGTTGAGATTTGTGGCGTTAGTACATGCGACAATTGATGTTTCTTAAGTACTTCCACGATAGATTTATGGTGCGCTTTTCCTCCAATATACCCCTCAAATAAAAACACATGTCTATTCATATATTTATGGCTGTTAGTTCTTATGGAAGACTGGCGAGATGTATCGCTTTGCTTTCATATTTTTGCGTCTGCTCCATCCAATACCGTCTGTCCGCCCCTCTGTCTATTTGCTTGTCTATTTGTCGTACAAGTAAAAGTGTCAACAAATGTTTAACTTTATATTCTTGCCGGCTCATAAGTGCTTTTGAGTAAATAAAATTTGATTTTTTCCATTATACAAAAAGAGAAAAGTACTTACATATGTATGACAAAAAAAAAATAATAAAGAGAAAATCATACAAAAGTGTCGTCTAAAGAATGAACTAATTCTGCATCAAATTGGCATGGAATTTCAGTGCGTGCGTTTGTGCGCTTGGCTGTTTGAAGTGTTGTTATGTCATCAAATGTGTGTCAATAAGTTGAAGTGTTGAACGAATGAGTTAAGTACTCATTTGTGGACTATTTATTGCTAAGCGCTATGAATGTATTTTCATACAAAAAATTTTATTTAAATGCATATATTTGTACATAAGCATGTATATACACGCAGTAAAATTCTTCTCATTTTGAAGTATGTACGACTGTTTGTCGGTAAATAAATATGTTTACAATCGCTTTGCGATAGAATGCCTGACTTCGTTTAGAATGTGGGAATATTTTTAAGTGCAAATAAAAATTACATGCAGCAATGTGCGTAGTACGAGAAAGGCTTGATATTTTGTCGGTAGAAAATTCACTCCATTCGCTCGTAGCCAAGCAAATCTTACCACCACTATTTTTAATAAATTAGATAGAATTTCGTAAATTAGTAAAAAAATATATTTTTTAATATAGATCAATAGTTCATACTGTAGTAAAAATTGTATAAAGAAAGGTTTCAAACTTTATGAGGTATTGCACTGCATATCTATCTGAAATTTTCTTAAAAATTTTGATTGAATGGCTTGAAATTTTTATATTTTTTTTTTGCTGCTAGTGGCTCAACCTCACTTAATATCTAGTAACTGATTCTAAGTTCGGCCGTTCGAGCCGTTTTTCGACACGTGGGAATTTATTGCACTAGCGTATGCACAAAAACGTCCATTAGGCTACTTCTTTTGCTGTTTATGGATCGAAAAATTAGAAGCGAAATCAATCATGTTGTATCTCTCGCTTCCAGACATTAGGGATATTTGATTATTATTTTTTGTCGCTAAGATATTCGCGCGGGTCTATGCTCATCTACCAAATTCTGTCTCTAATTTTGCCCCGTGACACTCATTTCTGCTCTCTGAACAGTTTTAAGATAAACTAAGAAGCAGTGTTGCCTAGTTTTGAATTTGAAAAACCACTAAAACCCAAGAAAAATCGCGTTTTTTCTCGGAAAAAAACACCAAATTTCTATTGGAATATTTAATGGGCTTGAGAAATCGTATTGTAGGGATGCCGATTCAGATTAATAAGAATCAACGTTTCTTGCGCGACAGCTCTAAACGCTTTATCTCAAACAACTTTTCAAGAGCGTCCTATTTCTGAATTCGTCAGCTGCCGATTCAAAAACGCCCTACATCATCACATTTTCAATATATTTTGAAGTGAGATAGGGTGTTTTTTAACTGCATTCTGAGGTAGGGCGTTCTTCAACCAAATTCTGAAATAGGGCGTTCTTGAAGTGTTTTTTGAGATAGGGCATTTTGGAACTGGCTGCCGAAATAGGTCGATATTCCACTGAGCAGTCGATATGGGGTGGTAGCTTGGCACTAAAATACGACCAGGCCATATGAAATAGTTGATCAGAAAGCTTCGACGTCTGACTTGTGTTTGTATTACGAAAGCAGTGCGCTCTTGCTCGCAGAGGAAGAAAAATGAAAAATAAGGCTCCCATATCCCTTTTGCGCTAATTCTTACACATAAAATACTACGGGAAATAGTATTTGAGAATCGGTTCAGCATAGCATTGTGCAGCAAAGTACCGAGGAGTACCTACATTATGGAAAGGTGTGTTTAGATTAGTACCCTTGTACATGGATGACTCCAAATCCAATGAGGGAATAAAATAAGACCTGTGTTGCGAAACAGAGCCAGTGTATCCAATAAATCCAATGGGTAGGCGCTGGAATATATTTCAGTCAGAAGTCTGTGTATTAAGCAGGGACTATCAAAATGAGATAGTTGTCATCCTCAGTGGTAACGAGATGGTTATCAAAACTTTTTCATATTTTGAAGTTACATCACTCGATTGGAAATTACGATAGCACTCATCTCTTATAGATGCCATGGTACCTTAACAATATTTCTAATCAAAAGCGATGATATTTCCAGCATACAGAGGAACAAAATCACACAACGGACCCGTAGCAGTGCGCACCCTATATTAAAAGCAAATTATCTGGCAACAACAACTAAATTAAGTACTAGTATGTTCCTATATGGAATAACGAAGCAAAACAATTCTAGCTGGAAGTGAATGAGAACCAAAGAAAGTGCCTACAGCCATTAAGTAAAGCGTCAGCGCATTGACAATTACATTATTTTGTACGCGGGAACAAGCATTCACATCGGTAAGAATGTCGTCCTTGAAATTGGCTGCAAAAATTTATATTGAGCAGGTTCAGCCTCAATGAACAATGAAATAACTTTAAAGGTGTCTCGCGACGCACAGTGTTGAGGCAGTTTATTCAGATTTAGTAGAAGTATAGACCCGTGGGCCTTTATGAACTTTACAACACAAAATATTATAAATACATACAGCCGCTCCTCTGGCTGGGGTACATCATAGGAACAGATGGCCATACTCTAGCTCCGGAAGAGAGGTTTAAACGAAACTCATTTAGCAAACAGGCACAATTTTGTACAGAACTTTCTTACTGAGTTTAAAAGTTATTTCAAATATTTTTCCCATTTTTTAATAGAGACTCAACTCGAACAGCATTTCATTAAATTAACGTTCTTATTTCATGTAAGCTGATGTGAACGAGATTTAATGGCAAAGAAATGTATTTTCTTCCAATTGATGGCAATCGTTGACGGGTGAAAACTCCGGGTTAATTTTTAGGCGCTTCACATCACTTATCATCAGCCACGATTTTCCCAAATCGAATCATTCCCATTTAGGCATCGATATTGTGAGAAAAAGTTTGCGAAAGAACCAACCAAATTGAAGTAGAGGAAACAATAAATTAAACCAAATTGTTTTTATTTATTCCGAGAATCACTGATAACAATTGCGCATAATAAATTCCATGCCTTGCTAAATAAGAAAGAAACCAATTCTTGTGAGCATAAAAAGCAACAGCATAGCAGCAGGAGGCGTTGGACGAAAGCAGAAGTGCTGTAAAAAGCGACCGCCCGTGGCGTTATCAATCAACACCAATTCAATGCAACTTTTTGCTGCGCCAGCAAAAACCGACAAGCAAAGACAGAGAAGAATAAAGTAAACGGGTTGAAGATTGAAGGATGAAAAAACCGCTGCAAAAGAAAGAGAAACTCAAAGATAACTCACTCAACGTATGCTTCTCTAAATATGCGTGCTTGCGACACATTGCTACACCCGCATGCAACATGATCGACACAAGGCTTATCAAGCATGAGATATAATTTGCGGCAAGAAAGCGAAGAAGAAAAGGAATGACGCGAAAAAATTCAACAAAATGTGTGGCAGTGAAGCGCGAAATGAGCGCCATTCAAAATATTCAGCTGGTACTTGCAGCATTTGGCATGTGGCATGTGAGAGTTTGTCAATCAGCGCACAAAAGTAGACATAAAGTATGTATTGCGCAAGCAATTTGTTCAACAAAAGGGTAATATTTGCAGCAGCAACGAGGCAACTGACATTCGAAGCCAAGATTTGCAAAGAAAACAAAAAACGCATAGAAGTGGGAACAAGTGGCAACAAATCAAGGTTGTGGCAGCTAATATGCCAAGCCACATATGCAAGTCATTTGTTCCGGCTGCTTGCCATCGGCACTAGCAGCAAAGAATATATAATACGTGCAACAAAGCATTGCTGTTGACAGCGCCAACACTTCGACTTAAATATGTATGTATGTAGCTGCAGTGATGAATAACGCAGTTGCAAGCAAGTTCAACAATTTGCAACACGAGTGCACAAATGCTGATGAATTGTTTACAATTCGTCTAGGCGGCACTGAAGTGCTGACTGAGTGGTTCGCCAACTGACTGGCATTTGCTGCAGCAAAAGTCAATATAGAGCGGTACGTGTTGCACGTACATACATGCGTACGCACATGCATACATCGCTTGACTATTGGGCGTCGTTGAAGTGAAGAAAATCATAGTAAATCGCTGATTGACAAATGAGCAATGAAAGCCGCAGATTTATTTGTGGCAAGTTGTTGATAGTAGAGATTTTCGTATATTGCAAATGATGCAACAAAATAAAAAAAGTGCATGACAGTGAAAAATCAATTGTATACGAGCGCTAAAGCATACGCAACAAATGCTTAATTGCGTGCAAAAGCGCCTGCCGCAAGGCGTTCGCGACGACGGGCGGCATGTAACAAAAGTCAGATTCGGCAATTGTTAAAAAATAGCTAAAATAAATTGAAGGCAGTTGAAGCTATACTTTGTACAAGTTGCTAAAGTGCGCAGGGTTTGCGGCCTAAACAATCTCATGCGATTTAAATTTTATGAGCCATAAAGAAAATTTATTTCAATTTCGTTGCGTGTCACTATGTACATGTGAGTGAAATGCATTTAAACTCGTGACTTTTGGCCTTAACCACCAGCCGGTGAACGAAAAATATGTGTGTTCATATATGTATGTACATATGCTTGCTACATGCATAAAAAAATTGCCGGTAGTCATAGGCGTTGCAACTCCAGCAAACTTAAAAGCCCATCTCTAGCAATGGCATGTAACTATTTCATTGATACGATCATTGGCGTGGCAAGATCGGGTGCGCGCAAAGGCCGATAGCGCTTAGAGGTGATGTGAGCCACCTTACAACAGCGACAGCGACAGCACGCTGGTATACGCTATGAAAATTGTTGCATGCACTGTTGATCTGCACACACTTTACTGAGATGCCATAATGCGGAAGAATTGCGCGTCAGAATGAATTTCTGGCCCAAATTCAGTCATATCTGTGTTTATGTAATAAGTATCTATGTACATTAGACCGTACCATCTTAGAAGCAAAAGAAAAGTTCAACGTACACCTCTGAGCGTAAAGTGTTTTACCAGCTTTATCAGGTTTCACCTATGTATAATGAAATCTTGCAATTAATTTTTAACGAACTTCGCGATGAGCTAGACACTTGAAACTTCAAACTTAGCTCAGAACCCGATGGTAATGCAACGCAAAAGATGAATTACAGGGCAACTCTGGCTATTATCTTTCAACTCACCTTAATCTTTCGTAAGACAATTGTCAATTCTGGCAACTATCTTGAAAGCTCTTTACTAATCGAAAGGTCTGCTAACGAGCAGGTCTTAGCGTTATGCTATTGGCCTTTTAACAATAAGTTGTTTAAAAATTAAATTGAATAAACTTTTTTTTTCGAATCAATAAAAACTAATAAATAAAAGAAAATAAAATGAAAATAAAGCAAAAATAAATAAAAATATTTTTAAAAACTAAATGAAATCAAACAATATTTTCTTAACAATAAAATCAAAACTTAAATACAAAAAATAAATCGAAATAGAAGAAAGTAATACTTAAAAGTTAAAAAAAAAATATATATTTTTAAATCAAAATCTAAAAATTAAAAAAAATATACTGAAAAAGAAAAAAATTAAAGAAGATCCTAATAATTAAATGAAATAAAGATAAATATATATTTTTATTTAATGAAATCAAAAAATTAAAAGAAAGTAAAATAAACAACGAATAACAAATTTAAGTTAAAAAATGCAGTAAGTTTCTAACAATTAAATAAAATTTTAAAAACTGTTTTTCTTTTTTAAACACTTTAATCTAAAAATTAAAGGAAAACGAAACAAAAAAAAAATTATAAGAAAGAAAAAATAAAATAAGCTCCTCAAAATTAAATTAAATAAAAAATATTCTTCTTTGTGAAAGGACATCTAGAAATTAAAAGTAGATTAAATTATAAAAGAAAAAATATATAAAATAAGTTATCTACTAAAAATTAAATGAAATTGAGAAATATATACATATATTTAAAACAAAAAATTATTGAAACAGAAAAAAAAAATTAAATTAAAAAGTAGGAAAAAATTTAAACTAAAAACTTAGCTCACTCGATCATTGCGACTACTGGTGCGACCCGAGCTAAACGATATACAAGTGCTTTCTCCCAAAATAAATTTTCACCACGAGCGGTGAATGACAGAGCTTCTTTTCTAAGACTTTTGTGCTAGAATAACAAAAGTCTTTCGGATTAGCTTGCAATCGGTCTTTCATTTGTCTCACGAAAGACTTTTAACTATCTTATCCAGAATTGCTCTGTTAATCCTATAGGTGGCGCAGATGTCCAGCTATTATATACGTATACATTACTTAAATAGAGAAAATAACTCCACATAAAAATTCGTGGTGCAGGCGGCGAATTTCTCTTTTTAAACCACTAATAAAAGCTCGCCTTAAATTTTTTTTTTTGTAATCACTAATTTTATTTCGAAACCAAATTTTGTTTGGTCTCCTCTAGACAATAACATCGATATATCATACTTTAAGATCCTACTGTAAATACCAAAGATACGACGCTTACGTTCGCCAAAAAAAAAATCGAAATTGCCTCCCAAAAATATTTAATATTCGAACTTATAATTCTAGTACGGTCTAATGTATGTACATAGATAGATCATAATATATGTACCTACATATTTGTAGTTATTATATATATTTGTTCATGTGGCGCGAGTACATACGAATGCTGTTATCCGTGTTGCATGAAATATTGCAGTGACGTGGCATGTCCATATCTGGGTTACAATGATTTACCTGGCTCAGTTGCTTTGGGAATCCTCCTTTCAACACATTATTTAGCGGTTAACCTTAAATGCTGATGTGCCCTTGCGAAACCACCGTATGCTTGTGAGTGTGAGCAGCACAAATATCAACAAAAAAAACGATTACTCTGCCACGAATTTACTACCGCGATATTTTACAGTTAATAATGGGCGAGCTGCATCAAGATTTTGCATAAAAACTTTAGTTGTATATGGCAAAAGAGAAGTGACCCGTGGGCGCCAGTGTCGCTTACAGTGGTGTGATGCCAACCAAAGTGTAAGAAGAGCATGATAATCAACGAGCTATAAATATAAAAAATAAATGAGTATGATATTCCAATATTTAACTCAAACTCAAAGTTCCATTTGGATGATCTAGGAGCGTTTCAGCATTAAAAATAAAATTTTGAAAAAAATGCCGCTTATGTTATATTTACTCACACTAAAATTAAACTCAAAATGCAAGCACAAGCTCAGTAGAGATTATCCCCATTTACCAGCTTAACTTCCTCACCTGTAATTAAAAAAAGATTTAGACTTTCAAATCGTTAATCTGTAATTATAAAATAATCTCAGATTAGACCATTAACTTTTCGATGTACTAGGTTCCGATTATTTTCGCGAAGAGGAGTAGAAATGTCAAATGTGAATGTAAACAAAAATGGGCGCTACCAAGGCAGAGGGATGTGTAAAATATGAAGTTTAAATACTTACCTATATTTCCATTTCTTAATATAGTAGAAAAAAGTGATAACAGTGACAGTGAGAAAAAACTTCTAACTTCTCTTTAAGTTGGGAGAAAAACAAGCTCAACTATATTGTCGGCTAATAATTCGAGATTCCCTTATGTCCTTTAAAACTCAAAACCCACCTGAAATGTGACTCAAATCCATACTCAAACAGAAACTCGAATTGAAACTTAAACTCAATCCCATACATTCTGTTAAATATTAAACTAAACCCAAACTAGCCTTATTCCAACACTTGCTATCGCTAATTTTGATCGGCAAAAATCTCCAAAAGAATAGCAGACGCCCCTAGCAAAACGCAACAACTGCTACATTCCCCCATACTACCAGATTTGGCTGATTACATATTGCATGTGTTACTCTTCCAATGTTGTATACTTTTAGGCCCCACTGCTTTTCATTTAGAGAATTTAAGCGATTGTCAGAATTTCATCACAGAACTCGAATTCAAACTGAAAATAAAACTTAAACTTAAACTTAATCTCAAAACCAAACATAAATTCAAACCCAAAACGAAACTAAAAATAAACTTAGACTCAGACTTTAATCAAATCTAATATCAAACTCGATCTTAACCACAGCCTCACACTCAAACTCGACCTCCAAATTTATCTCAAACATGAAATAAAACTTAAACTCAAACACGGTATTCAACTTTAAGCCAAAATCAAAATAAACTCTGTCACAAACTCAAATTTAAACTCAAACGAAATCAAAATCACACTCAAACTCAAAAATCAGACTGAAACTCATTCGTTCTACACAATCTTAAATCAAAACGCAAACTAAAGCTTAAACTAAACCTCAAATTTAGAGTCACATTTATATTGAGGCTAAACTCAGCCCAACGTTCAAACTAAAATTTAAAGTCTAGCTCAAAGCAAAATTCAATAAAATTAAAACTCAAAATCAAACATTTGCCTTAACCCAATAAAAATTTTAAACTAAAACTTGAACTCAAACCAAACTCAAACTTAAAAACATGAACCCATATATATCCCAACATAGACCATAACTTAAACTCAAACTCAAGCTCCCATTCGAACCCTACCCAAACTCAAAAATTCAACTCAAACTCAAACTTTTAACAAGCTTAAATCCAGACCTAAATGTGGTTTTTTAAACTAAAAATTTTCGATGCTTTTTTATTAGCTACAGATATCACTAAACAGTAGGTTGCCAAAAACTCTTTTAGTTTCCGGCCAGCAATGCTGTTCTGTGCCTACTGCTCTCGGGCTGTAACATGTTCAAGCACAAATCCACTGTCTCTACATTAGTGTGTATATATATATGAGACGGTTGTCGACTTTTTTGAACTGACAGCCAGCAACCGAAACCGTGGCAACTGATGCAGATGTTAAAGATTTGCGGCAACCGATAACTCGATGCGCTCATTCACACAGCAAATCGCAACACAAGCAACAACAAAAAAAAACAGCAGCAAAAGTGATGCTGCACAATACAAACCAATATGCATGCCACACCAGCGACAGCAAAAGCCGCAAGCTACCGCAGAACAACGCGTGCCGCATTGCAGCATGCCCTCTAAAAACACACACACACACGGGCTTATACTATATATATGTACATACATATTACTAAGGCAATAGTAAAACGATTGTCGTTGCGGTTATTTTTCTATCAACAGCAGCTATTTGCGACTGCATCTTCTTCGTCGTGTCTTGCCCCACCCCCACCAACAATATCAGCAATCTCGGTTGCATTAAAGTGCCGACGCTGTCGTTGTCGCTGTTGCTGCCGCCACCATCACAGAGGTTAAAGTGTACGCGCACAAACTTCTTATTTCTCCAGCTTGATGACGCCGCTTGGTCGCAACCTCAGGTGGTACTTGCAACGCCAAAATATTATACGCCAAGTGGGTGTTTACGCGCGCACCCAACAACAGCAATACGTTTCATTGCTGTTGCCTCCTCCAAACATACAAACACAAACACAAACACATGCTCACTTTACTGCATGACTGCATGTTGCACCATTGCATTGCCTTTTATAGGTTATGTTGCGGTAATGCTGCGTCAAGCTGCGAGTGGTGGGAGTGAGCAGAAAATCTGTGTAGCCTGCAGTAGCGTGTAAATTGGTAGAAATTTGCAATTTCACAGCAGATTTTTATGCGCTTGCTCTCATAGCTTTGTTGGGTAAATTCTTTTATTATTATTACTTTTGTTTTGTTTTTGTTTTTATTTTTAGGTGAGTTGTCGGTGGATAGTTGCAGGCGTTGATATGACGATCGCTGAATGCCATTCGTTGTTTGTATTTTCTTTTTAGTTTTCACTCGCTTATTTGATTGTGTGTGTGTGCGGCAAATGGCGCGATGCACTTTGCTGCTCTATGCTTTTCTTTGAAAATACTTTTTTCATAATGGTAATTGTAAGTGTCATTTTATTATTTTTTAATAGAAAATATTGAATTTATGTTATCTATTTAGGTTTATTGAGATGTCTTAAAACACCAGAAAGCTATGGACGTAAAAGTTTGGTTTCTGGTTAAGTATTTAATTACTTTTTTTTTTACTTTCTTTTTTTCGCGTTAACAAAGCACATTGCCACTTTGAATTATTTATCTAAATGTCGAGGATCACA
>NW_023458561.1:54688837-54693861 GCF_013731165.1 Rhagoletis pomonella | reverse complement strand
CCCCCCACAGCAAGCATGCAGTCATGACGACGCACATAATCCTGCGGCTAAGAACTAATAAGTCAATCAAACTGTGTTGAGTTGTGTTGACTGCAGCTGCCAACAACAGCTATATAATAACAATTACAATAAAAGCAATAACTTAAAAGTAAAAGCCGTAAGATAAAGAGTCACGAATTTATTTATTTTTAAATGCTTGTCAGTAAGCACAGACACACAAACACACACACATATAGGGTCTGGCATGAAATTTTTTGGCGATACATTATTAACACCCCTTTTCTGGCAAATGTTTAACGCTGCTAGCCAACTTTTTACAGGCATTATAGAGCACATATGTATGTTTGTATGTACTAGTGGGCATAAATGTACATATGTATACAGGGTGTCCCAGTTCACTCGTCCGCCAACTCTAAAATGGAGGGATATGTTTTTTTATGAAAACCGCAAAAAATGTATCTAATAAATCGGGGATGATCTATCTCTTGGTGGTATTACTGACTTTTGGTTTCGACCGGAAGTGGGTTTAACTAACCGGAAGTCCTTTTTTTCAAAAGAAATAAATGTTTTTACTACATATGCGGATGCTTAGGATAAAAATACGTAACTTTTGTTCGAAACTTTTCACTCGGAAGTGCCTTTTCGACTTCGAAATGACCTTGGAACTTTAAACCGAAGCGGATTGCTTAAGTGGAATGTGTTTTTAATGGAAAACGAAAAAATTTGAATTACCAAGTCGAGGATGCTCTATCTTTTCGTCGTATTACCGACTATTGGTTTCGACCGGAAGTGGGTTTAACTGACCGGGAGTCCATTTTTTTAAATAACATATGTATGTTTTTACAACCGATTTGGATTCTGTGGACAAAAATACGCCACTTTTGTTTGAATCTTTTTTCTCTGAAGTGCCGTTTTCAACACATTTCGACATGAGTCCAGGTCGAGCTAAAGTTCGAAGATCATTTAGAGCTTGATTTTGTAGATACAATTTTTGCGGTTCTTAATAGGTCTAGGTCTAAGGCACCCTGTATATATATACGTATACGTATATGTTCGTACCAAAGTATTTTTCTCTATTCGCCCATCTGTAATTTTATTTTCGATTTTATTGCTTCGCTTTTTTTTCCATCGCTCGCCTTTGGGCCAAAACAACACGCACACACATGGCCCTTAAACGTGTAAATAAACACGACTGAATGAGACTGGCGCTTGCAGGCTGTTACAATTTTTGACATTTAGCTGATTAGTGGAAGGGTGTTAAATTGAATAGAGAAGAATATATATGTAAGTAAACAAATAAAAACAACAAAGGCTCAAGAAAGAAGTTACAGCGTGAGGGCTGTCAAAGCATGGAGGTGGAATTAAAGTTTACGGCTTACGGCTCTTGGCTGTTGGTGATTCCGGTTGTTGTGCAGACTGGCACATTGGCATTTATTGCTTTACAATGTCTCGGCCGGCACTTCACTCCACACTGGCACGACTATTTCTTCTGTGTAAATTTCAAATTAATCTCACTTTTCTCAACATCGCATTGTTAAATATCTTTGTGTTTGTGTAAATTCAACTTTATTTAGTGGCAGTTGTCCGCCTGACAAACAAAGAACATTGAAGGTATACAATAAGCGCAAACTGCTGTGACGCCTTAGCAGGTTTGCACAAATAAACAGTAAAAATATAATTAAAATATAAAGGCGCCTATTGTAAAATGTAATAATTAGCTACGCTATGATTCCTGTTGCCATGGGAAACTGATGAAGCTGCAATTATGCCGAAGTGTCTTTTTTTTTTTTAAGGAATAATTCTATTGTGTTATTTAGCAAGAATTCATGCATAAGTTTATTATCCTATTTACGCGACATCCAATTTGAATAATCAGCTGAAGAAATGGCATACAATAGCACCTTTTTATTTTAATTAGCTCATTTGCAATTTACGATTAGATCAAGAATTTTATTGAGTAGATTTCACCGTACATTTAATACTGCAATTCCTCAACTTTAGGCGCCTAAAAATGTGTTTTTTTCTGATACTTAAATACATAAATAGACTGCGGGTGTATATACAGAAGCCTAAAAATATATACCACTTAACTATAGGCAAAATACATAAATTTTTATACATAATATTTTTTTTAGCCTTCGTTTTCTCATTTTGGAAAAAAATTAGTTTTCTATTGGAAATGGAGGCACACTTATCTTAGACAATGCATTATCTTCAGTTTTGCATACTGAATAAGTTTCCATCGCAAAATTGTATTTAAATGAAAACTTAAAAAAAAATATATACATATTAAAAAAGTAAAAAGAACAAGTCGTGCTCATGCGTCTATAGGTTTGTATGTAACGTATACGTCCCGTAGCACCAATCGCAGTTATCTAACACGTTTACTCGCACGCCTTACTTTAAAAGTCTTATAATTTAAAAGTATTTAAATATTGGCATGGGAGGTTTTTACACCGTGTTTCTTACGCACATATGTATATATGTATTACCTTCTTCATGTGTATAACAATTTTAAAATGAATTTCGTGTATACCAATAAAAAGTGTAAAATTGGAATTTTCGTTTCGCATAACATCGTCATCTTATAATCAATATAATTTTTTTTTTAATTTGGTGGCATACTAGTTTCCTTGCTCTATATTGGTTCGCTTTGGCAAGAAGGACATTTGCACCGTTTTATGTAAAGATTTTGAAGTAAAATATACTTTTAAATACAGATGTTCTGCACGCTTAAATTTTAATTTTTTATTTTTTTTTTAGTGGCACACTCTTGAAACTTTACAGGTATGTTGTGTATGATGCCAAGTTTCTTTGCCTCTAACATGAACATTCTATTTGAAAACTTCCCAAAGTTATTTCAAAAAGAATATGTTCTTTTCGAGTGACCATGAAAAAATGAGTAGTTTCGGTTTTTTCGCCTATTTAAAGGTTTTAGGGCTAAAATTGTTCAAATACTTTAATTATTTTTTATTGTACTTCTTTTTGGAACTCCATCGACTGAAATAAATGAAAGGACAATGCTTTAGCGTTTTTTTCTGGCGAGAGAAGAGAGTGACACTAAAAAAACCAACTCGTGAGATTTGTTCATATGCATACTATTTGTGAAGTTCCTTATCCAATTTCAATCTGAAATGAAATTGCCAATCGTACCCTCGCTTCAAGCTGAGTTTGGTCAAATTATAAAACTCGTATATGCGACTTTTTGGTTGTAGCATTAATTTTTCCTTCCTCATTGCAAGATGATAATAAGAGTAAAAATCTCTTATGTTTAGCCTAATATGCCAGTAAAGTCAGAAAGTTTGAGACTTTCGTCTCTTTAGTTTGAGAAATTCCTTACGGATTTTTTTTTTTGTTCTTTGGGGCTATTAAGGATGTGAGAGCCAAAGTAATTGAACCTTAGCCTCGCAAACGTTGGGATAACGCTTCCGCCTCGTCATCTTCCAGGCAACTGCGACATACGGAGTCCGGTATTACGCTCGGCCTTACTGCGTGAGGCAGTAAAAGCGCTCGATGTAAAAGCGCACTACTGATTACAGTCGATAAGGTTCCCAAATTCGTTTTCGTTGGCTAAAAAGGACCAATGAAACTCTTCCTCACAGCCGCGACAAGTCTCCAAAAATTGTTCAATTGTAACATCCGATAATTCGGATAAACCTCTCTACAAATTTCTATAGTCGTAAAATCAATGATGCCTTTCTGGATGCAGTCGTTGTCTTTTGTGTTTATGAAGTCTTTTATCTAAGGAATAATTTAAGTATTGAATATTTTCAGTTACCTGACATTTTCCAACTCTTGACAAACAAAATAAGCTAAATTCGATAATTACGCTTTCACAAACTCGAATCACTGCTGTCAATTTGTCTGTACAAACTTTGCATACAAATGGATTTTGCTCGAATCATTTTATGGCACGCTTTTCAGGAAACTCCAAACTCATTTGAGAATTTCAACAAAGGAGCGCAAATGAAAATGCTCAATTTTACGTTACTACTATAAATTTTGTAATTGGATACACCTGCTGATTTTTATAAGCTTCCTGGACACTAACGATACACGTCATAAAAAAAAACACTCCACCTCAATACACTCGCAAAAAAGCAGCGGTGGCAGTAGCAGCAGCACCAGTTAATGTCAAGCGAGCTTAACTAGCAATTTTAGTGAGCGAGTAGCTACTTCATGTCTGAGTGAGTGGCTGCTTAATGCGCTAATAAAATGTACGTGGTAATATTAAAAATGGCGTAAGATCCTGTTACACTTGGTTTGTTTGTGTGCGCACTCGAAGGTGTCATTAAATGTTAAAAGTTAAGCGCGATTTGTCAGAATTCCTTATTCATTTCGTGTTTACTTATGTAAGGTTTGTGTAAAGCAAGCTTGCGCTATAATAAAAAAGCTGCAACATGAAAGATTTTAAAATTGCTAATGCCTACCCGCCGATCACTCCACCCACCTGCGGGCAGTGAATTGTAAAATTATAGGCGCTGGCCAGGCTTTTATTTACTTTATTTTATGACCGCTTTTTATTGCTGTTGCACAAGTTGTTTGTTGTCAAGCGAAAACGTAAAAAGATTTTTTATTCGGTAAAAAAAGTTAATAAATAAATGTAGAGGCAAACAAAAGAATAAAATTTAATTGACGGTCGTTAAATTTATCATCTGCACAAGCTCCATTTCCCTCATTTTTGTATGCAAAATGCCTAAAAATATGCCTCAAACAATTGAAAGGAAAACATTAAAATTTTATGAATGTAGAAAAAATGCGAAGCTTTTCAAGGGTGAGAAGGCGAAAAACGTTAGTAACGCAGATAAATACTTTGCATCTGAAATTGTTAAGATTTGTTATGCGTTGCCATTGGCGACTTGTCGCTTGAGATGAAGATTCAACTTCAGAACAAATACAGCAAGTAAGCGTGCTTTATTCTCTGTCAAGCGGGAGGGACTTTAACGGGATTAAATTATTCTGTTTGAACGCCTAAAAGTGGTCAAGTAATGAAAGACATTTGTCGTGAATTGTAAATAAAAAAA
>NW_023458561.1:54686686-54688737 GCF_013731165.1 Rhagoletis pomonella | reverse complement strand
CACAACATTGAAAGTTTCTGGACACACAACATTGCAAGTTGATAAAAGCGTTGTAAAAAGAACAAGTCGTGCTCATGCGTCTACAGTTTTGTATGTAACGTATACGTCCCGTAGCACCAATCGCAGTCATCTAACACATTCACTCGCACGCCTTACTTTAAAAGTCATATTATTTAAAAGTATTTAAATATTGGCATGTGAGATTTTTATACCTTATTTCTTATGCACATATGCACATATGTATATATGTATTACTTTCTTCATGTATATAACAATTTTAAAATCAGTTTAGTGTACCAATAAAAAATGGAAAATTGGAATTTTTGTTTCGCATAACATCGTCATCTTATAATCAATGTAAATTTTTTTAATTTGGTGGCATACTAGTTTCCTTACTCTAGATCGGTTCGCTTTGGCAGGAAGGACATTTTTACCGTTTTATGTAAAGATTTTGAAAAGCATAAAATTAAAAAAATCGCTTAATATCAAAAATTACAAAATAGCTGCGACAGATGTATTATTTTTTTATTTGGTGGCACACTCTTGAAACTGTACAGGTATGTTGTATATGATGCAGGCTTTCATTGCCTGTAACATGAACATTCTATTTGAAAACTTCCTGAAGTTATTTTAAAAAAATATTTTTTCGAGTGACACTGAAAAAATCAGTAATTTCGGTACTTTTTCGCCTAATTATTTAAACGTTTTAAGGCTAAAATTGTTCAAATACTTGAATTATTTTTTATTGTACTTCTTTCTGGAACTCCATCGATTAAAATAAATGAAAGGATAATGCTTTAGCGTTTTTTTTTTTCTGGCGAGAGAAGGAAGTGACACTAAAAAAAAAACCAACTCTTCAGATTTGCTAATATGCATACTATGAAGTTCCTTATCCAATTTCAATCTGAGAGTTTGACCTCGAAAGTGCAAAAGGTTCTGCCTATAGTTAGTGTGAAAAGCTGACGAAACTTCGTAAATGAAATTGCCAATCGTACCCTCGCTTCAAGCTGAGAGCCAAAGTACTTAAACCTTAGCCTCACCGACGTTGGGATAACGCTTCCACCTCATCATCTTGCAGGCAACTGCGACATACGGAGTCCGGTATTACGCTCGGCCTTACTGCGTGAATACCCCCACAAAAAGTGAGAGCTGTGGCGTTGTGAGTGTAAGGAGTGCCCTCGACCGCAAACTGCCCACCCTCGGTCAAAAGGATCTTGCAATCGCGCATGTCCTGGTTCTCCCACAGCACTTGCTTAGCCCTGCACTTCATGAGGCCCATATATCCAAGAGTGTACCACAAGTGATAATGATCAATATCCCCAGCCGCTCTTTATCTAGCGATGACATTTCAGGAGTGCCTTTCCTGGCCAATTCGTAAGACACACAGTTCGCAATACTATGCCAGTTGGTTCGGTATGTAGGTTCGAAATTACGGTCTACTTCTAAATGCTCAAAGTTGTTCGTCACTTTGACTTACAATATGTACCCTTTTAAGGCGGTGTGATTTATCATTAAACTGGAAACTCACTTGCAAAAATAGAAACCGCTCTCTAGAATAGCGTTAGCCCATTTGACGATTATGACGATTTATGGCGACTTTTACTCGCGAGTGAGTTTTGGAGAAATTTATTCCATTCGATGTTTGCGGTTGTGCCAATAAATTGAAAGCTGTGTCGTCATTAGAAGAATTATCAGAGTCGACATTATCAGAATTATCCTCGTTGTAAAAGCGCACTACTGATTACATTCGATAAGGTTCGCAAATTATTTTTCGTTGGCTAAAAAGGACCAATGAAACTCTTAATCACAGGCGCCACAAGTCTCCAAAAATTGTTCAATTGTAGCATCCGATAATTCGTCGCGGGTAAGAAGCTTTGTTGAAGATATTTTCGGTTGTAAGACAGCAGATGATTTTCCGAAGTAACATACTCTTTGTTGTCTCATGTATAGTTAGCATAATTAACGGAACTTACCAAAAACCTGCGTTCAACCACAAGCCGTCAAGGCCACTAGGTTAGTTTCCTTAAACATTCAAACCTCTCTCTCTCTCT
>NW_023458561.1:54681287-54686586 GCF_013731165.1 Rhagoletis pomonella | reverse complement strand
GTGCGTCGTCATGACTGCATGCTTGCTGTGGGGGGTGAGCTTACAAAAGCGCATATAACAGTGAATACACACATATATGCAGGCAATCTTCTCAACTGCAGTTGCGCACATTTTCGTATTTATTTATTTATTTATTTATTTTTTTCACTCTACGAGATATTGGCTCAAGTTCGCTCGCTTGGCAGATATGTATGTATCGTCGACCGCCTCCTTCAGCTGAATTGTGTTGCATACAACACCCTTGTTTGTTTCCGCTTGATTGATGCGGCTGTGGTGTTGTTTGCACTAATTGAAATCTGTTTGCCAGAGACGAGTAAGATTGAACGCTGGCGTGGTAAAGCAGGATAGAACAGGATGTTTGGATGAACAATGAAAGGAGCGAAGGAAAGCAAGTTAAAGTGCTGAAAAGGAGTTGTGTGGATGGCGTGAATGACGCCGGTTTAAAAGCACACATGACTATTAAGTATTAAATACAAACATACACATACATACATACATTCAAACCATGGAGTGTAAAATGTATAAAACGGTGTGGTTTGCAAGCAAGCAATGCTTCAGGTTGTACTACGCGTATAAAACCAAGCTAGTTAACAACAAAATGAAGCAGACGGAGCACATTGAAGTGTTTCCTATACATACAAATATTTATCCTCCAATTCCTTCGACAAGTTTTTCTGGCTAAATGTGGAAATTGGGAAAATAATTGGAAAAGTTTTGCAATAACTGATGGTGGGATTTGTAAGCTTGTCAGCTCGTCCATCTGTTTGGTTTGGTAGCCTGCACAGCAGTTGCTGGCTGGCGTTGATTGGTGCATGCGCAAGTTGATGGTTTTGAAGCGTTCAAAGGAGCTATTGCATATTTAAGTTAAGTATGATGAGAGGGGATCAAATAGGGTTACCAGATTTTTGAGATGATAAAAATACAGACATTTTTTTTTTGGTAAGATTTTTTTTTAAATAGGAAAACGCGGTTAAATACATACATATATATGTATGTATCACTACACTCAAAAAGGTAAGCTTAACCCTGAAGGGGTAATCTCGTCGATTTGACGAACACTGTTGCTCTTTTTCCATTTTTCTAAAATATATGCATAAAAAGCTTTGGCAATCTTGCATGCAACATTTTTCATACAAAAAATGTGAGATAAAAAGGACTTCGTCGATTAGACGAAGATTACCGTTAAAGTATGTTACCCTTTAAGGGTTAATACTCCTATTGGCGCCGCTACAAATCGGAGGAGAAGCTCGGCCAAACACTAACATATGTGTAAGTGCCAATCTATTAATATTAGTATTATTATCGAAATTAAAATTTTTTAAAGGTTTTCAAAGTTTATCGAGTTATCGAGCCCTTGGATTTCAAAATTACTGAAATTAGTCGTTTAAGCGAATTTTGTTGAGTTATCGTTGAGTTATCGGATTTTAGTGTTTTTGAAATTTATCGGATTATCGATAAACTGGAATATATCGGGTCAATTCCAAGTCCTGCTGAAGTCCTCCAAAGACTTTCGAAGATATAAAAAAATTGTAGTCACGGTTTAGTTCCAAAGCAGAAGATTTCCCGGTAAGTTACTTTGTATCTTATAAGCTTAGTTACGTTCTAAGTTAGAAAACCTCTCCAAGGCTGTTAAAACTAGAAAATGGTCGACGATGAAAAGCTTGTACTCTGAAAACAGGTTTAGAGCCGTTCTCTCAAGTAACCTGTAACTTTAAAGCTCACTTTTTATTTAAAGGTTGCATTAAAATGTATGATTGTGCATAAAGTAAAGTATTTTATTATCGGTTTTAAATTGGTTTAAAACCTAGAAACATACATACGTGAAAAACCGATAATAAGAATGCTTAACTTTAGACATAGCTTTATTTTTAATGCCACCTTTAAATATAAAGTAAGCGTTAAAGGTTACTTCAGAAAACGGCCACTCCGTGTGTTTCTATGGAAGTTATATGGTCAAGACTGTACCGTTATCGATATAAAGTAGACAAGCCCTAAAATATTGTACGTATAAGCTTTTTAAAGGTTTAAGATGATTTTATATGGAAGTACAAAAGTTAAAAGCTTTCTCTGATTATCAATGATTTAAAACGGTTATGGCCAAAAGCTCTTTTAAGCTTTCAAAAAAAATTTGCACAGAAGCTTGCAGAGTAGAAGCTCTTCCTACCCATCGCCGATTTAAAGCAGTTATAATTAGAGTGTGAGACACAATATAGGGGGCAGAATAGACCCACTAGGTCGCGGTGCATACCTCTTTTAACTATGAGATAGAGAGAGAAAGGTGGAGCGATGAAATCAGTGGTGGGCACAAGCCAGCCCGCGTGCAAAGCTCTTTCAAGCTTTGTTTAAATTTTGTATAGAAACCTCGAAAGAGCTTTGCCCGCTTGCAAGCTGATGTCCACCACCGGATTAAATCCACAGAAAAATTTAAAAGGCAGCTTCCGCTGGATATTTTAGGATGTAACTGTTATAGCACACGAGGCCAGATTTTTTAAGTCCTAAAAGAGAGAGCTTCTCTATATCAATACTGGTTTTTGCGTGCTTCATGATTGAACAAAAACCAGATCTAGATCTCATAACACTTTTTCCAACTCTCGTTTTATGCAATTTTGTACCGCAATTGGGCTTTTTAAATTCAATCCTTAATATTTTATACTAGTTATTGGTTACTCCAACTCTGTGGGATTTTCAAGGGTTTCTAATTTCTTTAACTCACCACATCTGGCTAGCTCGACCCACACGTAAGGTAAACCACACGCAGCTATGCAGCTTTCCACTCAAGGAATACGGTAAACGATTGCAACAACAAAAACGCAGCTTGCAAGCATATAGGCTAACCAACAACCACGAATATTCACCAACATAAACGAAAAGTGGCTTAAATTACTATTGCATAGGTTTTTCGTTGCAAGCGAGTCGGAAGGTGTACCATCCTCTCCCATCAACGTTTGCAAGTCATTGTATGTACGTATGGCAATATTTCTGTATATCGTATAGTAAGTTTTCATGCAGTTGTTGGGGTTGAAATGCGCTTAATTGCAGTTTATATGTCGATTTATTTGTTTTAGTTTAAGGAAAGCCAATAAACCGAGTTGAAGGGATCTATGTACTCACCCTCAGTTAGTTTCAAAATAAATGGAAATCTTTGTTTTTGTCTTAAGCGTAGCGCATAGTTTTTGCGCTTAACACTTATGAAAACAAATGTCGATTAGTTAGCTTAGCTTGTTTATCGATTTTCCTTTTGTTGTTGTCGATGTTATTGGTTTAGTTGGGGTGCAGTAAAAGTGAGGGATTTACACAAACTGGGTTGATTGGAAAAGTTATTGATCTGTTATTTTGAATGAAAATTGATTGGTTGAACTTTTCGCAGCTGTAATTGGCAAAGTAATTATTGGAACATAAGGAGAGTAGCCATTTAGTAAATTTAATGAAGTTTTATGAGTCAGCAGTAGGAGGTTTTTGAATGCATTTGAACTTAGGTAGAGCAAACGAGAAGGTAGTAACGAAAAGAAGAAAAGAAACACGAAAAGGAACAGGAATAAGGAAGAGGAAAAAAGTTGAAAAAACATATCGACCACAACGTTATCGATATTTATGACGATACTATTATAATAATGATAAAAATGTTTGCACGAAAAATTACTATGTTAAAAAATAGATTAAAACTATGTTTATGTATTCATACCTAGCCCTGTGCAAAATATAAATTTTGTAGTGTATTGGCCTCTTATTTTACAATTGCATATAACTGTAGGATCTAACGTTTTTAAGTAGTAGAAACCTCCACAATTTCTTTTTGTTTTCGATCTTTTGTAGGTATTTCACAAATGCATTTGAGGCAAAAGTGGAAAATCAAATACCCAACAGGAATTTGATAAAATGGGGGGGGGGGACCTCATGCCTTAATAGCGAGCATACGCTCACACTAAATTATTGGACGGTGAATTGAATCACTGAAGACAGGGTCTCCAAGCTATTCGGATTTTTCTATGCCGAACTCAGTAAACTTCAATTCTTAGGTGCAGACGGATAAAGATAACTAGACTGCGGATTTTTATGCAGAAAACAAAGCCTTAAAATATGTACCCTATAGCTATAAACAAAATGTATGTATACAAATTTTATTTATTTTGCTTATAGTTAAGTGGTCCATATTTTTGGGCTTCGTTTTCTGCATAAACTTCCGCAGTCTACAGATTACGGAAGAGAAATACGACGTATAAGTTTTGTATGTAAAAGTGGCTTCTAAATCAGCAAATAGCAGATAGGGTGATCCATATATTTTTTATGGGGAAAAACAACTTTTCGTAGAAATTCTTGAAAATCAAAATTTTTCGATTGGCAGACTCTGGTTTTCTACAGTAGAGTACCAACTTGTTTGTTTAACCATTTTTTTAAACTCAAGATTTTATATTGATCCCCCCATTGCGACTTCTAAATATTTTTTGATGGGTATATTTTTTTCGGCATAGAATAATTACTTTTTCTCATGAATTCTTGGACTACCCTAGTATCTTTTCCTGCAGGTGTTTTCCAAGCTTTGACGTATCGCGAGTACCTGGTTTATGATGGATTTACCAGATCTAAAGCCACACTGTTAAGGTCCAATTAGTTTGTTTACGGTGGTCGCAATAAAACCTTATTCGTCATACCTTGCGGTAGTTAGAGCATATGGCGAGGTCATCTTTCGTGTGGATCAGGTAGAGCACACTAAAAATCCAGTCTTCAGGCATGCGATCATCTGTATATATTCCGCACCTTATCAGCTCCACGCCACCGCACTTGAATAGCCCAGATGGTAGGCCGTCAGCTTCATCAGTCTTCTTGTTATTAAATCGCGACGGCTACAACAACAACAAAAACAACTGGCTTGAACGAAAACACCTGGAATGAAGTCTCTCACTACCAATCCAACACCCAATTTCCGCTCGTTGATATTTAGTAGATGCCAAAAGGTCCTGTACTTTCGCCACCCTTAACATTAAAACATTCGCCTTGGTCGTTACGAAAAGAAGGGATTTCAAACGTTCTTTTTTCTCTGTTTCACTGGAGTGCGTTTTTACGTGGTGCAACCCACATCCAGCCCACAACCAGGCGGGTCTACTCTTTATTGTGATTTGATAAGCAAATCATTCGGATTCGCATACTTGGCACTATGAATTTTTATAAGTCCGTATCGTCTTTCGCATTGAATTTCTAAACGGAATACTGAGTCGACCCCCAGAACTAATCCTATTTAACACCAGAGCAATGAGTGTGATCCTCGACATTTAGATAAATAATTCAAAGTGGCAATGTGCTT
>NW_023458561.1:54675408-54681187 GCF_013731165.1 Rhagoletis pomonella | reverse complement strand
AAGCACATTGCCACTTTGAATTATTTATCTAAATGTCGAGGATCACAATCATTTCTCTGGTGTTAAATAGGATTAGTTCTGGAGGTCTACTCAGTATTCTGTTTAGAAATTCAATGCGAAAGACGATACGGACTTATAAAAATTCATAGTGCCGAATGATTTGCTTCTCAAATCGCAATAAAGAGTAGCCCCGCTGGTTGTGGGCTGGATGTGGGTTCCACCACGTAAAAACGCATTCCTGTGAACAAGATAAAAAAGAACGTTTGAAATCCCTTCTTTTCGTAACGACCAAGGCGAATGTTTTAATGTTAAGGGTGGCGAAAGTACAGGACCTTTTGGCATCTACTAAATATCAACGAGCGGAAATTGGGTGTTGGATTGGTAGTGAGAGACTTCATTCCAGGTGTTTTCATTCAATCCAGTTGTTGTTGTTATAGCCGTCGCGATTTAATAACAAGAAAGCTGATGAAGCTGACGGCCTACAATCTGGGCTATTCAAGTGCGGTGGCGTGGAGCTGATAAGGTGCGGAATATATACAGATGATCGCATGCCTGAAGACTGGATTTTTAGTGTGCTCTACCTGATCCACACGAAAGATGACCTCGCCATATGCGCTAACCACCGCGGGGTCAGCTTTCTTATATGACGAATAAGGTTTTATTGCGACCACCGTAAACAAACAAATTGCACCTTAACAGTGTGGCTTTAGATCTGGTAAATCCATTATAAACCAGGTAATCGCGATACGTCAAAGCCTGGAAAAAACCTGCAGCAAGAGATACAAGGATGGTCCAAAAATGCATGAGAAAAAATAATTATTCTATGCCGAAAAAATATACTCCTGAAAAATATTTAGAGATCGTTCTAAGTTTTCCTTGT
Source organism: Rhagoletis pomonella (assembly GCF_013731165.1). Taxonomy (NCBI): domain Eukaryota; kingdom Metazoa; phylum Arthropoda; class Insecta; order Diptera; family Tephritidae; genus Rhagoletis; species Rhagoletis pomonella. Next base: position 54,680,307 of record NW_023458561.1, on the reverse strand, counting down.
ATTTTATATGGGTAATAGACTACTTTTCGTAGAAATGGTATACAATTCTTGAAAATAAATATTTTTCAAACAAAAGTCTCTGTGTCTCTTTAGAAGATCCCCAGTAATAATACCCAATTGTTTATTTAACCGCTTTTTCATAGTAACTATATTTTATAGGTTAGCCAAAAACCTCAGAAAATGCAATAGGGGGACCAATAAAAAATCTTTGGTTTAAAAAAATGGTTAAACAAACAATTGGGTATTCTACTGAACTACTGAACTGAGAACTTGAGTCTTCCACTCGAATAAATTTGACTTCTACGAAAAGTTGTTTTCCGCATATAAAATAAAATTTTGAGCGCTTTGAGCGATCTCTAAATATTTGTTGATTTCAAAATAAAAAATAGGGGCTTATTCTTTTCGCGATATAGACAATACTTAGGGGCTGGGAGCATTTAAATTCCGACTTTAATTTTTAGGACCACCCTATCTACTATTTGCTGATTTAGAAGTCACTTTTGACAGCATGCAAAAGATATCTGAATTTGGTATATCTACAAAACTTATACGTCGTATTTCTCTTCCGTAATCTGTAGACTGCGGAAGTTTATGCAGAAAACGAAGCCTAAAAATATGGACTACTTAACTATAAGCAAAATAAATAAATTTTTGTACATTTTGTTTATAGCTATGGAGGACACATTTCTGGGTTTTTTTTTTCTGCATAAAAATCCGCAGTCTAGTAATCTTTATCCGTCTGCGCTTAAGAATTGAAGTTTACTGAGTTGCCATAAAAAAATCCGAATAGCTTGGAGACTATATCTTATTTAGTGTGAGCTTATGCTCGCTATTAAGGCAAAAGGTTCGAAGAGATGTGTGCTAATATCAAATGCATTTGTGAAGTACCTACCAAAGGATCGAAAGCAAAAAGAAATTGTGGTGGTTTCTACCACTTGAAAAAAGTTAGATCCTACAGTTATGTAATTGAAAAATAAGAGGCCAATACATTGTAACCTTTAGTTTTATTCTATTATATATTTATTCTATTTTTTAACATTGTAATTTTTCTTGCAAACATTTTTAACATCATTGTAATATTATCGTCATAAATCCACTGTTTTCCTTTTTCTTATTCCTGTTCTTTTTCGTGTTTCTTTTCTCCTTTTCGGTACTACCTTTCATGTTTGCTCTACCTAAGTTCAAATGTATGCACAAACCTCCTACGGCTGACTCATAAAATGCTCCTTATGTTCCAATAATTACTTTGCCAATTACAGCTGCGAAAAGTTCAACCAATCAATTTTCATTCAAAATAACAGATCAATAACTTTTCCAATCAACCCAATTTGTGTAAATCCCTCACTTTAACTGCACCCCAACTAAACCAATAAAATCGACAACAACAAAAGGAAAATCGATAAACAAGCTAAGCTAACTAATCGACATTTGTTTTCATAAGTGTTAAGCGCAAAAGCTATGCGCTACGCTTAAGACAAAAACAAAGATTTCCATTTATTTTGAAACTAACTGAGGGTGAGTACATAGATCCCTTCAACTCGGTTTATTGGCTTTCCTTAAACTAAAACAAATAAATCGACATATAAACTGCAATTAAGCGCATTTCAACCCCAACAACTGCATGAAAACTTACTATACGATATACAGAAATATTGCCAATGACTTGCAAACGTTGATGGGAGAGGATGGTACACCTTCCGACTCGCTTGCAACTAAAAACCTATGCAATAGTAATTTAAGCCACTTTTCGTTTATGTTGGTGAATATTCGTGGTTGTTGGTTAGCCTATATGCTTGCAAGCTGCGTTTTTGTTATTGCAATCGTTTACCGTGTTCCTTGAGTGCGTGTGGTTTACCTTACGTGTGGGTCGAGCTAGCCAGATGTGGTGAATTAAAGAAATTATACATTTTTTTAAATTCCATAGACTTAGAGTAACCAATAACTAGTATAAAATATTAAGGACTGAATTTAAAAAGCTCTGTATTACAGCCCAATTGCGGTACAAAAGTGCATAAAACGAGAGTTGGAAAAAGTGTTATGAGATCTAGATCTGGTTTTTATTCAAATGATTGAGGCATGCAAAAACCATTATTGATATAGGGAGCTTTTTTAGAGCTTAAAAAAGCTGGGCTGGTATGCTATAACAGTTACACCCAAATATATCCAGCGGAAGCAGCTTTTTAAATTTTTCTGTAGATTTAATCCGGTGGTGGGCATCAGCTTGCACGCGGGCAAAGTTCTTTCGAGGTTTCTATACAAAATTTAAACAAAGCTTGAAAGAGCTTTGCCCGCTGGTAGACTGCTGCCCACCACCGATTTAATCGCTCCACCTTTCTCTATCTCTGTTGGTTAAAAGAGGTATACACAGCGACCTAGTGGGTCTATTGTGCCCTCCCTATTGTGTTTCACTCTCTAATTATAGCTGCTTTAAATCGGCGATGGGCAGGGAGAGCTTCTACTCTGCAAACTTCTGTGCAAAATGTATTGAAGGCTTGAAAGAGCTTTTGCCCATTAGCGCTTTAAATCATTGATAATCAGAGAAAGCTTTTAACTTATGCACTTTCTTATAAAATCGTCTTAAATCCTTAAAAAGCTTATATGTGCAATATATTTGGGCTTGTCGGCTTTATATCGATAACGGTACCATCTTGCCAATATAACTTGCATAGCAGCGCACGGAGTACCACGACCAAAACCAAATTTCGCGGTTTAAGCTTTTTAAGGGTCGTTTTCTGAAGTAACCTTTAACTTTAACGCTCACTATATATTTTAATTGATACATATCGATAATTCGATGAATTTCAAATTCCTTAAAATCCGATAAGTCAACGATAATTCAACGAAATTCGATTACGCGACTAATTTCAATAACTCTGAAATTCGAGGGCTCGATAAATTTCGATAACTAAAAAGTGTATATATCGCGATATAAAACGATAACTCGATAAACTTTGAATACTTTTATAAATTGTGTTTGCATAACAAAAATGAAAATAGTTGAAAAAGCAAACGATAATTTACAAGGCGTACTTAGCACGGTGCATAGGCAACTGGCTGAGTCAGTGGGATCGTCGGTTCGAATCCTACTGAAAGAAGTCTGATGAGGAAATGTGGTGATTTCCGAAATAGCTATCACTTCTACCATTTTTTCAAATTATTGTTGCTTTTTCCACAGTAAAAATTTTAATTTAAATCGGCCTTGAGCTCAGTATAAATTGTTGAATATAGTTTTATAAATTTTAAATTTGGACTGCTCCATATATTTCGAAAGCTGTCTTCAACTTTCGATAACTCGTTGCACTCTATTACCACGATAAAATTCGATAAGCAGTGATAACTCGATAAACTTATATAACCTAGAAATTTCGATAAATCGATATATTTTGAAAATTCCATACACTTGTATTCGATAAATCGACCAATTTCAGTCGATCAATAATTATCGATAACTCTGAAAGAACTCGATGCATAACCATAACTCGAAAAATGTCATTAAGTATAAAAGTAATTATAATTCTTTAAATATCGATAACTTGATAAATTTCTTTAACTTTAAAAATTTCGATAATCCCAAAAATTTTTATACATAGCTTGATAACTATCCGTATATTTCTGTGTAAATAAATTTCTACAACTCAATAAACATTGATCAATTGGAATAATTCGATACATAGCAATAACTTACATACTTTAAAGGCAATCTTCGTCGAATCGACGAAGTCCTTTTTATCTCCCTTTTTTTTTTTGAAAAATGTTGCATGCAAGATTGCCTAACTAACAAGAAAAAAAACACACAGGGAACTTATTATTTAAGCTTTTTTAGAGAAATTCGCTCTTCAGTCCGATAACGATAAATATGGAAAAAGAGCAACAGTGTTCGTCAAATCGACGAAGATTACCCGTTTAGGTTCAGTTTACCTTTTGGAGTGTAGTGATATACATATGTACATATGTATATAACCGCGTTTTCCTATTAAAAAAAAAAATCTTACCATAAAAAATTTCTGTATATTTATCATCTCAAAAATCTGGCAACCCTATTTGATCCCCTCTCATCATACTTAACTTAAATATGCAATAGTTCCTTTGAACGCTTCAAAACCATCAACTTGGGCATGCACCAATCAACGCCAGCCAGCAACTGCTGGGCAGGCTACCAAACCAAACGGATGGGCGAGCTGACAAGCTTACAAATCCCACCATGCAGTTATTGCAAAACTTTTCCAATTATTTTCCCAATTTCCACATTTAGCCAGAAAAACTTGTCGAAGGAATTGGAGGATAAATATTTGTATGTATAGGAAACACTTCAATGTGCTCCGTCTGCTTCATTTTGTTGTTAACTAGCTTGGTTTTATACGCGTAGTACAACCTGAAGCATTGCTTGCTTGCAAACCACACCGTTTTATACATTTTACACTCCATGGTTTGTATGTATGTATGAATATGTATACGAGTATGTTTGTATTTAATACTTAATAGTCATGTGTGCTTTTAAACCGGCGTCATTCACGCCATCCACACAACTCCTTTTCAGCACTTTAACTTGCTTTCCTTCGCTCCTTTCATTGTTCATCCAAACATCCTGTTCTATCCGCCTTTACCACGCCAGCGCTCAATCTTACTCGTCTCTGGCAAACAGATTTCAATTAGTGCAAACAACACCACAGCCGCATCAATCAAGCGGAAACAAACAAGGGTGTTGTATGCAACACAATTCAGCTGAAGGAGGCGGGTGACGATACATATCTGCCAAGCGAACGAACTTGAGCCAATATCTCGTAGAGTGAAGGAAAAATAAATAAATAAATACGAAAATGTGCGCAACTGCAGTTGAGAAGATTGCCTGCATATATGTATGTATTCACTGTTATTTGCGCATTTGTAAGCTCACCCCCC
>NW_023458561.1:54665909-54675308 GCF_013731165.1 Rhagoletis pomonella | reverse complement strand
AAAAAAACGTCTTTTGGTATATTAAAATAGAATGACCAAATAGTGTGTAAAAAAGGCCGCCAAAGCTGCGAAAATCGAAAGAAAATCGTGAAAAATGAGGAAGGTGAGATTGAGGATACATCAAACCCAAACAGCTGGCAGAGTAATAAAAACATATACAAATATAATAAAGATTAAATCCTACTGCTATGCATTTGGGTGAGAAAAAGAGTAAAAAATTATTTTCTTGCAAAATTAGTAGTAGGGTGAATGAATAAAATTTTAGGTTGTGACCTCCCATAGAGAATGCATTAAACACAAAAAGCTCGGATTATAAAAAAATCTTATTTATGAATACATTTTCGCAGTCCTTATTTATATGATACAGATAGTATTAAAGGTGAGGAGGGCGATGATAAGACTATTAATAGGCAGGTTTTAATCTAACCTGCAAGAGAAATGGTAGGTCTCTGACCGTCAAGAGTCTGTCCAGGAACCAGGGGAAATGTCATCAGCGGGTTCTTAAAATGGGGATTTTCGTTTAGTAAATATTCAGAATCTTTCTGAGGGTATATTTAGTATTAATTATATACAAAATATTTATTACATTAACAACGCATATACATACATATTAGCACAAAGATATTTTAATAAAATTTCGTAGTTTTTGGTATACGGCGATCATTTATTAACAGGGGAATTCTGGGTAAGATAGTGAAAAGGCTTTCGAAAGTAAATTAAAGGCAAGGGGAAAGATTTGTATTTCGAAAGACTTTTGTTATTCTAGAAAAAAAGCTCTCTCATTTACTACTCGTAGTAAAAAGCTATTTTATATCATTTAGCTTGCAATTCGAGAGATCCTAGTTCGAGTCCTCGGACAGCGAAATTTTTTATATTTTCTAAATTTTTTGTGTATCCTTTTAATTTTCAGGTTTTTTGGTCTAAAAAGAATATTTATTTTAAAGATTTTATTTTTTAAATTAATTTTTTTTTAGTTTAATTTAGGTTTTTTTTTTTATATTTAATTGCAGAAAAATTAAAAATATTTATTAAAAAAAAAATAAAATCGTTTAATTTTTAGAAACCTATTTTATGTATTTTTTTAATTATTATTTTTGCTTTATAAATTTAATTTTTTTTAATGTTTGGATTTTATGGTTTTAAAAAGATAATATTTTTTTTGTTTCATTTAAAAACCTCATGTTATTTAAATTGCATTTTTCTATTTAATAAATTTTTGCATATTTTTTTATATTTTTTTTTTTCTAATTTAATTTTCTCTTAATTTTTAGCATTTTTTTAAAAGAATTTTTTTTTAGTTCTATTTAATTTTTAAGTACCTACTACAGATTTTTTTCTTTTTTGATTTTATGTTTCTTCCTTTACAATCTAATTTTTAGACTTTATTGTTTTACGGAGAAATTTTTTAAAATTATATTTAATTTTTAAAAATATTTTTGTTTATTTTTGCTTTATTTTCGTTTTCTTTTTTTTTACATGAATTCACTTTTGTTTGTTAGTTTTCATTGTTTAAATAAAAGTATATATTTGTGACTTAATATAATTTTTTAAAATAATTCTTACTAAACCTGACAGAAATGTATTAAAAAAAATGTTTTTTTAATTTTTAATTCTAAAAAATTATGCGCGTGGTAAAAATAGTCAAATTGAATCCAGATCATTTAGAATATGTTCAATATTTTTTTTGCTATAATTAAAAAAATTAGGTACAATTAGTAAAGTAATTAATCTTTCTTATCGTAATAATTTTCCATACAAAATGTCTTTTGCAATTACGGTAATTTTTAGCATTAAAAATAACGATCCATATTTCCAAATTTATTTGGACTAAACCATGCTCAATAAAATGATTAAAAAAATTTCCTTAACAATAACTTTTTTCCGATATGATGCCTAACGAGTTTAGAAGTTATGAATTTTTGAAGTTACTCTAAAAAGCGAAAAGCCAAAAATTTGTCTCGGTTGAGCTCAAATTCAAATGAATTACTCATAGAAAACGAAATTCTCAGTAGGCCTGATAAAGCCTAATTTTAAAATGTCGGTTTTACCTAATTCTTAAGCCTCACAAAGGGGCATTGTTTGCGTTGGCTGGGTTTCTTCTGAACGATTAAAGTTGCTTGAAAACATGAAAGCGGCGCTCATGTTTCTAATAAGGCAGTCTTACAGAGCGTTGAAGAAAACCTGGTGTTTGAATTAATTCCCAGAATTGGAGTCCAATAATTCTTGAGGCAACTCGTCAAAATTGTGTTTTTTTTTCTTGAAACGTTCCTAAATCAAAATTTTTAACTACCATTCTGCATTCTTGCAGAATTTATGAGATTAATTTAACTAAAATAAAGATCTGCAATTAAAATCTTTATGTTCGCAACATCAATAACTCCAATAAATCTCTTAAGATCAGCAAGAAGAGCAGCGAAAAGTTACACACAATTCACTCCAAACAGACCAAAGGTGCGTACTCTGACTCCCGAAAATGTTACATCATTATCATTATTTTTTGGTATTAAATCTATGGCTATCAGAAAGCTAAGCTCCTTGAATGGTGTTAGTTCATATCGAGTACATATGCTGGATGCCCGGAAAAAAGTTTAAAATCTGTTATTGAAACATAAAATATCCGGGTACATACCCACAGACTAAAATACTCTGCGATTAAGTGACAATGACAATCAACACCTTTGCCAAACCACGCGTATTTAAATACACTCGTTAACAGCTACTTGCACCTTGACGCATCCTTTACTTCTGCAGCAGCAATGTCAACATTGGCAGCAACAAGCTACAACGCCCTTAGCTGAAGTGTCATTATTGGCACTATCATCGAAGAGACACTACACCGCCGGCAACCATCAGCGTTGAAGTCTTCAACTGACAGCCAAGAGTAAAATCAACAACGCAAAGAGGAGTAGACACCCACATGCATCACTGTAGTTAAATAAATATAAGAGAAAGCATGCTCGCAAATGTACATATGTATGTAAAAGTGTGTGTTTGTGTCACTTAAATTAAACATACTTTTAACTATAAGTTCGTTCACTGCAGTGTTCTACTGGCAACACACATAGTACATCCATTTTAGTGACGGCTACCGATATTTTCGATAGTTTTTGAAAAAACAGTCGATACTATCGATTTTTTATTAATTGAGTCAGATAACTCTAGTTAGCACGGGATGTTCAACAATCTATCGTTATAGCGCAATACTCAATTTTTATTTTCAGAATTTCTTGCAATTTATAATTCACAGCATTGAAGAGAGCAGTACTGGAAGGTAACTGGTAACGTGCTTCTAATTCCTTAACAAAGCTTCGGAACCCCACTCATCCACTATCAAAAAGGGTCGCATATCTGCGAAATGGCGCCGAATCGCCAAATCTGGACATTCTGACACGGAATTTCCCTCTGACATTTGTTTCAATGAACGCGATTGATGCGGCAATCAGTTGTACAATCGGTGTTGCGAAGGCAGGCTATTGCGATGAAGGTGGGCTAATACGCATGGTTGCATATGTATGTGCCGCGGCGCCACAACTAACAGCTGCAGCGAGTCACAGCGTAGACTTGAAATATATTTGCAAATGTCAAGCACATACCTTCAAATACATTCATATGCATATGCATTTAATTATTTGCATTTACACAAAAATATATTTACATTTGTCCACATATCTTATCTTACTTGTAGTTCCATCCGTTAAGGCCGTTGTAAAGTGCCAAGTAAACAATTGCACGCAAATAAACCCACCATTGACATATCTAGAACTCAGTCGCTTTTCATTTGGCGTCTTTTGCTTGCATTGTGCCAACCCACACTCTCATCTGCCTTCTTCTTATTCTTCATATTTTAAGTTTGTACCTTTCTATTTGTATTTGTGTCAAACAATTTGTGCGTATTTACTTTGTATCGTCATCTAGCCGCCACTGGCGTTAAAGCTTAACGGTACGCGTAGTCTGCCCTGCATGCGAACGAACAAATGTATTAATAATACTGCAAAAGAGTGAGTCAGTCGGGTGAATATTTGAAAGACGAATACACGGATATACATATATACACATATATATGTATGCACATATGTGCAATGCAGACATTTTCAATTCAATTAGGCGCTCACGCACCATTTTCGGGCTTTCTACTACACAGTTGCCACCAAGTTGTCCACTTTCTCGCCCTTCTTTTTTCCACCATCAAAGCAAATTTGCACCTGTTCATCTCCGCTCTGCACTGTCACGTTTTCTGCAGATATTTTTGTATGCTAATTATGGAATAATTAAATGCATACACCTCCAGCTAAACTGCAGTGCAAACAATCGCACATACGCGAACATATGTATCTACATTAGGTTGGTAAAAAAAAAAAATTAAGTCAGAATTTTAATGCTCTCATCCCCTAGGACTGTTCTATACCGCAAAAATTATACCCCTTTTTTATTTTGAAAAAAAAAAACTTATATTTAGAGGTCGCTCAAAGCGCTCAAAACTTTTCGTATATTCTATATAGGACAAAACAAGTTTTCGTAGAAATGATATGGAACTCTTGAAAATCAATATTTTTCGATAGAAAAACTTTGTTTCTCTTCAGGAGGCTTCCAATACCCAAGTACCCAATTGTTTATTTAACCATTTTATATTATTAACTATTTTTAACAGGACCCCTAAAAACCTTAAATTGGCCCCCCGTGCAGTTTTTCGAAGATCGAAAAACATTGATTTTCCAGTATTCTATACCATTTCTACGAAAACTTTGAGCACTTTGAGCGACGTATAATGTTTTCTTTTATTATGTCAAAAAAATAAATAAATAGTCGATTAATTAATCATAGGATTAATCACAACCCAAAAAAAAAAATTAATTGTAATTAATTAATAATCGATTGATGAAACACAAAACTACGATACAATTAAATCGCAAATTGGGCAATAATAATCAAATGATTAATCGCTGTTATACCTAAACAGGGGTAAAGTATTTTTCGATACAGAACAATCCTAAGGGGTGAGAGCATTAAATTCTGACTTTACATTTTCACGTGCATTTTTGGACCACTCTAATGTAAATACATACGTATATCGCTAGCTTAGAGTGAAAAGTTGCTAACTTCACTTTTATGAAAACTCTTGTTTTGATACAGCAGGCTAGATAAATTAAAAATGCATTGTTTGGAAAACGGTAAAGGTCCTTGTTCTATGTTTTCTCGTTAATATTCAATTAAAGGAAAATTTGCTTAGTCCAAAAAAAAACTCCGAAAATTCGATAACGCCAAATAGTTCCAAATCTTGATTTAAGATCGAATGCCACTGATTCGTATGGAATTTCGCTTTGCTTTAAACAGGCACAATTTTATATTTAAAGTTTTGCGAAACTCTTGAAGTGGCTACAAGAAGTTGTTTCCTCTCCTGTACAACTTTTAAATTGGGACTTAGCAACTTTGCACTCTAAACTAGCGATATGTACATATGTACACATATAGTCCTTATCCATACCCACTCACACAGGCTCACGCTTGCTTGTGCTCGCCCACACCCGCTAATTTACTAAAGACATATTGACGCCCACATTTCTATACAAACTCACAAGTTGCCGCAGCAATTACATTTGTATGTTGAGTCACTTTGAGAACTGAATCCTTTCGTTGTATTTTCATTTGTAAGTATGCATGTAGTTAGTTCTATGTCTTTTTGCTTGCCTTCATTTAGGCGTAACAGCACGCATCGCTTCTCGTGTGTCGCTAATTTAATATTTTAATTAGCAACCAAATGAGAATGCACACATACAAAGGAATTATATTTACATGAAACTACGGGCGGTTATAGAAAAATGTTAGGCGTAGGCGTCTCATTTTCATTTGCTGGAATGCTCATTTTTATGTGGACAAATTAGCGTTGCCTAGCGGCGTCTACTTAGTGCCCTAAATACTCTCTTTGAATTTTCCGACATATTTACATATTTCTGCAGATACCTGACAACCAACCACAAAAACTGTTGTATTTTTGCTATACACGCCTCACAATGTTCTAATTTGGACAAAAAGACAAAATCAAATATCTTGAGAACAAGATGGGATGGCGAAAGAATTTAAATTTTAAAGCTTTTGAGATAGTGAATTCAGGAAAATTATTCTTGGATAAAATTCAGCTTGGAAGGTAATTCACCTTTAAAATGGTCTTCGAAAATAGCGGGCTTTAATTATTGCCGAACGATCATTTTCATAGAACGTTTGTATCACTTTTACGCATTGTTCAACTGAGTATCGCCCCATGACTAAATATTGCAAAGTCTGTAGCAGATACCAATTGTCTGAAAACAATTATTGTTAAATATCTGCATCACTTTTGAATCAGCCTATATTTATCTACGTAGCTACTCATTTAATTTTCATCCGAAATTGATATCAGATGTCTCGTCTGGTTCCGGCCTTAGTTGCTGATATATGCCTATGTGGTTTTTGCGGCACTATAATATTAATTTTAAGCAACTTAGAAAGGTGGGAGGTGTCAAGCCCCATTATTTTATGTACTAGCCTCCAATTCCAATTTCTTTAAAATTGTATAGATTTTCTGAGGTGTAGATTGACGTAGATTAATATGCATCACTTGAGGAAAAATCGAATGTCGTTTCTCGAATTTTTTTAGTCGATTGACAGAACGAATCGGAGCTAAAAAGTCGATGGAAAATCGAATCGGAAGGCCTCGATAAATTGAACTTCGATTTAAAAAGGGCATCTCTAATGAATAGTGAAGATCTCGAATCATCGACGCTTCGATTATGTATGCAATATGTCGATGTTCCGATGTTCTACATAGTCCGCAATCGATTATAAAGCATTGCTATTTTATGTCTTATCATCGATAACATCAAATATCGATAAATATCGGGCATCCCTAATGCAAGGTTGATTTCAAATAGGAAAAATTTATTGCTTGCAAATGCAACGGAAGTACCATCTGGCAGTATACGCCTAGCCACGATGCCCAGCTTGGATGCCAGCTATATTTGTTGAATTTTCATAAGTGCAATCTATTTTGAACATTTACTATGCTTTTAATAAACACAAAATAACAATAAAATGTAACCATTATTAACCAGCACTTAAGCGACACTTACTTTATCAACCCACACATACATACATCCTATTTTGAGCAATTATGTATTTTACTTGCTATATTTCTACATTTAGAAAAAGATGAGCACGAAAAATGTAATAATACTAAATAATCATCGTTGTTTTATTACGAAAATCCATTAAGACAACAATTAAAGTGAAGATCAGCTTGAATATCGTTCAAACACCAGAACTTTATGTTGCTCGTGGCTCTTGAAACAAGCTACATACGTACATACAATCAGTAGCTACACTCTAAAAACTCTGTTTAAAAGTGCGATTATAAACCGAGTATATTTTTGTTTATTTTTAAATTTTTTTTGGTAAATTTACACGATGAATATGTATTTTTCTTGTTTACACATTTTCGTGTGCAAAAATCCTTTTGGTTAGTGGCTTTACACAATTCTAAGGGTGAAATCAAACAGCAGATGTGTATTTTGTAGCTTGTACACACTTTCTTAGTAAATTTACGCACACCAGCTATACTACACTTTAAAAAGTCCGAAATTTAAACAAACTGATCGTTGAATAATCGAGCATGTAATTTCGCGAATAATAAGGTAGGAAATCAGTAACGTACCTTTTAGGTAGGAAATCTACACAATTTTTTTTTAGAGTGTACAGTCACAAAGCAGCAGCAGCGCAAGTCGATGTTGAAGGAATCGCAGAGTGGTTGCACGCATGCGCGCAGACGTTTGCTGTTGTTAAGCTTGCTGCAATAGCTAAATGTCGAAGACGCAATTAATTTATATGATTTTAATTAAAAGCGTGCAATGTGAGCACGGAGGAAGGCTTTCGGCGGCGAGACAAATTTCGACGGCGAACGAATGTGGCATGGGTTCTTTTAAGTGTAAAATGCTTTGCAGCGCCACTGTGACAATTTTTTTTGCAAGAAATAGCAACTGTTCTTTTTTTTACTAAGCTGAGTTTGCTTAAAAAAAAAACATATTAATATGGTGCTGCAACATGCAACAATTATTCGAATTATTCGTAAAAATATGAACTGTGGCGATTTATTTCTGCAACCATAGTCGCTATTCGCGTAAATAAGTATTTAAATTAAGTCTTGCGGCAAGTGTCTACATTCACTTTAATCGTTGCTACGAAAGTTTTCTTTTTGTGAGTAATTACAATATTTTTATTTTTTTTTATTTTTAATTCTATAATTTTTTTTTATATACTAGTACGTTATGTTTGACACAAATTTTTTGAAAATAATTAAATCAATGCAACACTTTGTGACTAGCTGCTGTCATTTTATTTCTAATCACCAACGCAATTACAGACAAAATTCAATTCAATTAAATTTTTAGTGCTAAGCAATCGGCTAGACATGACTCGCGCGAACCAAGCGAGTTGATTGGTGTCGACTTGCAGGCGTCGCATTGCGGCCATAAATCAAAGTTGTCGCCACTTTATTTAATTTACAGCTATTTTATACACCCACTCAATTTTTTCGCGCCCGAAATTGTATAAAACATTTTAAAGAATTATTAGGGTGGCCCTTAAAAAATCAAATTGAAGATTTTTTCAGTCTCATCCCCTCAAGCGCTAATGCCATGGTCACAGATATCACATACAAATATTGGTTCCGATTGGAGACGGTTAAGGCGCGTCGCACAGGGGGGCAAAGTACAGATTCCTCTATAGAGACTCAAAAAATTAAAATCAAAAGTCGGTTAAGACATCTCCATAAAGGAATCCGAACTTTTCCCCCCGTGTGTCATGCCTTATCCGTCTCCAATCGGGACCAAAATTTATATGTGATATCATCGATTATAGTAGCATCGACTTAGGGGTTGAGGCTTAGGAAATCTGATGTAAAAATTTGCTTCCTACATTTAAGGACCACCCTAATGTACATATGCTTGTATGCAGCTGTGTTTGTGAGTCTTACGAAATTCCAATTGCAATTCAAAAATGGTGTAAATGCGCTGCAAGGCACATTTAAGAGGCCAAAAGCAAGGGAATTAAGGCAAAACTAAAGTCGACCGCAAGCAGCAACACCTTTTTCAGTTTGAAAGTGGCATGTGGCAAGTAGCGGTTATGCCAACCGCCGCGCTAACCACTAATCAACCGCGGCCACATATACATATTTATACGTACATACACATACATCGACCTTCGTGCCTTTGTTAGCTTTGTTGGTTTGTGCTACTATTTTTTCCATAATCTTTATCCTTCATCATTTTGTTCTGCATTTTTTTGACTTTATTTCATATTCAATTTCTGCTTCCTGAATCATAACTTTTCTTTGAAAAGCAATTCAATTCAATTCAATTCAGTTTCATACAA
>NW_023458561.1:54657194-54665809 GCF_013731165.1 Rhagoletis pomonella | reverse complement strand
TTGTATGAAACTGAATTGAATTGAATTGAATTGCTTTTCAAAGAAAAATTATGATTCAGGAAGCAGAAATTGAATATGAAATAAAGTCAAAAAAATGCAGAAAAAAATGATGAAGGATAAAGATTATAGAAAAAATAGTAGCACAAGCCAACAGAGCTAACAAAGCCAACGAAGGTCGATGGATGTGTATGTACGTATAAATATGCACATGTGGCCGCGGTTGATTAGTGGTTAGCGCGGCGGTTGGCATAACCGCTACTTGCCACATGCCACTTTCAAACTGAAAAAGGTGTTGGTGCCTGCGGTCGACTTTAGTTTTGCCTTAATTCCCTTGCTTTTGGGCTCTTAAATGTGCCTTGCAGCGCATTTACACCATTTTTGAATTGCAATTGGAATTTCGTAAGACTCACAAACATGTCTACATACAAAAATATGTACATTAGGGTGGTCCTTAAATGTATGAAGCAAATTCTGGCCTTTGACGCCTTTGCGACACGCCTTAACCGACTCCAATCGGGACCAAAATTTATAAGTGATATCTTCGGCTATGATAGTATCGATTTTGGGTATTAGACGAAAAAAAAAGTTATTGTAATTTTTTGAGTCTCTATAGAGGAATCTGTACTTTGCCCCCCTGTGCGACACGCCTTAACCGTCTCCAATCGGAACCAATATTTGTATGTGATATCTGTGACCATGGCATTAGCGATTGAGGGGATGAGACTGAAAAAATCTTTAATTTGATTTTTTTAAGGGCCACCCTAATAATTCTTTATAATGTTTTATACAATTTCGGGCGCGAAAAAATTGAGTGGGTGTATAAAATAGCTGTAAATTAAATAAAGTGGAGACAACTTTGATTTATGGCCGCAATGCGACGCCTGCAAGTCAACACCAATCAACTCGCTTGGTTCGCGCGAGTCATGTCTAGCCGATTGCTTAGCGCTAAAAATTGAATTGAATTGAATTTTGTCTGTAATTGCGTTGGTGATTAGAAATAAAATGACAGCAGCTAGTCACAAAGTGTTACATTGATTTAATTATTTTCAAAAAATTTGTGTCACACATAACGCTAGTATATAAAAAAATTTATAAAAAGTAAAAATTAAAAAAATATTGTAATTACTCACGAAAAGAGAACTTTCGTAGCAACGAATAAAGTGAATGTAGACACTTGCCGCAATACTTAATTTAAATACTTACTTGCGCAATAATTCGCCAAACGTTCATATTTTTACGAAAAATTCGAGGCACGTTGTAACGTTGTTGCATGTTGCAGCATCATATTAATATTTTTATTTAAGCAAACTCAGCTTAGTAAAAAAAAAGAACAGTTGCTATTTCTTGCAAAAAAAAATTGTCACAGTGGCACTGCTAAGCATTTTACACTTAAGAGAACCCCGCCTAAGCTGTCCTCCGCGCTCACATTTCACGCTTTTAATTAAAATCATATAAATTAATTGCGTCTGAGACATTTAGCTATTGCAGCAAGCTTAACAACAGCAAGCGTCTGCGCGTCTGCGCGCATGCGTGCAACCACTCTGCGATTCCTTCAACATCGACTTGCGGTGCTGCTGCTTTGTGACTGTAGCCACTGATTGTACGTATTTATGTGGCTTGTTTCAAGAACCACGAGCTGATCTTCACTTTAATTGTTGTCTTAATGGATTTTTGTAATAAAACTACGATGATTAGTATTATTACATTATTCGTGCTTATCCTTTTGTATTTAAATGAAGAAATGTAACAAGTAAAATACATAATTTCTTAAATAGGATGTATTTATGTATGTGTGGGTTGATAAAGTAAGTGTCGCTTAAGTGCTGGTTAATAATGGTTACGTTTTATTAAAAGCATAGGAAATGTCCAAAATAGATTGCATTTATGAAAATTCAACAAATATATGTAGTTGGCATCCAAGCTGGGCATATACTGCCAGATGGTACTTCCGTTGCATTTGCAAGCATTAAATTTCTCAAAAAATGATTTTCCTATTTGAAATCCATCTTGCATTAGGGATGCCCAATATTCATCGATATTCGATTAAATCGATGATAAAATAGCGACGATTTATACTCGATTGCGGACTATGAAGAACATCGGAGCATCAATACCTTGCATACATAATCGAAGCGTCGATGATTCGAGATCTTCACTGTTCATTAGAGATGCCGCTTTTAAATCGATTAAATCGAAGATCGATTAATTGAAGCCTTCCGATACGATTATTTGTAGAGTTTTTAGTTCCGATTCGATCCGTCAATCGACTAAAAAAAAATCGAGAAACGACATTCGATTTTTCCTCAAAAAAATCTATAATTTTAAAAGACATTGGAATTGGAGGCTAGTATACATAAAAAAATGGGGCTTTAGACCTCCCACCTTTCTAACTTGCTGAAAATTAATAATGTAGCGCCGCAAAACCACATAGACAAATATCAGCAACTAAGGCCGGAACCAGACGAGACATCTGATATCAATCTCGGATGAAAATTAAATGAGTAGCTACGTAGATAAATATAGGCTGATTCAAAAGTGATGCAGATATTTAACAATAATTGTTTTCAGACAATTGGTATCTGCTACAGACTTTGCAATATTTAGTCATGGGGCGATACTCAGTTGAACAATGCGGAAATGTGATACAAACGTTTTATCAAAATGATCGTTCTGCAATAATTAGAGCCCGCTATTTTCGAAGACCATTTTAAAGGTGAATTAACTTCCAAGCTGAATTTGATCCAAGAATAATTTTCCTGAATTCACTATCTCAAAATCCTTAAAATTTCAATTCTTTCGCCATCCCACCTTGTTCTCAAAATATTTGATTTTGTCCCTTTTTTGTCCAAAATAGAACACTGTGAGACGTGTATAGCAAAAGTACAATAGTTGAAATGGTTGTCAGGTATGTGCAGGAAACGCGTATTCCTAAATACATATGTAAATATGTCGGAAAATTCAAAGAGAGTATTTAGGGCACCAAGTAGACGCCGCTAGGCAACGCTAATTTGTCCACATAAAAATGAGCATTCCAGCAAATGAAAATGAGACGCCTACGCCTAACATTTTTCTATAACCGCCCGTAGTTTTCGTGTAAATATAATTCCTTTGTATGTGTGCATTCTCATTTGGTTGCTAATTAAAATATTAAATTAGCGACACGCGAGAAGCGATGCGTGCTGTTACGCCTAAATGAAGGCAAGCAAAAAGACATAGAACTAACTACATGCATATATATGCAAATACAACGAAAGGATTCAATTCTCAAAGTGACTCAACATACAAATGTAATTGCTGCGGCAACTTGTGTGTTCGTATAGAAATGTGGCGTTAACATGTCTTTAGTAAATTAGCATGTGTGGGCGAGCACAAGCAAGCGTGAGCCTGTGTGAGTGGGTATGGATAAGGACTATATGTGTACATATGTACATATCGCTAGCTTAGAGTGCAAAGTTGCTAAGTCCCAATTTAAAAGTTGTACAGGAGAGGAAACAACTTCTTGTAGCCACTTCAAGTGTTTCGCAAAACTTTAAATATAAAATTTTGCCTGCTTAAAGCAAAGCAAAATTCCATACGAATCAGTGGCTTGTGGTAGTAACTATTTGGCCTTATCGAATTTTCGGAGTTTTTTTTTTGGACTAAGCAAATTTTCCTTTAATTGAATATTAACGAGAAAATATAGAACAAGGACCTTTACCCTTTTCCAAACAATGCATTTTTAATTTATCTAGCCTCCTGTATCAAAACAAGAGTTTTCATAAAAGTGAAGTTAGCAACTTTTCACTCTAAGCTAGCGATGTATTTACATTAGATTGGTCCGAAAATGCACGTGAAAATTTAAAGTCGGAATTTTAATGCTATCACCGCCTAGGATTTTTCTGTATCGAAAAATACTTTACCCCTGTTTAGGTATACCAGCGATTAATCATTTGATTATTATTGCCCAATTTGCGATTTAATTGTATCGTAGTTTTGTGTTTCATTCAATCGATTATTAATTAATTGCAATTAATTTTTTTTCTGGGGGTTGTGATTAATCCTATGATTAATTAATCGACTACCCATGTTCTTTATTTTGAAATAAAAAAAAAAACATTCTACGTCGCTCAAAGTGCTCAAAGTTTTCGTAGAAATGGTGTAGAATACTGGAAAATCAATATTTTTCGATCGAAAAACTGCACGGGGGAACAATTTAAGGTTTTTAGAGGTCCTGTTAAAAATAGTTAATAATATAAAATGGTTAAATAAACAATTGGGTACTTGGGTATTGGAAGCCTACTGAAGAGAAACAAAGTTTTTCTATCGAAAAATATTGATTTTCAAGAGTTCCATACCATTTCTACGAAAACTTGTTTTGTCCCATATAGAATATACGAAAAATTTTGAGCGCTTTGAGCGACCTCTAAATATAATTTTTTTTTTTCAAAATAAAAAAGGGGTATAATTTTTGCGGTATAGAACAGTCCTAGGGGATGAGAGCATTAAAATTCTGACTTAATTATTATTATTTTTTTTTTTTACCACCCTAATGTAGATACATATGTTCGCGTATGTGCGATTGTTTGCACTGCAGTTTAGCTGGAGGTGTATGCATTTAATTATTCCATAATTAGCATACAAAAATATCTGCAGAAAACCTGACAGTTCAGAGCGGAGATGAACAGGTGCAAAATTGCTTTGATGGTGGAAAAAAGAAGGGCGAGAAAGTGGACAACTTGGTGGCAACTGTGTAGTAGAAAGCCCGAAAATGGTGCGTGAGCGCCTAATTGAATTGAAAATGTCTGCATTGCACATATGTGCATACATATATATGTATATGTGTATATCCGTGTATTCTTCTTTCAAATATTCACCCGACTGACTCACTCTTTTGCAGTATTATTAATACATTTGTTCGTTCGCATGCAGGGCAGACTACGCGTACCGTTAAGCTTTAACGCCAGTGGCGGCTAGATGACGATACAAAGTAAATACGCACAAATTGTTTGACACAAATACAAATAGAAAGGTACAAACTTAAAAGATGAAGAACAAGAAGAAGGCAGATGAGAGTATGAGTTAACTCAATGCAAGCAAAAGACGCCAAATGAAAAGCGACTGAGTTCTACTAGATATGTCAATGGTGGGTTTATTCGCGTGCAGTTCTTTGCTTGGCACTTTAGAAATGCCTTAACGGATGGAACTACAAATAAGATAAGATATGTGGACAAATGTAAATATATTTTTGTGTAAATGCAAATAATTACATGCATATGCATATGAATGTATTTGAAGGTATGTGCTTGACATTTGCAAATATATGTATTTGATGTCTACGCTGTGACTCGCTGCAGCTGTTAGTTGTGGCGCCGCGGTACATACATATATGTATGTATGTTGCATATATGCAACCATGCGTATTGCCCCACCTTCATCGCAAAAGACTGCCTTCGCAATGCCGATTGTACAACTGACTGTCGCATCAATCGCGTTCGTTGAAACAAATGTCAGAGGGAAATTCCGTATCAGAGTGCCCAGATTTGGCGATTCGGCACCATTTCGCAGATATGCGACCCTTTTTGATAATGGAAGACAAGGGGTTCCGAAGCTTTGTTACCTTCGAGTACTGCTCTCTTTAATGCTGTGAAGAATAAATTGCAAGAAATTCTGAAAATAAAAATTGAGTATTGCGCTATAACGATAGATTGTTGAACTTCCCGTGCTAACTAAAGTTATATGACTGAATTAATAAAAAAATCGATAATATTTTTTTTCAAAAACTACTATGTGTGTTGCCAGTAGAACACTGGAGTCAACGAATTTATAGTTAGGTTTAATTTAAGTGACACAAACACACACTTTTACATACATATGTACATACATTTACAAGCATGCTTTCTTTTATCTTTATTTAACTACAGTGTAGCATGTGGGTGTCTACTCCTCTTTTTGTTGTTGATTTTACTCTTGGCTGTCAGTTGAAGTCTTCAACGCTGATGGTTGCCGGCGGTGTAGTGTCTCTTCGATGATAGTGCCAATAATGACACCTAAGCTAAGGGCGTTGTAGCTTGTTGCTGCCAATGTTGACATTGCTGTTGCAGAAGTAAAGGATGCGTCAAGGTGCAAGCAGCTGTTAACGAAAAGTGTATCTACGCGTGGTTTGGCAAAGGTGTTGATTGTCATTGTCACTTAATCTCAGAGTGTTTTAGTCTGTGGGTGTGTACTCGGATATTTTATGTTTCAATTACTTACTCGATATAAACTAATATGATTCAACGAGCTTAGCCTTCTGATAGCCATAGATTTAATACCAAAAAATAATGATAATGATGTAAAATTTTCTGGAGTCAGAGTAGGCACCTTTGGTCAGTTTCGAGTGAATTGTGAGTAACTTTTCGCAGCTCTTCTTGCTGATCTTAAAAGATTTCTGGGAGTTATTGATGTTGCGAACATAAAGATTTTAATTGCAGATCTTTATTTTAGTTAAATTAATCTCATAAATTCTGCAAGAATGCAGAATGGTAGTTAAAAATTTTGCCTTAGGAACGTTTCAAGAAAAAATAACACAGTTTTGACGAGTTGCCTCAAGACTTATTGGATTCCAATTCTGGGAATTAATTCAAACACCAGGTTTTCTTCAACGTTCTGTTAGACTGCCTTATTAGAAACATGAGCGCCGCTTTGATGTTTTCAAGCAACTTTAATCGTTCAGAAGAAACCCAGCCAACGCAAACAACGTCCCTTTGTGAGGCTTAAGAATTAGGTAAAACCGACATTTTAAAATTAGGCTTTATCAGGCCTACTGAGAATTTCGTTTTCTATGAGTAATTCATTTGAATTTGAGCTCTACCGAGAAAAATTTTTGGATTTTCGTGAGACTTCATATCGGAAAAAATGTTATTGAAAATGAAAATTTTTAGTCTGTTTATTGAACATGGTTTGGTCCAAATAAATTTGGCAATATGGATCGTAATTTTTCATCCAAAAAATCACCGTAATTTCAAAAGACATTTTGTATGGTAAATTATTGAGATAAGAAAGATATACAGCTTGATTAATTACTTTTTTTTTATATATCATAAAATTCTCGGGATCCAATTTGACTTGTTTTACCACGCCCATAATTTTTTAGAATTAAATATTAAAAAAAAATAATTTTTTTTAAATTCATTTCTGTTAGTTTTAATAAGAATGTTTTTAAAAAATTATATTAAGTCAAAAATAAATATTTTTTTTAACAATAAAAACTAACAAACAAAAGTAAATTCATGTTAAAAAAAAGAAAACGAAAATAAAGCAACAATAAATAAAAAATATTTTTAAAAAAATAATGTAATTTAAAAAATTTTTATCTAAAAACAATAAAATCTTAAAACTAAATTATAAAGGAAGAAACATAAAATCAAATAAGAAGAAAATCTGTAGTACTTAAAAATTAAATAGCATAAAACAATTTCTTTTAAACCAATTCTAAAAATTACAGGAAAAATAAATTTCAACAAAAATAAAAAGGGATCCAAAAATTAAATGAAATAGAAAAATGTAGTTAAACTTTTAAAACAACAAAATCTAGAAATTAAAATAACATGAGGGTTTAAAAATTAAATGAAAAAAATATTATCTTTTTAAAACCATAAATTTAAGCATTAAAAGAAAATTTAATTAATAAAGAAAAAATAATAATTAAAAAATACATAAAATAGGTTTCTAAAAAGTAAACGATTTTTTTAAATGAATATTTTTAATTTTTAAGCAATAAAACTAAAAAATAAATCTAAATTAAACTAAAAAAAATGAATTAAAAAAATTAAATTTTTAAAATAAATATTCTGTCCAAAGACTCGAAAGCGGATCTCTCGAATTGCGAGCTAGATGATATAAAAACTTTCTCTCAAAATAGCTTTTCACCACGAGTAGTGAATGACAGAGCTTTTTTTTTTTTGTTTTGACACTTGCCTTTAATTTATCCTTCGAAAGGCTTTTTACTATCGTAGCCAGAATTTCCCTGTTAATATATGATCGCCGTATTGAAATATCTTTATACTAATATGTATATATATGCCTTGTTAATTTAACAAATGTTTTGTATATAATTAATACTAATATACCCTTAGAAATATTTCGAATATTTATTAAACAAAAATCTCCATTTTAAGAACCAACTGATGACATTCCCCTGGCATTTCTCTTGCTGGTTAGATTTAAACCTGCCTATTAATAATCTTATTATCGCCCTCCTAACCTTTAATACTATCTGTGTCATATAAATAAAAGCGTATTCATAAAAAATATTTTTTTTTTATAATCCGAGCTTTTTGTGTTTAATGCATTCTCCATGGGAGGTCATAACTTAAAATTTTATTCATTCACCCTCACTACTATTTTTCCCTTTTTCCAGCAAATAATTTCTTACTCTTTTTCCCACCCAAATGCATAGCAGTAGGATTTAATCTTTATTATATTTTTATTTGTTTTTATTACTCTGCCAGCTGTTTGGGTTTGATGTATCCTCAATGTCACCTTCCTCATTTCTTCACAATTTTCTTTCGATTTTCGCAGCTTTGGCGGCCTCTTTTCACACACTATTTTGTCATTCTATTTTAATATACCAAAAGACGTTTTTTTATTTACAATTC